>NW_004444074.1:6958957-6981793 GCF_000243295.1 Trichechus manatus latirostris
AGAATAGCAGCACAACTGGAAGAGTATAATCGATGTCACTGAATTGTACATGTAGAAATTTTTGAAATGGTGTAACTTTGGCTATGTATATTTTCACCAAAAAAAAAAAAAAATCCTCCAAGGTCGAGAAGGGAGAGTGTTGACATGTCGTGGGGTTATTAACCAATGTCATAAAACAATATGTGTACTGACTGTTTAATGAGAAACTATTGGTTCTGTAAACCTTCATCAAAAATACAATACAAAAATTTTATTTATATATATATATTTTCTTTAGCTCAATATATCCAAAACATCATTTCCACATGTAATCAATATAAAAAGTATTAATGTGATGTTTTCTTTTTTTATATTAATTTTTAAAATTTGGTGTGTATGTTACACCTACAGCTCATGTCAATTCAGACTAGCCACTTTGCAAATACTCATTTTAGGCACATGTGGCTAATAGGTACCATATTGGACAGTGCAGCCATACACCTCTTGCAAAAGCCACCAGACAACAGTCAACATCAAAAAAAAAAAAAAAAAAAAACCAATGAGCACATCCAGTGCCTAGATCTTGGTTTCTAATACCATTCTCCAATAAAGGGAATCAGAGCTCCTTGGAGAAATGGCTGATTCTAGGGCTTGGACAGGGAATATACAAGATTAGCATGGAACACCTTATAAGTAAAGTTAACCCTTTGCTCTTGAGTCGATTCCAACTCATAGCGACCCTACAGGACAGAGTAAAACTGCCCCATAGGGCTTCCAAGGAGCAGCTGGTGGATTCAAATTGCTGACCTTTTGGTTAGCAGTCATAGCTCTTAACCACTGTACCACCAGGGCTCCGAGGAAAGTAAGGAAGTGCTAAAAAATAAAATAAAAGAATGGGGGCATGTCAAGAGAACACAGAAGCCAACATGAAAGAGCTCCCAATGGCCAAAGCTGGACAGTTTGGATTTTAATACAAAATATAAAATAGGTATCTATTAATCCATACATATAAATGAATGAATCAATAAATAAATGAGGAAAAAGAGGTAAGTCTCTGATACAGAAGAATTTCAAGTAATGTAGCTTCTTCTCCATCAAGGAGGTGGAGCTTTACTTCTCATCTCTTAAATGTGGACTGCACTTAGTAAGTTGCTTCCAAAGAATGCCACGCCCATGCCCGTTGCTATTGAGTCAATTCTGACTCATAACAACCCTATAGGACAGAGTAGAACTGCCCCATAGGGTTTCCAAGGAGCAGCTGGTGGATTCAAATTGCCAACCTTTTGGTTAGCAGCCGAGCTCTTAACCACTGTGCCACTAGGGCTCCAACCACAGGTATAGGGGTTAGAATTTATGCACATATTTTTGGGAAATACAATTCAATCCATAACACCACCCTTCTACCCATAAAAACTATAAGATTTAAATAAAATTGAAAAACCAAACTTTACACGAAGTCATTGAGGAGAGTCTAGACTTGAGAAAAGGAAAGGCTACAAGATAACCTCTTGTTTTTAGGGTAGGTCTCAGTCTGTGCTGTGCAGGGCTGCTAAAGCTCCTGTAGAAAACCAGCATCTTTCTTTTATTTATTTATTTTTATTGTTATAGTTTAGATGAAGTTCACATTTCAAGTTAGTCTCCCATACAAAAATTTATACATACATTGTTACGTAACCCCAATTGCTCTCCCCATACTGTGACAGCACACTCCTCCTTTCCACCTGATTCCCCATGTCCATTCAACCAGCTCCTAACCCTCTCTGCCTTCCCATCTCACCTCTGGACAGAAGCTGCCTGTTTAGTCTCTTGTATCTACTTGAGCTAAGAGGCACACTCCTCATGAGTATCCCTTTATGTCCCACAGTCCAGACCAATCCCTGTCTGAAAAGTTGGCCTCGGAAATTGTTTCAGTTCTGGGCTAATAGAGAATCTGGAGGCCATGCTTTCCAGGGTTCCTCCAGTCTCAATCAGACCATTAAGTCTGGTCTTTTTACTAGAATTTGAGTTCTGCCCCCCACCTTTCTCCTGCTCCATCCAGGACTCTCTGCTGTGTTCCCTGTCAGGGCGGTCATTGGTGGTAGCCGGGCACCATCTAGTTCTTCTGGTCTCAGGCTGATGAAGTCTCTGGTTTATGTGGCCCTTTCTGTCTCTTGGGCTAATACTTTCCTTGTGTCTTTGGTGTTCTTCATTCTCCTTTACTCCAGATGGTTGGGATTAACTTATGCATCTTAGATGGCCGCTTGCAAGCTTTTAAGACCCCAGACACCACTCACTGAAGTAGGAGAAAACCAGCATCTTTCTGACTAAAACAATCGGGACAATTTGGGGCAAGCAAAGCCTTGGAAAGAGGTAGGGGAGAGTCCCTGAAAGGAGAAGGCCAGAGAGGGGGAGTTCCAAATCCCAAAGAAAAGTTTCTGCCAATACCAGACTTTCACCCACAGATATTTATATAGTGATTGCTTCATCTCGTCTTGGTTTGGGATTCTTCTTAGTAGTCACCATGCCACAGAATATATAGACGTTGTTTTGCTCTGGAAGCCAAACAGACCAGAATATTGTCTGAGATGGCTAACTCAGCTGCTCTTGGAAGGATCCCAAACACGATGTTCCTCTCCAGGCCTGAGAATCGCCGGATACTGTCCAATACGATGTGATCACTCAACATGTCACATGCATCGCTGAACTGCACTACCCTTTTCTTCCTCATTGCTCTCAAGAGCTCATGCTTGTAATGATCCACTTCTCTCGTGGTGTTGACAAGCACAGCAACATCATTAGGAGAATAGCCCTTTTCAAAGAAACACTTGCAGGTATCTGCCACAAAGGTCACTATTTGCTTCAGACTCAGGTCTTCCTTAATTATTAGGGTTCCCGGGACACCCTGAGCCCATTCAGCTCCACAAAGCATCTCCAGCGACTCAGGGGGAATGTTAAGTGGAGGATTCTTTTTGATCTGCTGCATTATAGCATGCAGGTAGTTGGCTATTGGATCTGCATTGCGTATCCCTCTGGTGAGCTCTTCTCTTGGATACTGGGCTGAGAGAGGAGGGAGGCCACTGCAAACCAGGTGACTGGTTTGGAAGTAGTCCAGGAAGATCCAGAGAATTCCTGGGCGATCCTTTTCTCTTTGTGTGATTTTTTTTGCCTTCTCATACCAGTCCCCATCTTCAATGCGAAAATTCTGAGCTTCGTCAATGATGATGTGTTGAATGTTTTCAAATTTATTTTTCATGAAGGTTTTCCGGGTCACTGACTGGCAGATATTTTTATTACTGTAAAAATGAAAACAACATAATCAGGTTTTCTTCAATTAAAACAAAGGAAGCAAATCAGTCTATTATATTGCTCTGCACACACTATCACAAATTAATTTTACCATCTAACCACCAAGCAACAAAGTTACTCCATTTGGGGTGGTGGTAGAACGAATCCAAACTAAACCTCATTTGGTGACAATAAGAACCAACTGCTTACCTCAAAAAATTCCTCAGAGGTTGGTTTTCACTAATATAGAGAATGTTATTTGCATAACAGCAAAATACATTACTGATCTTCTCCATGATCTTCATGGCCATGATGGTCTTCCCTGATCCAGGTAAGCCATGGATAAACAGTTCTCTGCTCTTGTGGAGGTTTTTTGAAAGTATCTCGTACTGTTGGGCTGTGAGCAGATTAAAAACCTCACAGCCGAGCTGGTCACTCAAAAAAGATCTGAAGCCAAGCAAGACAATCACGAGGGACTGCAGCAACGCTTCCATTTGCTGGGTATCTGCAAGACTGTAGGACTCAGGGTAATCTATTGGAGAGCATGGACCCTCCAAGGACTCTTGAGCGCTCTCAGGATTCAGGTAGAGGATCTTGGTCATAACACACACTTTACCAGTATAGCCACCCATATTCACTAGCTTCTGCTTTAAAGTAAAGGCGGTGCGGGTGGAATAGTTATGCCCCTCTGCATCCTGCTCCCTGAGAATGGTGTAAAGAATAGGAGGGCTGTCTTGTGCTATCAGCAGAGCATCACAGATGACTCCCTGCTTCTCTTTCAAGTTCAGGTCTACAGCCCAGCTTCTAGAAAGGATGAAAATGCCCCGGGAGAAAGGACGCATTTCCTTCTTTATTAACTCCTCCAGTCCTTCATGCTGTGAGGACAGCTCCTTCCAGAGGTGTTCTGGAGTATATCGCAAATGTTTCGATGGCACTAGACACGGAAAGAATTATGAATTTTGGAAAAAATCATATTTATTATTATAATAACTTACAGATACTTTGTAGATATTCTTTTGTAAATCTTATTACAATTATAAAGAAAAAGACACTTAATAATCTAACTCCATGTGCTTATTATGTTTATGACTTTGAGAAATTCCTTAAGCTCCTTAAGACTCTGTTCCTTCACATGTGAAACAAAATTAACAATAGCACATTTCCTATGGTGAAGAGTTAAAGAAATGACATAAAGTGCCTAACTCATTGCAGTTGCCGCTTGAGAAATGTTAGTTCTGTTCCCCTTCTTACTCTCAAAGTATCTGAATCTTGAAATGTCCCTGAGCAGTCTCCACTGATGCAGACAAGAGGAGCCCACCCAGGAAGAAGGTGCTCATTAATGCCACATTTGTGGAGAAGATCAAGTCATGTAAAGCCTTTAATTAGCAGAGAACACTCTACTGGGAGACCCTTGGGTTAGGCCCTGAGTAGAACTCTTGCATCAATTACTTAGAGATCAATGTGTTATTTTGGTCAAGTTTTGCAATTACTGTTTACTCCTACTTAACTTGGGAATTTTCCTTCTTTTTCTATGGATCTAGAACAATTTAGATAGTGTGGAATTACCTATTCTTCAAATGTTTGGTAGAATTACTGAAAAACTGATTTTTTATTCAAGAATAATATATTGTAGCTCTATAAGCATATAACTCAGTTCATTTATTTTTTTAATTATAATCTATTCCATGGTAATAAATTCTGCTAACACGGAGCTTACTGAGTTTAGAAAATAAAGAAAATAGTGCTTATGTTTACTCTTGCATCTTACATTTTTTATTGTTGGAAGTTTTTAAATAAAAACTTGATATGCAAATAAATACAAAGAAAGACTTTTATTAGGTAAGGAAAAATGAAATCTTATATGGGGCGGTCATTATCTATTAACTTAATGGCCCTTTATAGACATCTACACCATATCAAATTCTAGTGCCAGATAAGCCATTGACTTACTGCATAGGCTTGAACAAATGATCTTCTCTCTCTAGGAGTCTAGAAAGAAGACAGCAATGGACGCCTAGGCAAAGCCTAAAATGTTGGGGGCTAGGGATGATAGTAGAGAACAGTCGCTGTCCTTAGTCCTGAATCATTTTCTGCTACTATGCAATTGTTTCTCCTAAACCTGAAACACTGAAAAAATGCTCATAATTGCTCTTTTTTTTTAAACATCTGGATGCAATTTTTTATTCTTTTTAATATTCATAACCACCTCTCCTCTGGAAAATATGTCAGGGTTGGGTAGATTTTTGCTCCCTGGTGCACTGTATGGTTCTAGTTTGACTAGATCAAAGGTTTCCAATCTGGATGAGCATCAGAACCATGTGAGGATCTTGATAAAAATGAACATTACTAGGTACTATCTCCAGATATTCTAATTTATTAAGTCTGGGGCAGAGACCCAGGTATGTCCACTTTAAAATATAACCAGGAATAATGAAAATCAGTCAGATTCGGAAACTAGAAATGGTCTTTAAGGGCAATAATGTTCTTGGATTTTATAGGTGGCACCGCGCTAGCCAGTGGGGTCAGCAAAGACTTATTTTTAAACTACTTATCACCAATAGGCTTACAACATTATTAGTTTTATACACAGATATTTGCAGAGCATACTTTCAAGAAATTTAAAAAACATACCAGTTTATCTCCGTTTATCCTAATGTAGAAACTATTTGGTGTCAAGTAGGAAAGTCATAGTTACTACCTGAAAATAAGAGTTGCTGGAGATCCTTCTTATGTTCCAGGCCTTTCTTGGAGTACACTGGTTTGCTAAGAGGAGGCCCACCAGCTAGACTCAGCTGAGATTCAAAGTCATCGCACAACAATGTAAGTTCTTAACAAAGAAAGCAAACTCATGTTAATTAGACACAGTAGTTTATCTCTTCACCACTGAAAAAGGCCCTACCATTGGGTGGGGTATATGACCTTCTTTGTGGTCGTTCGTTCGAGAGGAAATGGTGAGATAATGCTCTCATTCATCCCTTCTAGACTAATGCCTTTATTTAAAAAAACAATCATTGCCATCAAGTCAATTCCAACTCATACTGACCCTATAGAATGGAGCAGAACTGCCACAAAGGGTTTCCAAAGCTGTAATCATTACATAAGCAGACTGCCACATCTTTCTCCTATGGATCAGCTGGTGGGTTCCAACTGCTGACCTTTCGGTTAGCAGCCTGGCGCTTAACCACTGTGCCATCAGGGCTCCTTATGCCTTTATTTAGCCTAGTCTTTTTATATCAGGGTTCCCCCAAATCCACCACTGAGTATTCATTATTTGGAATCTTGAATGTATTTCCTCACTCAATATCATTCTTCACTCTTTAAGTCTGGATAGCACTTAGTTTGTAGTTCTCTTATGGTATTTAGTACATTCTTTCTTTCAGTATACATGCCTGTGCTTGTGTGTTATTTCCCATCCCCTAACTGGACCAATAAACAACATCATGATAAATGGAGAAAATACTGAAGTTGTCAAGGATTTTGTTTTACTTGGATCCACAATCAATGCCCATGGAAGCAGCAGTCAAGAAATTGAACGACGCATTGCATCGGGCAAATCTGCTGCAAAAGACCTCTTTAAAGTGTTAAAAAGCAAAGATGACACTTTGAGGACTAAGGTGCCCCTGACCCAAGTCATAGTATTTTCATCGCTTCATATACATATGAAAGCTGGACAATGAATAAGGAAGACTGAAGAAGAATCGATGCCTTTGAATTATGGTGTTGGCGAAAAATATTGAATATACCATGGACTGCCAAAAGAACGAACAAATCTGTCTTGGAAGAAGTACAGCCAGGATGCTCCTTAGACACGAGGATGGCGAGACTTCTCCTCATGTACTTTGGACATGTTATCAGGAGGGACCAGTCCCTGGAGAAGGACATCATGCTTGGTAAAGTAGAGGGTCAGTGACAAAGAGGAAGACCCTCAATGAGATGGACTGACACAGTGGCTGCAACAATGGGCTCAAGCCTAGCAACAATTGTGAGGATGGTGCAAGACTGGGCAGTGTTTCATTTTGTTGTTCACAGGATTGCTAAGAGTTGGAACCAGCTCAATGGCACCTAACAACAACAATCTGAACTTCACCATTTTCCCTTTCACCAACTCTCAACTCTGTTAAACGTTCTCATAATTCCATGTAAGTGTTCTTAATAGTCATTATAATGACTCTAAGTAATTATTAGTTTAGGGATTTGTTAAATGTCTGTCTCCTTTGGTAGACTGTAAACTCCATGAGGTCGGTAATCATGTCTGCCTTAGATCTTCATAGATATACCTGGCACATAAATATTTCTCAAATTAATGAATGACAAATGAGCAAATGAATTGTAAAGCCCTTGGGAGCATAATCTTTTCCTTACCCTATCTCGTCGTTACAGACAGCACAGGGGTATTCACATGGTAGGAATTAATCTAGCCCCGAATAGCAAATGCCTAGGTGAAATTCAGTAGCCATTTACTCTTGTCATTTGTTAAATACCGACTATTTTCCAGGTCGTACCATGTTATAAATCATTTTTGTAGTTTACTGAAAAGATGGATGAATAGAAATAATTTCTTTAAATGGGTTTCTATATAGTTAAAATGAGCTCAGTTGTTTTCAGGCAGACAAGCTTCCCAAGACTATGGTAGCTGTATTTATGAATCCCTCCTTGTACCTATCAAAAGTGTTTACGCATTGTGAGAGACAAGAAAATTTTATTTTAAAATATCAGGAAGAAGCAGCTCATCACTGAAGGATCTCAATGACATACAGACACTGTGGTTAAGCGTTTGGCTGCTAACCAAAAGGCTGGCAGTTCGAATCTACCAGCGGCTGCTTGGAAACCCTATGGGGCAGTTCTACTCTGTCCTATAGGGTTGCTATGAGTCTGAATCCACTCGACAGCAAGTTTTTTTTTTTTTTTTTTTTTTTACGGATATGCTTATTCCCATAGTTGTAATGACGTACTGCATAAACCAAAGAGCATTAGAGATTGCACTGTAAAACTTTCCCACATAGATTGAAGATTGGAGTTGGCTTTATATACATTCCCTTTTCACCTACTCATCCATTACACTTAGAAGACTATTGCCCAAATTTTGTGCTTGCTTCTGTCTGTGTCTCTGTAGACTTAGGGTATTCTCAGTCATATTAGAGAGACTGAGACAGCCCATGAGTCCACCAAATTAACACCACAATGTGGTAAACGTAGAAGCCTGCTTGGGGAGCAGTAGTAATGCAAGGTAAGAAATATTTTAAATTGTTAGAAACTGAGGAGTAGATCAGATTATGGGTTTTAGCTTAGAGCTTAATGAGTGCATGGTGATGAGTGGATGTAAAGGCAAAAGATCAAGAGCACAGAGAAAGACTCAGAGGCCCAGGAAAAATGTTAAAGAGTGCTAAGGACAAACGTGTGTGTGTGTGTGTGTGTGTGTGTATTTGTTGTTAGGTGTCATGGAGTCAATTCTGACTCATGGCAACCCCATGTGTACAGAGTAGAACTGCTCCATAGGGATTTCAAGGCTGTGACCTTTCAGAAGCAGATTACTAGGCTTGTCTTCCAAGACACCTCTGGATGGGTTCAAACTGTCAACCTTTCTGCTACTAGTCGAGCACTTAACTGTTTGTGCTAACCAGGGACATATATATATATGTATATATGTATGTATGTATGTATAGTCCTCTTTCACGCTGAGCTGCTTTCAAGTTACATTGAGTTGAAAAGTCTCCAAAGATCAAGAGTCAGGAGACAGCTTAATTTAACCAGAGGTGCTATTATGATTCAATCCAAAGGACTTTAAGGAATGCAAAGAACCAACTCAAAGAAGCAGTACCATTCTGGTAAATGTTTCCCAACCGGGTCTAATTGTGGGGATATCCCTCATTTGTATCATTTGCCAATTTCTGTGGTGTAAGTATTCCCTCTGTGGACAGTTTCAAGCTGTCACTGTGATGTCACTAAATACAGAGCTGGGAAGAGATGTGTAGTAGCACACCATTTTATAGTATTTCCACTACACAGATATGATAGATGTAAACAACCTCATAAGCATAGATAATAGTAAAATGTAGTAAATAATTAAAAAGTGGTGAGCTTGTATTTATCACCTTTGCTTTCAACACAATTATTTAATTGTAAGTTTATATGGCTTAATTTTTTAACAATTTCTGTGTGTAACATCTGGCTCACAAAATTCCTGAAAATTTAATAATTGGCTCTGGAGCCAGTAAAAGCTGACTCCAGCACACCACTGTAAGGAAACCATTCCCAAATAATTTTCTTTCAGTTTCTAATGTAGAAAATTGCCACTTACAAAACACCTGATTTGGGCTTTTAATCACCCAACAAAATTTTCTCTTGCATGAAAAGTAGGATATCTAGAGATTCAAAAAACCCAGTTTAGTGGGTGTGAGAAGTTCAAAGTCACGGGACAAAGAAAGACATATCTAGTAGGGAGATGCCAAAGAAACAGAAAGGACAGAGAGGGAAGGGCTTTCTCCCTCTTACCTGGCTCTGCGCCCATCATCCTGCTTACCCATTCCTCAGTTGTCAGGTTGCAGATGTGCTTACCCTTCACCATCCATGACCTGGGAACTTCTGAGAACACTGCACAACAGAATGGCTCCACTCTGATGACACAAGCATAGCCATACAACTCTCCCTTGGCAAATACATCAAAGATTTTGAGTGTGAAATTTATCCCGCATGAGGATTGGCAAAAATGGAAATAACGAAATTTGTATATTGCTTTCTCTATTCTCTTTCTCAAATAGTCAGGGTCTATATTTTCTTTAGCACATCCCAGGACTCTCTTACTCTTATCATCCACTCCAATAAAAAGATAGCCTCCTCCAGTGTTTGCAAATGCAGGGATGTAGACTGGAATTATGTTTTCTACATATGTATGGATGTGTTTGGTAGAGAACTGTTTAAACTCTGTGTATTGGGACTCGGGAAAACCCAGGATTTCACCATATTCAAACCTGTCTCTTTGGAACACTAGGAAAACAGGATCCGACTTATGCAGGCCTTGAGGTATAACCCTGGTATTTTTACTAGAAGGTTCTTTCCCCGAGCTGCTTTCTGCATTCCTTTTCTTGATTTTCAGGAAATCGAATGCTTCTCTTGAATCCATTAGAAAAACCGAGGTGCCAGATCTAGAGTACAGTGAAGAAAACAGGCTGCAAATGCGGAACTTGATGGAACTCTCTTCGGGGAAAAGGTCACTGCTCCAAGATTTAACAAAAATGGAAAAATATCTCCCTTGTTGCTTGGTCTCAAAGAAGGCCTGCAAATCTGAAGACTGAATGAGCTTTCTCAAAGACTGTTCCAAATCCAGTCCCATCTCCACGGGATGCTCAGCCTCGTTTGCCATTTCCATCCGAATCACTCCTCCTCCTGAGTTCAATAAAGCACATACAGCCTGCATAACTCTCATCTTCTCTTGCTCTCTCTGAGCTTTCTGTAGCTTATTTCTGTTTTTTTCGCCCAAAGTCACTTTTCCTACATTGATGACCAAGTCTGGGTGAGACAACTCTACCACCAAAGATGAATTATGTTTCTCCATGTTCATTCTGCAATGAAACCATTAAAACATGTATCTCATGTTGATGAGTAGATTACATAGTACACACAAATTACATGCTCATTAATTTATTCAAAATATTTTTTGAGTTCCTACTAGGTGGTGGGACCTGTAGATTCAGTGGTAACCAAGGATGGGCACAGCTCCTGCCTCTCAGAGCTTATGGACTGGAAAGAAACATGGTTGAATAAAGTAATTCAGTAATATGTGATAAATACTCTGAAAGGGGAAGCACCTAACAGCAACAATCAACTTAATATGAGTAGAGAAGCCTTCCTGGAAGAAAGGACATTTAAGCCAAGATCTGAATTAGCCAAGTAAAGGAACCTGAGGTTAGGAGGAGGTAAAGCATTACAGTCAGAAGGAATAGTAGATGAGGCCAGAAATCAGCAAAGGAAACAGTGTATTGGAGTAGTGGAGAGATGTTCAGTCTGGCCAGACCTTAAGAGTGACAGGAGATGGGGTAAGAAGTGGTGAAAAAGGAGATTAGAGAATTAGACAAGGGCCACGTCTTGAACTTTATTCTTATAACAGTGGAAAGCCAAAGAAGGGTTTTAAGGGAGTGACATGAACAGATAGACATTTTAAAAGGCCACATTACTGATGAAGAACAGACTCTTGGTTGCCAGGGGCTATGGGGAGGATATGATTACAAACGGGTAGCACAAAGAAGTTTTTTGGGGTGATGGAACTGTTCTGCATCCACAGTGTGGTAGTAATTATACAAATCTTTTAATGTATTAAAACTCATAGACTGTGCACCAAAAAAGTTAATACTATTATATAATTTTTTTAAAAGGAGGCATATTATTAATTCAGGGTGGAGAACAAATTAGAGAGGATCAAATCTGTATGGAGGGTTCTTCAGTAATCCAGCTGAGATACAATGGTGTCCTGGGCCACAGTAGTAACAGTGAGGATGACTGAATTGAGTAGATCTGAGAGACACTTAGGAAATAAAACCAACAAGACTCTGTGATTGACTGAATAGAAATGCAGAGGATTTAGTTTAGTGACTGGGTTTTTGGCTTGGGCAATTTCATGGTTAGTGGTACTACTTACTGGCAAAATAGCAATAATGATTGAAGATGGGTAATGATAAATGGGAATTCACTACCTCACTTGCTCCACCTTTGTGCATTTTTGAAAAGTTTCCACAATAAGGAATTTTTTAATTGACCTCATCTATTAAATTCAAGCCTGGAAATCTACTTCCAAAAATTAGCCAATGGAAACCTCACAACAGAACAACGCCCAATTTGCATGATTTGAATACATCATCAGGATGGATCAGTCACCGGAGAAGAACATGTTTGGTGAGGTAGAGGCTAACTAGGGCGACGGAGACTCTCGTGAGAGGGATTGGCACAGTAGCCACAATGATGAATTTGAACATGCTGATGATTGTGAGGATGATGCAGGCAGGGCAATGTTTTGTTCTATTGTACTTAAGGTCCCCATAAGTCAAGTCCATTCGACAGCAACTACTAAATTTGGATAGTGGGTACACTGTGTTCATTATAGTGTTTTCTATAAGTTTGAAATAATTCATAACATAAAAAAGGAAACCTTCATCTCTAAAAGATTTAAAAGGAGAGTAGGGAATTTAGAACATTAGTAAGAAAGTGGTTGAACTTTTGGACCATGGATAGGGTGGGAAATGAAGATGGCCAGGGAAGGGAGTGGCTGTGATAAGTGGGGAAAAGGCTTAATACATCCTAAGTCTTTATGAGGTTAAAGAACTTGTATTTGGGAGTGGTTGAGCAAATTAATAAAACCCAACAGTACTATGGTGGGGAGGAGACTCTTAAGACTCTCAGAATTGTGCTGCAGTCTGCACAGCCATTTTTCTCTTTCGTTTTGCCTCAAGCATGCCATCAAAGTATTTCGTTCTTTGATTCATTAGTACCGGAAACATTCAATGAGAATTCATTGTGGGTACATTAAGTGCTGTGAAAGACACAAAGAAGTGCATAGAATCTGCCTTCTGGGTATTTATGGTTTAGGTTGCATCACATTACCATAACATGGCTTAAACAGTATGCGGAGAAAAATCCATAGCTCTAAATGCCTTTATTGGTAATAAAGAAAAAATAAAAAGAGTGATTTAAAAAAAAAAAAACTAAATCATCATTCCATTGGAATCATGACAAAGCAATTATTTGATCAATTAACAAGACTAGGGGTTTTGTTTTCGTTTGTCTGGTCTTTGTTGTTGTTTAGACAAGCCACTAGCCTTTTTATTATTAAAAAAAAGCTTGGGACAAATAAAAGGGTTGCTGATGCACGTGTGAAAAGGAAACAGAACTGATGCAGTAAAAACATTTAGAAAGCCAAAACATTCACAATCTTATCCATTTGTCTGATACGTTCATTTTGAGATAATTTTAACTATCTTTTTCATATTTTATGACCATTAAAGTGTCCTTGTCAGATTATTTACACCATCTGAATGTCAAAGTCTAATGTTTATTCCTATGGACATTTACTCTCAAGTATTGCACGCTAATGAGTTTTCTTGAGTAAATATTTACATATTGGCAACTCCCTTCTATATGTAAAAAGTCTTGGTTCTTACGTTTAGCAAAGAAGCCTCAAGAGCTCCTAATCTTTTCTTTTCCCTTTAAGATCTAAAGGAAAATCAATATATTAGAAACTCTGGTAGATTTCTTCTGTTAAAATAATGAGTAAGAGAGATTCTGTTCCATCAAAATATATATTAAGAAATTTGAAAACATAAATGAACAGTTTTTCAAAATAGGTAGAAAAAGAAAACTAGTTTAATAAATTGAGAACTCAAATAAATCAATAACAGTAAATCATCAGGAAAGTTATCAAAGAAAATATTATATAGCACCTGGCCCCACTCGGTTTATTAGAGAACTTTAAAAAAAACTTCAAAATCATATAGTTACAGTGTTAAATATACATTGTTTGACACATGGAAGAATATGGCATGCTAAAAAATTCAATCTTATCCTTGTTTTCTATATTTTACAATATGATAACAATCAATAATCCTTCCACCTATTTTCCCCTTATCTCTTATGGTCTTAATAATATTACACAGTACACTTTTAACAAATTATAAGTAACAAATGAAAACAATTTTGTATTCTGCTTTTTTCACTGAACACTTTTACAGACCTTTGAGATTGTTATGTTTATATGTTTCAAAAGCTACATTACATTTAATAAGCAGATGTATATTAATGAATTAGGCATTTCTCAGCTGTTAACTATTTAGATTATTCTCAGTTCTTCATGATCATAAATAACACTGTATTACTCAACAAATATTTATTGGACATCTATCATTTGACAAGCACTGTGTTAAATCCAGAAAATAAAATGATGAACAAAACAAACATGGTCTCTCCTCACAAGGAGCTCACTGTTAAAGAGGGACAAATATTAAACAAATGTCTACTACAGACAAAAACTCAGAATACATAGAAAGGAGGCATTGCCCTTACTTGGCAATTGGAGTAGGGGATGGGCTCAGGGAAGACTTTCCAGAAAAAGTAACATTTTGAGTTGAGATATGAAGAATATAAATGAGGTAAAGAAGGGTGGAAAGAACTTTTCAGAGAGAAGTAGGAAGCAGTATGTCAAGTTCAAAGGACTGACTGTCTGAAGCACAGAGATGAAGGGACAGAGAAGCAGGAGATGAACCAGGAAAAGTGGTCAGGTGTCAGACTGTACAGTGCCTGGTGGACCACTTCAAGGATCTGGGACTTTATCCTAAGAGAAAGCCATTGAAGGACTTTAAGCAGGAAGACACAACATCAGATACACATTATTTCAAAGCTGCCTTTGTCTGCAATGTGAAGAATGGATTGGAGGGGGCTAGAGCAGTTGTGGAAAGACCTTTCTGGGTGCTATTTCAGTAATTCAAATGAGAAAAGATGGGGATGTGATCTAAGGTGGTAACACTGAAGATGAAGAGAAGTAGAGAGAATTAAGAGATATTTAGAAGTAATTTGAAAGACCTGTTGATTTATAGGAACTTACTATTGTTTGAATTGTTCCTCTTCCTCTCCTACCCAATTGTAAAGAACTCATCTAGTCTCTGGTGGGATTTGTTTGTGAGAGACGACTTCTCACCCTGGATTAAAAGCAAATAGGTAAGTCAAAGAGAGAAATAAGATCCAAATGTGGGGAGAGAAACAGGATATATGTCAAAGGTTGAGTGGCAGAGGCAAAAATCCCTATCAAGGTCTGGGATCAAGAGTTTTGATATACGAAGACCAGGTCAATCAAGTCCACATAAAAACTGGAAGAAGAGCAGGAAGGATTGTTTCTGCCTTTTGTTTTGGGCTGAAATAGCTAACCAAAAACTGTATATTATTTATAAACTTTATATTATTTATATTATTTCACTGATCCCTCACAACAAATACTATGTTCATTTTACCAATGAGGAAACTGAGGTTTAGGGACATGCCCAGATTCATATGGATGATGCTCAAAACAAGGGTATCTGACTTTAAAGTCTAGTGCTCCTAATTAAAACCTAGACCTTTAATCATCGTGCAAACTGGTCTCCTGAATTATTAGGCCAAGTTCCCAGGAGTGGGGGGACGGTGAGAGGGCAGAAAAAAATTTCATTACTCTGATAATGTAAAAATGGTGTGGGGGCAGGGGCATCTGACATCCTCTAACTTCACAAGAGGGAATAAGAATCAAGACCAACAGCCCAAGGCTGATTCCTATGAGGTGGAGGTCAGACACGCCTCCTCTCTCCATCATCTTTACCAATTCTGACACAAACCATCCTTCCCATGACACTCTCTACTTCTCTGCTGAGTTCAATTCATTGCACATGGATGAATCTGGAGGGCATTATGCTGAGTGAAATAAGTCAATCACAAAAGGACAAGTATTGTATGAGACTACTACTATAAAAACTCATGGAAAGGTTTCCGTACAAAAAGAAACAATCTTTGATGGTAACAAGGGAGGGGAGGGGTGAGGATAGAAAAACACTCAACAGACAATAGATAAGTGGTAACTTTGATGAAGGGTTAAGACAGTACACAATAGTGGGTAAACCAGCACAACTTTTTCAGGGCAAGGTCATGGAAGCTCCATGGATAAATCCAAACTCCCTGAGGGACCTAACTACTGGGCTGAGGGCTGTGGGGACCATCGTCTCAGGGAACATCTAGCTCAACTGGCATAACATAGTTTATAAGGAAAATGTTCTACATTCTACTTTGGTGAGGAGCGTCTCGGGTCTCAAAAGCCTGTGAGCGGCCATCTAAGATAGTCTACTGGTCTCACCCCTTCGGGACCAAGGGAGAATGAAGAAAACTAAAGACACAAGAGAAAGATTAGTCCAAAGGACTAATGGACCACAACTACCACAGCCTCCACCAGACTGAGTCCAGTACAACTAGATGGTACCTGGCTACCACCACTGACTGCTCTGACAGGGATCACCATAGAAGGTCCTGGACAGAGCTGGAGAAAAATGTAGAACAAAATTCTAACTCACAAAAAAAGACCAGACTTACTGGCCTGACAGAGACTGGAGCAACCCCAAGAGTATGGTCCCTGGACACCATTTTAGCTCAGTAATGAAGTCACTCCTGAGGTTCACCCTTTAGCCAAAGATTAGACAGGCCCATAAGACAAAATGAGACTAAAGGGGCACCGCAGATCAGGGGCAAGGATTAGAAGGCAGGAGGGGACAGGAAAGCTGGTAATAGGGAACCCAAGGTCGAGAAGGGAGAATGTTGACATGTTGTGGGGTTGTTAACCAATGTCATAAAACAATATGTGTTACTAGCTGTTTGATGAGAAACTAGTTTGTTCTGTAAACCTTCATCTAAAGTACAATTAAAAAAGAACAACAACAAAACAAGAATGTTAAAAGATGACTCCAAGGGTTCAGATCTTAGAAATCTAAACTCTTCATAAGTAATGATAACATCTGTAATGCTATAGTTCATTACCATTATGCTTTCTTTTCTTGGCCAGTATTATATATAACAGTAATATAAAATAATAAATGGATAGATAGATGTACAACAAAAGGAAAATGTTCACTGCAGAATCTAGATGGTAGGTATATGAGCATTTACTGTAAAAGTCTTTCAACTTTTCTGTATGTTTGAAAATGGATATTGAAAATATTGAAAAAAATATACAGCATTCCCCACCCCCCCCAAAAAATAATAACAATAATTTGTTGCAATAGCCACACAGAACTCACAGACCATACTCACAGTTATGGGGCTTATTAGGGAAGTAACAAATTACAGTTCGGGTTCAGGAACACTCAGGATACAGTTCTTCCATCAGGGTAGGTTCCCCCTAGCCGTGCCACAAGCACACCTCTCTCTGGTGCCTGGGCCTCTACCCTGCTTGGGCAAGTGTTACAAAGCTGTTTTAGCTCCGCTGATAAGTACCTAGAAGCAACCCATGGCACCAGTAAGCCTCGAACCAAAGGCACTCAGCTCTAGCTCCTTGGGTTGGCAAAGCTAGCTCCACCAAGTGTCCAGAGGCACCCTACTCCACCAGTAAGTCTCCTGTCTGAAGGCACTCAGCTTTCTCGCCCCGAGGTCAGGGAAGCCCACCACGTGGCCTCCTGCTGGTCTCCTGCCAGTCTCCTGATTCTGCCGCCTCTGTTGCTGCTTCTTCTCACCTTGAGTGTTACAGCTCTCTCTCTTGGTCTCCTGGTTCCAGGGGCTTCTCAGCGCAGGGATTCCAGGTCCAAAGCATGCTTTCTGCTCCCGGCTCTTCTTCCTTGTTGGTGGTGAGATCCTCTCCTCCCTCCTTAGGTTGGCTTACAATCCCTTCATTAGGGTTCCACCGATCTTATTTGTGTGGTCCCACTCCCACATAGGTGCCATGAACTTACATTATTAGCAAGCTATCCAATCCACTTGGTGGGCCACAATTACCTTACTTATACGGTCCCACCCAACCACTTGGGTGGGAATCACAAGATCATGGAAAAAAAGACCACACAAAAGCGATCCATCGCACCGCAGGTTAAATATAACCATTTTGGCACAATCTCCCTGGTGTTGGCAATAGCATTCATTTTATAAAGCACATTTGACAATAAAATCCAAGAAAAATATGGGTCAATTTCTGTTAAGAACCTACCGGCAAAAGACATATGTAAAATGTTGCCAGACAGAATACCTCAACACATTAACAGCATTTTTAGATCCAGGAAAGAGAAGGTGCTCTTAAAGACAGAAAAATTACAAGCCATGAAGGAAACAGAGGTTGTCTACATCAAAATTTTAAAACTTCTGACAAAGGATAACCATAAAATATTAAAAGACAAGTATGAAGGAAGAAATAAAACTGTTTTATAAGTTGTCTTAGTTACCTAGTGCTGCCAAAACAGAAATACCACAAGTGAGTGGCTTTAAAGAACAGAAATTTTATTTTCTCACGGTTCTGAGGGCTAAAATTCCAAATCAGGGTCTTGCCCGTGTCGATTCCTTCTATGGGTCTTTTTCCTAGTTTCTGGTGACTGCCAGCATTCCTTTGATTGTAGGCGATCCTCACATGGTGTCTGTCTTCTCCCCATGCGTCTTGCTGTGTCTTTTCTGGTATTTTTGATAACTCAGAAGTGATTAGGTTTAGGACCCACCTTACACTGGTATGACTTTGTTAACATAACAAAAGAAAAACCCAATTTCCAAACAAGATCACATCTACAGGTACAAGGGCCAGGACTTCAATATATATTTTGTAGGGACACAATTCAATACATAACATAGGTGACATGATGGTAAGCATAGAAAATCCCAGTGAATCTATTTTAAAGACTCCTGGAACTAATAAGTGAGTTTACCAAGGTCTCATGATACAAGATCAACATACAACAATTAATTGTCTCTATATACTAGCAATGAAAATGTGGAAAACAAAATTAAAATTATAATACCATTTACAGTCACTCAAAAAAACAAACAAACAAACAAAAAACCACAGGTGTAAATCTAGTAACACATGTACAGGACTCCTATGCTGAAAACTAACGCTGATGAAAGAAATCAAAGAAGATCTAAATAAATGGAGAGACATACCATATTTATGGATTAGAACACTCAACATAGTAAAGCTGTCAATTTTCCTCAAATTGATATACAGGCTCAATACAATTTCTATCAAAATATCAGCAAGACTATCTGTATATATAGACAAGATAATGCTAAATTTTATATGGAAAAGCACAGGAACTAAAATAGCTAACACAATTTCAAAAAAGAATAAAGTAGAAGGAATCACTCTACCTGAGATTATGACTTACTATATAGCTATAGTAATAGTGTGGCACTGGCAGAGGAATGGACACACAGATTAATGGAACAAAATAGAGAACCCAGAAATAGCCCTACACAAGTACGACCAACTGATTTTTGACAAAGATGTCAAAGCAATTCCATAGAGTATGGATAGTCTTTTCAATAAATAGTGCTGGAGCAATTGGATATCCACAGGGGGGAAGAAAAGGAATCTAGACCTACACCTCACACTTCATACAAAATTCATTTAAAATGTCTCATAGACTTAAATATAAAATTATAAAATTTTTAGATAACACAGGAGAGAATCTTTAGGACCTAGGACTTGGTGAAGAGTTGTTAGACATGACACCAAAAGCATGACCCACAAAAGAAAAAAAAAAATTGATAAATTGGACTTCATCAAAAATTAAAACTTATTGTTCTGCAAAAGACCCTGTTAAGAAAATGAAAAGACAAGCTACAGACTGAGAGAAAACATTGGCAAAATATAAAAATTGATAAATCGGACTTTATCAAAAATTAAAACTTTTTGTTCTGTAAAAGACCCTGTTAAGAAGATGAAAAGACAAGCTACAGACCAAGAGAAAATATCTGCAAAATATCTGACAAGTAACTCATATATAAAATTTATAAAGAACTCGCAAAAGTCAATAAACAATGCAATCAGAAAATAAGCAAGAAACCTGAAAAGTCATTTTACCAAAGAATCAAAGAGAAATGTACAGACGGCAAATAAACACAAAAAACATGTTCAACATCACTAGCCATTAGGGACATGAAAATTAATACTATGGTGAGCTATCACTACTTACCTATCAGAATGGCTAAAATAAAAAATGTGACACCATCAAATGCTGGCGAGGATGCAGAGCAACTAGATCTTTCATACATTGTGCATGGAAATGTAAAATGGTACAGCCACTCTGGAAAATAGTGGTTTCTTAAAAAACTAAATATACACTTACCCTGTGTCTTAGGCTAGGTTCTCTGGAGAAGCAAAACCAGTAAATCGTATATCTATATATATATATAGAGAAAGATGTATGTATTAAGGAAATGGCTCACACAGTTGTAGAGGCTGGGAGGTCCCAAATCCATGGGTCAGGCTGGAGGCTTCTCCTAATTCACACAGCCGCAGGGGCTAGCAAACCCAAGATCAGCAAGTCAGACAGTAGGGCTCTGGCTCACAGGCTTTGAAGACTGATGACTCTCAAGACCAGCAGGTAAGACAGCAGGTAAGCTGCTAGTTCAAGGCCCAAGAACCAGAGGTCAGATGAACAGGAGCCAGCTGGAGGATCTAGTGCAAGCAAAAGCCCATGAGCCTTGCCAGAAAGTTTACCTATATTGGATGCAGGTCACACTCCCAAGGAAACTTCCTTTCAACTGACTGGCTACTCACATCTGATCCCATTATGGAGGTGATCACGTTATATCAAATCTCATCATGGAGGTGATCATATCATTATACAACTGCCAAACTACATCATAATTGCCAAACCACAGAGAATCATGGCCCAGCCAAGCTGACACACAATCTTAACCATCACACCATATGATCCAGCAATTGCACTCCTAGGCATGTATCCCAGAGAAATGAAAATCTATACCCACATAAAAAAACCTGCACAAGATTGTTCATAACAGCTTTGTTTGTAATAGCTCCAAACCGGAAACAATCAAAATGTCCCTCAATAGATGAATAGTTAAATAATCTGTGGTACATCCATGACATGGAATCCCACTCAGAAATACAAAGGAACAAAGTACACCTGCAACAACTGGATGGATTTCCAGAGCATTGTGCTGAGTGAAAAGAACCAATCTCTAAAGGTCACATATTTATATGTATGATTCCATTTATATAAGACTCTTGAAATGACAAAATTATAGAGATGGAATACAGTTTAGTGGTTGCCAGGGGCTCGGGATTGTGCGGGAGGGAAAGGTGGGTGGGTTGGACTACAAAAGGGTAGCATGAGGGAGGTCTTTTTGGTGATGGAATAGTTTTATATCTTAAATGTGGTGACGGGTTCACAAATCTGCAGGTGATAAAATAGCAACACTATACACACACATTGTACCAATGTCAATTTCCTGGTTTTGGTATTGTACTATAATTACGTAAGATGTAACCACTGGGGAAAACTAAGTGGAAGGTACCTGAGATCTCTCAGTACTATCTTTGAAACTTCTTGTGAATCTATAATTATTTCAAAATAAGTTTTTAAAGAGACAAGCATAGGCTGAAAGAATATATTTTCAATATATCAATGAAAAGATTACTATCAAAATATAAAAATAACTCCTAAAAATCAATCAGATGAAAATGAACAGCTCAATCTGGACAGGTATTCACAGAAGAGGAAATACAAATGGTCAGTAAACATATGAGAAGATGCTTAGCCTCACAGTAATTGGAGAAACATAAAGGAAGACAATAACAAAATACCATTTTATTCCTTCCAGACTGGCAAAATTTGTAACCTTTACAATATAAAGTGTTGACCAACATACAGTAAAATTGTGACTCTTTTACACTACTGGCGGCAATATAAAATGATGCAACATTATGGAGAAAAATTCGGTGGTTTCTATGAAAACTGAACACATACATAACCTTTGGCCCAGCAATTCCACATTTTGGCTTATACTTTAGGAAAAAAACCATGTCAAATGTACAGCAGGGAACAAGTATAAAAATGGTCATTTTAGCACTGTAGCAGTAAATTTTGGGATGGCCTAATTGTCCATCAATAACGGAATGGAGTAATAAAATGAAGTGGTATTTATAAAAAAGAATACTATGAATCACTCTAAAAGAATAAACGCACACACACACTTATGGGCATAGTGATCAGAAACAAAATGTACAGTAAAAAAAAGAAGTGCAGACATGTACATTTAGAATTATACCACTTATATAAATGAAACATGCACACACAACAATGCTATGTATTATTTCTGGATATGTGTACATAAAAATTGTGTGTGTTTAAAAAAATTGTAAAGATATATACTAAATTCAGGATATTGGTTGCCTCTGAGAAAAGGAGAAAAAAAATGGAGTTGGAGATGGGAGGCAAAGAGAAGTACAAATTTATCTGCAATATTTTATTTCTTGACTTTAAAAAAGGTTTGAAGTGACTACAGCAAAATGCTAAGCTGTCAGCTTGGTGTAATGGGTACACTATTGTTTGTACTTGTTTAAGTTTATTATTGTTGTTATTATTAAACACACACACACACATATACACACATACCCAAGTTGCGTTTATCCCAGCATACAAAATGGTACAAGGAAAACCATTAATTAATATAAAACATCACAGGAACAATTAATAGAAAGTCAAAATTATTTCAATAAATACAAAAAGTTGATTGGTAATATTTACAAAGTATTTTAGAGAATCATTATTTAAGAATAGTTTCTCAATTTGAGAAAGCCCTGAGGCAACAGCTGTCTCGAAACACACATACACGCCACACACACCTCACACATACATGCACGGCTCACAAACACACTTTACATATACACCTCACACTCATACACCTCGCACCTCACACACACACTTCACATACATACCTAACATACGCATATATGTTCATCGCACACACACCTCACACACTTCACATACACTCCGCACACACACATATGCACACCTCACACATACACACCTCATTCATAGAACACATATACATTTCACACACACGTAAGCCCAACTTACATACTTGTCTCACATACGC
>NW_004444074.1:6983808-7017966 GCF_000243295.1 Trichechus manatus latirostris
CGAACCACCCCCGCCCTTCGCGGGATCCCCCCCGAGCGCCAGGCGCGTCCCCCGCCACGCACCGAGCAGCTTCACTCGTGGCGTCCGACGACAGCGACGCTAGGGCCGTGGACTGCCCAGCGAGCCTCCGGCCTGAGAGCGGCAGCGCGGTCTGGGGTGCGGGGAACAGAGCAGAAGTGTGTTTGAGTGTGCGTCTAAGTGCCTGTGTACGGGGAGAGCGCGAGCGAGAAAGGGCGAGAGCTGCGCGCGCATTTGCGTGTGTGTCGGTTTGGAAGTGGAGAAGCAGAGTCGGGAGGGAGTGATGGTATAAGGAGGGTCTCGGTAAAGGGAACAGAGCCTCTGCGTGTGGGCGAAAGGGGAAGTATGTGACAGGGGAGTAGAGTTAACAGCCCCAGGGCTCTGAGAAAAACAGTCCACAGGACCAAGAGACCGCCGTCCTCAGACCAAATCTTTTTGCCACCCCGAACAACACGCTTTCCTGCATTTCAGAGGAAGACTCAAGCCAAGGAAGTTCAGACCTGCTCAAGTATTAGAATACCTCCTCTGACTTACTTCTTTTCCCCTACTTCAGTACTGCAATTATGGTCTCCAATGGTTTGTTGCTCACACACATACTGAAATCATTCATTTAATTTGGGTCTTTAAAAAAATCACCTTACATTTATGGCTAAAGTAATTTAAAAAAAAATAATGAGACAAAGCTCTCACAGTCTTGCATTAAAAATCCTGTTTCCTTTGCTGGGCTTCCTCCCCCCTAGCTTTATATATGAATCCTGCTTTTGCTCGGAGGTTATACGTAAACCCCATTGTGCCCGCATAGTATGATTAAGAATGTTGATGATGTAACTTGTATGAACTCCCTACTCTTAAACCTCTTAAAAGTAACTTGTCTGCCCGCCCTTGGGGAGCAGTGTTGGCGGCGGCAGCTCTGACGGACTCCTTCCCTTTGTACAATGAAATAAAAGTGCCTTTCGTGTTCTCCCAACTTGGTTTCTCATTTATTGTCCAATACGAGTCATGCCGAGCAAGAGCCTGGGGTTTCCACCCAGTAACATTTCTATTATTGAAATGAGCTCGCCAATTGCTGTTTAGAAAAAAGATCCAGAATATACGCATGCGTTGCATTTGTTTAGTATTCATTTGTGCCCCGACTCCAAAAGGATTTCAGGAAGCAACTTGTTAAAGGTGAGTAGGTTCACTTTCCAATGCCCTCACAAGTTAACTGCTTTAATTAATGTTAGTAAACAAAATAACCAAGTGTATTTTCTGACCTACTTGCAAAATTAACCTAGAAAATCCGACTAGGTCATAGCTTCCCAGTAAAGTATTTTCATTTTCTTCTAAAAAACAAAACAATGTATAACCAAAAAAAAACCAAACCCACTGCTGTCTGGTCAATTCTGACTCATAGTGACCCTATAGGACAGAGTAGAACTGCCCAACAGGGTTTCCAAGGCTGTACGTCTTTATAAGCAGATTGCTACATCTTTCACGGATCTGCTGACCTTTTTGGTTGGCAGCCGAGTGTTTTACTTACTGTGCCACCAGGGCTCCTTAAACAGTGTATACATTATAAAAAAACAATAACACAAGAAAAACACGAACGTCAACCAATCGGTTAACTGACAAAGCCTTCTCGCCAAGGCTCTAGCTCCTCCCTGTACTGTCTGAAAATTTGTTCCTTAGAACTCTGATCAGTTTACCCTGTAACGCTCTACACGACCACCCTCTGCCTCAGACCTTGGCCAGGTTGCTCTGGAATCCTGTATACCTGGCTTCAGCTAGAAGGTGAGTTCCATCGAAGGCTGGTTCTCCTCACTGTTTACTTAACTCATTTAAGAAAAGTGTGGACCTAGTTGTCAGCCTCAGCTTCTCTTGACTGGAGGAGATACATCTGCAAAAGCCTGTAGCCTAGGGTGGATTTTCATCTTGGAGTTTGATTTAGGAAATAATACTGGAGTCATTATTCCTTATCCTTGAGCATAGAGAATGGGACCCAGGTGGAGCTGGGCTCACAATGACTCACAAGGACACATCAACTGGGCCCTGAGGTATAAAGACAATAGCTAAGATAATCCTGGAAAATATCTTTTAGGGAAACTTTCACATAAAGCAGATCAAACACAAGACAAAAGACTTTCCACTCTTATCTTTTTCTATTAGCATTTAGTGAATAGAAATTTGTTGGACCAATGAAGACCCTCCTGACTCTCCGTTACTGAAACCTGTAGTCACTGAAACCTGTACCGATGATTGTTAAGAAAGACAATTCAAAATGTAGGATCACAGTTTCCAGCCAATCTGAAAAGGCTAAGCTTTCAATGGTTTTGCCCATTTGTAATGTTAATATATACCGATGCCGCCATAACTGTTCTTTGGACTCGGGCAGACGCGGCTGCGGCAGCATGCTTTCCGTTTTCCCATTCTTACCTATTCTGTAATATTATTTAGACTTGGGCAGACATGGCTCTAGCAATATCCTTGTCCGTTTTCCCACTTTTGTCTGTTCTGTGATATTTCCTTGGACTGGGACAGACATGGCTGTGGCAGCATGGTTGTCCTTTTACCACTTCCGCCTTTTTGAATATATGCCGAATAAAACTTTCTTTTTGCTTTACTAGACTTTATGATGTTTTTCCCCTACAACGAGTTTTATGGTCTCTTTTTGAGATCAACCTTTCTATTCCTTAGGCATGGCTTGGCTCTCTCTGGCAGTCTGCACTTACCTTGGGAATTGTAAGACTGCTCGGAGTTGGAATGTTGAAAAGAAGAGAAAACTCCTGGAGTCCTGACCTGTTCAGGGGACTTCAGCTTGACTGTGGGCCCAGGTAACCTTCAGAGGGAAGGAATGGCTTTGAAATCTGAGCCTGCTGCAGAAAAACAATCCCGGCAGGAATGCCACATTTGGTGTCTCCGAAAATGAAACTAGAATTTTCCCGCCTTTTTTAGGTTTTGAATTCTCAGGAAGTGAAACTAGAATGCTCCCGCTTTCCGGCCTCAAGGACAAAAAAAGCTGTTTCCTGTTTATCATTATGAATCTGGCTCCAATACGGCCAGCATGATCACTTCAGGACTTTGCCAAAATATGGCAAATAGAGTGAGTAATTTTCTGATTGTGTAAGAGTATTACAAGTTACAAATTACCCAGGAGATGCAGCATTTTAAAAAACCATATATGAAAAGTGTCCAGTGAGAAAATTCTGGCAGGGTTTGGGTGAGAAGCCTCAACAGCCAGCATTAACTGAGGACTTAATACTGAGCCAAATGCTATGCTAAGCACTTTGTGTTGTTGCGTCTAGTTGATTCAGAGTGACCCTATATGACAGAATAGAGCTGCCTCTAGGGTTTCCTAGGTTGTAATCTTTATGGGAACAGATCTACAGTTCTTTCCTCTTGCTGAGTGAGTTCCACTGTGTGGGTTTGAACCACCAACTTTTGGTTAGCAGCTGATCGAACAAAACTGAGCTTCAGGAATAATGCTGATAATGAAGTGACTTCTCCCAATCACTGAGTGTTTAACCATATGTCAGGTGCTGAGCACTTAGTGGTTTAATAGCTACTGTGTGTTAACACTTAGGTTTGTGCCAAGCACAACACGAACCATAACATTTAATCTTTACAGCAACCATAATATTGTTATTCACATTTTACAGAAGAAAACACTGTCTTAGCAAGATCAGTTAACCTGCCCAAATCACATTGCTGGTAAGAGCTAGAGCCTATATGTGAACCTTGTCACATCTGACTCTAAACCCCATATGTTACGTTTTTGAATTGTGTCCCCAAAACTATGTGTTGTAAATCCTAACCCCTATACCTACAGTATGGAGCCCTGGTGGCATAGTGGTTAGGAGCTACAGCTGCTAACCAAAAGGTCACCAGTTCAAATCCACCAGCTGCTCCTTGGAAACCCTAAGGTGCAGTTCTACACTGTCATATTGGGTCAATATGAGTCGTAATCGACTTGACAGCAACAAGTATTCCTACGGTTGGAGCTCTGGCGGTGCAGTGGTTATATGCTCGGCTGCTAACCAAAAGGCTGAAAGTTCAGGGGTTCAAACCCACCTGCTGCTCTGTGGGAGAAAGATGTGGCAGTCTGCTTCTGTAAAGATCTAAGGCTTTGAAAACCCTATGGGGCAGTTCTACTCTGTCCTATAAGGTTGCTAAGAGTCTGAATCAACTTGACGGCAGTGGGTTTATACCTGTGATTATAATCCCACTTGGGAATGGGTTTTCTTTGTTATGTTAATGTGGCAGTATTAGTGTAGGGTGTGTCTTAAATCAATCTCTTTTGAGATATAAACTGAGCAGGTTAGGTACAACCAAGCAGAGATGCAAAAAGAGAGATATTAAGCCACATGAAGATCGCCGTCCTCCAGAGCGGACAGAGAGAGAGAAAGCCTTCCGCTAGAGCCAGCACCCTGAATTCAGACTTCTCGCCTCCTAAACAATGAGAAAATAAACTTCTGTTTGTTAAAGCCACCCACTTGTGGTATTTCTGTTATAGTAGCACTAGATAACTAAGACATCATATAAAAGCATGGGTGCCTCAAGGCTCAGTCCAATGGATGCTCTGGTCATTCCTGGGCAGCACTTTAAAGCAGTGGGTGGGTGTTCTTCCTCTAAATCGACATGGACCTCACCCATTTCAACAGTCACATTTCAATACAATGTTTCCCCAAATGTGGCTAATTATCCTAATTACATCCATGCTAAAATTACAGACCCCCAGGCACCTGCCCTAACTGAGAGGAGCCCAGGAATCTGTAATTTTAACAATCACACCAGGTGATGGTTATCATCAGGCAAGTTTGGAAAACACCATTTAGGTACCTTGGGACAGAAGTTTGTTTCAGAGACCTTCTGAATTGTGCACCTGCCAATTGCTACTCCTCAGGAGCTGGGCACAGTCATCAACGCAGGCTTCTTATAGTGATCTGTGGGGAAATGAGGGAAGAAGAATGCTTCTCCCCTAACTGTGTTACTCTGTTCCTGAGCCCTCCCAAATGTTGTCTGCACTCACCATATTCTATGCAATTTAGCGAAAGAGCTTTTGCACTTTTTCTTGCTGTTCATACTCTTCCTCTCTACAGGCATGAGTTCTCTATAGGTGGGCTAGACCAAAAGACCAATGGAACACAGAAACTCTGCTGCATGGAGAATCACCCCTCCCTTGTCTGTGACACGGAAAATGTCTCACGTACTGTATGAGAGCGTGCAAAGTGGGAAAGGGCCACTAAAACAATCCACGCAAGGAAACGTAGCGGAATGTACACCGTGATTACATCTCTGGTAAAATTCATCTGCTGACGGACGAACACTGGAAATGAATGAGCAAAAATGAAAATTACTGTATGATACGCCGGTAAGGATATAGAAGAGTTCTGTCATTTTCTATTTTTAAATTTTTTTGTAATGTCATTATATAGACTTTGTAATGAAAGGTATATTTTTAAAGTTTCCTAGTGTAGAAAACACTTTTATCTAAACATTTCCTGTTATGTAAATCATGTTAAGAATAACTATATTGGTTAATAACAAAAATATTTTAAGTATATCCAATCCTAATCTCAACATCAAATCAAACAAATTACTGTTGATAAGGAGACTCATGCCTTTCACTTTAGCCTATAGGGACGCAGAATAGCATAGAGGTTAGAATGGATTTTGGAGTCAGACAGATGTGGGTTGAAATTTTGAGTTCAGAACTCATTAATTAGTTCTATGATTTTGAGCCATAGCTTCCTCAACTGTAAATTAGAGATAATAAGGGCCAGAATTTATTGAGACCTTACTACCTGCCATGCTTTACTTAAACGTATTATTTATTTCAATTTTCATCTTAATATTATGATGTAGTTATGAATTTTATCATTATTTTACAGATGAGAAAACTGAGTCTTTCAGGGATAAAGTAACTTGCCTGAAGTCATCTAGCCAATTAAGAGTAGAGTTGGAATTGAAAGCCAGGACTCATGCTTTAGCTCCACCTTCTCCCACCTTACATGTAACTACTGTACATAATTCAAAGGGTTGCTGGCAGCATAAAAAATATAACAGTTAAAATATTTTTCACAGTGTCTGACATATTGTAAGCACCTATATGCTAGCTATATCGTATATATAAGAGGAGACAGCAGTGGGACTGTAGAAGGGTTTTAATGTATTAGTCATTAGCCATTGACTGGTAGAGATTGTCATATCTGCCTGGCTAGGAAGAGATCCCTGGCTTCTCTCACTGTTCCCCACCCCTTCCATTGTGCCTCTTCCAAGTTGTATAGTTGGGCAAAGAAGAATAGCCTTCTCTGATGAAACAGGGGGTACATGTGGACTTTAAATGTACTGAGCTGAGATAATCCTGAGGTAATAACAATAATAAGGAAGAGTATATAGTGGTTATGTAGTGATTCCTCATTCTTCATTTCCATTTTAGGCCAAGAATAAAAGAAGGAACAAAATTGAAAATGGATCTCATTTATTTCAAAATCATGCTTGCCTTCTGTCAGATAAAGATGTTGAATGAGGCAGCTTAAGGCTTCTCTTTCCCGTTGTGGATGAGACAGATTTAGAGAGAAAACACTGTGCCTAGAACTTTCTAAATGCCCATTTCATTTGATAACCTGTGGGATCTACTCTGAGATTATATATATTTTTAAGGGGTGTTAAAGGAAGAAAAGTGGGGACTTTCTAAATTACCAGGCAATGCCTCCAATGTTGCAGTGGGAGAAGCCAAGATGCAGCAGCCTTAGAGGGTATTTAGCAGTTTGTGCCAGGAGAACTTGACCTTGGATGGGTCAGGAATATGACCAGAGTCTGATTCTACGCTTTGCAGATCAAGAAATTCAGTTTTTTCCCGAACAATGAGAAAGCTCTGGGAGGACTGACAGATGTTAACTGTAAGAAACAGTATAGACAAGTCAACTCTTTTCACTTACAATGGAATTTAATGCTTTCCAGAGATGAGCGTTTGACAGAGGGTTCTAATAGCTAACTTGAGTTAATTTTGCCTCTGGAAAGTATTTTCGGAGTACTTATAAATTCCCAGAGTTGGAATTAACAAATCAAACATACTATTTAAATGTTATATTTATCAGCCTGGGCCACTCACTAAACCTGTGACTCTGAGAAAGTTAAATTCTCTGTGCCTCAGTTTTATCATCTATAAAATGGGGGTAATATGTATATACCTCACTGAGTTGTTATGATAACGTATGTATGTACAGAAAGCACTTAGCAAATAGTAGCTGGTTATAGTAAGATCTCAATAAATAGTAACATATGGTTATTATAAATTTTTGTGTTCATTTCAAATTGAAGCTTCTTGAAAATGATATTATGGCCAGTCTCCCCAAAACCTTGGGAAACTGGGGCAGCTCAGGCTTCACAGAAGATCTAATTTACCTCTATACTTTCTTCTCTTTTCTTAAATGTATTTCTCCACAACAGTCTGTCTCTTCAAAAAAAGCCTTATTTGTGGTCAGAGTCATCTTGTCCTGTCTTTTCTCTGAGATAGTACCCGACATCAGTTTCAAACGACCAAAGTTGTTTTTCTATATAATATTAAGTTTACATAATTCATGCTCCCATCAGTAATTCTCCAAGTTAAATTCTTCCTCTGAGCCTCTGGGTTAGGTTGATGAGACTTGGTTTCACTTTCCATGGGAGCTGTTCCCATGGAAAGACAACACATTCTGAGTCACCTGTTTCTAAAATACTAATGCCTCTTTTTTTTTTTTTTCTCATCGGAACCTGATATCAGTATGTTGTTCTCTTATTTAAGGCAACAAATCTGTATGTTATCAGGTAGAGTGATTGGGGTTTTTTTTTTATGCATTTCCCACCAGAACACAATGGAAATAATATGCATAAGGTGAATCTTTTATCCAGGCCATCCTTTTGACCCAGTAATCCCATCTCTGGAAATTTATAAATATATCAAAGGCAGAAAAGGTTATATGCCTGAGTATATTCCTGGCTTAATTTTAATAGTGTAAAATTTGCCAGTGACCCAAATAATAGGGGAATGATTATTGAAATTTCATATGACCTGGCTAGGATATGTGCAACCATTAAAAACTGTAATTTTGAAGACTGTGCTACAACACAGGAAAATATCTGCATTAGCTACCGCTGTGAAACAAACAACCTTGAAATCTCAGTCATACAATAATAAGCATTTATTTCTTACTCATGTATTTGTAGATAAGGTAGGTTTCGGCTGATCCAGTTGAGCTTGGTTAAATTTGACTTCAGGCCATGAATTGAGTTCAGGTCTGTTTCACATGTCTTTCATTCCTCAGCAACTGATGGGCTACTCAGGGCATGTTTTCTCATGGCAAAGGTAGAAACCCAAGAGAGCAAACTCAATGCTAAAAACATATGTAAAGCCTCTGCGTACATCATAACTACTAATATTTCATGTCCAAATCAAGTCATATGGCCAAGTCCGCATCAAGGCAACATCAAGGCAGCCAGGAAATATATTCCAGTTTTAACATTAGGAACTACAAAGTGTACAGTATAGGGAGGGATGAAGTATTGGGAATAATAATACAACTTACAATGCCTCACAAAGTGGTTACGGGGAAAAAAAAGCATCCACAGGATATAAAATTGATACACAACTTGATCATAACTATGTAAAAATATATATGCATATCAACAAAGAATGGAAATAAAAAAGCAAAATTGAAAAAAAATTATGGCTCAATAACAATATATGAACTTTTTATTTTACCTTTCTTCATTTTTCAGATTTACACAACAGTATCATATTATTCTTCTTTTTAAAAGTAGGTTTTAGGAGCTTCTTACCGTAGGCAACTCTTTTAAATTGGTTATTTTGTTAAACTAGTTGTTTTAGCCATCATATTAAGGCTTTGTAGAAAAAAAATTAGAATTCTAAGTACAGCCAAGTTAGAAAATTATTCTTATTACCCACCAATTCCCAATCACAAACTCAAATCTAACAAACTTCGTTATCACGGATCTTTAACTTTGCCTGCTCCCCTACAAACAGTTCAATTGTCTTTATTCTCTTATTCTTTATTATTGCAGTGCTGAAGATTATTCTCCACACGGACCTCTTTGAAGTCTACAAAATTAGATATTCAGTTCATTGAATAGGAGGATTGTCCCTAGTAGGTTCCGATTTTCTGAAAGGAGGAAGTCCATTCCACAAATATTTACTGAGCACCTGCCAGGTACAAGGCCTTGTGCTAGTTGATTTCGGGGCAATAAAGATGTGTAAATGATGACACTTAACCCTCAAGGAGCTCGCAGTCTTACTGGAGAGAAGTGTGTACACATCTGTTTTAGGGACAGAAAGAACAGACTAGGAGAAGGGTTCAATGGTTCTAAATCTCAGTGGCATATTTGAAGAATCTGGACAGCTTTTAACGAATACCAGTCCAAGCCCCACACCCAGAGTTGCTAATTTAATTGGTCTGGTGTCAGGCCTGATCACTGATATTTTTTTAAGCTCCTCTGATGATTATAATGTCTAGCCAGGGTTGAGGACCATTGGGGTAAGACTTCTACTTGAACTCTGACTGAGCTGTTTGAGTCAGGTAAGAACTGACAAAGACTCTCAAATTCCAAATTTAAAACGAATCTTTTTAAAATAAATTATTTTATCAAAAATCATATACTACTTGCATATAGTTTAAAAAATCAAATAGTACCAGGGCTTCTGATTAAAATATAGCAGTTCCTGTACCACTCTTATCCATACTTCCAACTCCCTCTGTTTTGACTCTTTAAACTATTTTTTTATAGACTGTATACATATCCCTATATCCAAATAATGTTAATGCATTGCTATCATTTGATTCACCAAAAATTAATTATTTAACTTTATTTGCTCCCACCCAAAAGTACCCTAAAGGCCCCAAGGAAAGATAAAAAGGAGGAACACCAAGTAATCAGCACATCAGGGACCAAGGGAGGTGTTGTCTTGTTCCATGTCCAAGAATGCTGGACACTGGGTTCAGCCTGGCCCCTCTGGGTGGGCCTGAGCAGTTCAGAAAGACAGTTAAGAAAGTGTCTCCAAGCCTCACCTGCTCTCCCATCTGAAATTATAGCCAAAAGAATATTTCCATTCTTTCTCCTGGATTTGGGCCTCCTTGGACTCAATCAAGCTATACTAACCTTTTCTAGAAGTTAAAAACAATCTGGAAAGAGCAATATTTCCAAAGCAATTTAAAATCCTTATAGACAGAAAAGCAAGATTGTACTGAAGAGCATAGGATTGGCTCAACCATTTTGGGAGCTGACTAGAGAAAGGGAACTTTGATTTTATTTCTAATATATTTCACATACACTAGAAAGAAGACATGAAAGAAGGGTGTAACATAGATTCTGCTATGGCAACCACTCTTTCTCTGGCACAGTTTGTAAGGGTTTGATGTTATTATTAATATTGAAAGAAGAAGAATAAGCCATAGGGTAGCTTAAAAAGGAGAGGCCAAGTTTAACTTAGGGGGTTAATGAAAGTTTAATTGAGGAAGTGAGGATTTGAACAGGGATTCGGCTGGTGAATAAGGATTTCAACAGGTGGTGGGGACAGAAATGGGTTTAAAGACTGAGAAAATGGCACAGGTAAGGCAAAGGCAAGGACCCAGGGATGGTGGCCTCCGTACAGGCTCCCCATAAACTCTGAGAGTTGGACTATAAAATGATCGTTGAATTATTCTGAAAGAAATAAGGGTTGTGCAAAGGCTCTTCATAGACAGAACATCTGTCAGGCCATCAGCACAGCATAAGCAGGTTCTAGCCTAGGTGACTGTATTAACATATGCAGAGAACAAATGTATACAAAGTGTGTATAGGTTGGGGTGGAGTAAAGGGAAAGTTGATGGTTAACCTGGAAACTTTGGAAACTAGGAAGGAGAAAGAATTTTCATGAGGCAGGGACTATGGAATAATCTAGTCACCCTTAGCATTCTAAATTTACCTGAGCTTAAAAACCTGACCTGTCTAATTCTTGTGGAGGGAATGTCCATATTTTAGAGATGATTGCAATAGTCTAACATAGCCTAAACACTTCATACATTTGAATCTGATTATCAACACTCCTTGCTGCAAACATGTGTTCATATAATTTGGCTTCCTATGCTACTATCGGATGCACTGATTAGCAAAAGCATCTGGCCCACTTGTTACTACAATCCTCACTGTAAATTAACAAAGTGACATTTTCATTTATGCACTGGTCTTTAGTGAGCTTGGTTAGCATAAAGTCATCCCCAAGAGACTAAGTCGATTCCAATTCATAGTGACCCCACAGGGTTTCCAAGGCTGTACATCTCTACAGAAGCAGACTGCCACATCTTTCTCCCACTGAGCCACTGGTGGTTTCGAACTGCTGACCTTTTGGTTAGCAGTTGATCACTTTAACCACTGTACCACCAGGGTTCCTTAAGAGACTGATCCAGACTTTGTATAAAGAGGAAATCAAGTTCTGGGCCTGTACAGCTGGTGACCCATAGCCAGCATGAGGTGCCAACCAAGGTGCTTCCCTTGAGACACCCAGTCAAAGTGAGTAGCCTGGAGGGCACCCTACCCTCATACCAAAAATAGGTCAGTAAATCGGGAGTACGTTAGAAACATTGGGAGATGGAAGCATAATAAAGGATGTGGTTACGAGTAAGTTGGGGCAGATCATGCAAAGCCTTGAAGACTGGTTTGGCTTGAAGGTAGCAGGGACTCATTGAAGATACATGAGCAGGGGGTTTTATAAAATCAGCTTCTCCATTTTAGTAGAACCTCTCTGGTGACAGGATGATGGCTGGCTTGGATTTAAGAAAACTGGTGGTAGAGAACCAATTATAAGTCTGTTGTAATTGTACAGTGAAGAGGTGAAGTGAGCTAGAAAAAGGCCAATAGCACTGCAAATAGAGTAGAAAGGTCAGTCCCAAGAGACATTTCTGTGGCTCCAGGTCATACTGACCATGCTTTCATTTCCTCACTTGTAATATATGAAAAGGAGTAGCTGCCAGCTGCCTGGGAGAAGGGATTCTGCTCTTTCTGGCTTCCTGTGTCATTTTTAATAATTTTCAAAAGGCTGCCCTCTTTTCATAAAACAGGTAGAGGTGTTTAATAGCTCTGGAGGCAAAGCAGAGCTTGTGAAATTTCTCTGACAGGGCACATTCTGGACTAATCCCAAATACAATATTCCTCTCCAGGCCTGAAAACTGCTGAATACTGTCTAGAACAATGTGACGTCCCCCAACACCAGCGGCCCGACTAAACACAACTTCTGTTGCTCCATGGGTCTCAATTAATTCCATTGCTTTCAGTAGTGCAGGTTCATAGCGTCCTCTATCCTCCCATCTCTTGCACAGAATGGCTATATCTTTGGGCAGATAGCCACGTTGGAACAGGCTATGGCATCTTTCCGCCACATGGTTTGCTATTTGTTCTTTTGTCACATTAGTCTCTGTCTCACACATCCCTGGAAGAGCCTGGGCACACATTGCTTCCTCGTAGGCAGCTTCTCTGAACAATGCCAATGCATCTATAGTCATACTGAAGGGAATACTTTCTTTGATTCTCTTCATTTCTTCTTTCATAACCTGTGCTATTTCCAGAGCACAATGGATCCCCTTGGTGATTGTTTTTCGAGGAAATTGAGCTGATGGAGGAGGGAGGCCACTGATATCTGCATTATAGACTTGGAGAGGGTCCAGAAAAAGCCAGAGAATCCCATGGTGAAGGTTTCCACTTTCAGCCCCCCTCACCTTTGGATGGGTGATGTTCTTAGCCTTCAGATACCAATCACCGTATTTACTGCAGAAATTCTCAGTTTCATCCATCACTATGTGTTTAACCTTTAGGAACTCTCCTTGCATGAAGGCTTTCCGTGTCACTGCTTGGCAGGTGGTTTGTTGGCTATAAGGATGAAAGAAACAATAGGGTTTCAGGTATATAAACAAAGGGAACACTATGCACTCATTACTGTCTGAATTGGAATCAGAAGCTAGTTCTCTTTTGGAGGCCGATTCATTAAGTGATTCAACAGAGTCCTGAATACTACAAGACTGCTCACTTACAAGTTACCAAACAAATGGAACCTATAAATTTTAAACCCTACTCTTTGGGGTTATCTAGTTAAATCTGCCTGTGAAATCTTTTTAAATGAACTCAGGTAGGAGATTTTATTTTTTGAATTAGTAACTCATTTCTGCTGCTTGATCACCCTTGAAGACTAGCTCCTTACATTTAAAGGAAATCTCAGAAGCAATTTACACTCCTTACCACCATTTCTTTACTCTCTGTCCTTTTTAGTGCTGGAGAATAGTCACCTAGAAGCATATCATAATTTTTAAATGCAAAAGACTAGTATAAATTCCTCTAAACCAAATCCTATTTCTGCGCTTAACTTGTAGTACAAAACCAGAAGTGCATTCTCATAGAAAGCCTCTTCAGATTTTGGTAAGGAAAACACCAAAGGTTGCTGAGCTCCATGACATGTTAAGGAGGGTAACAAGTCTACAAGGCTATGCCTCTCTAGAGCTACTACATTTACTTAGCTCAATTTTCCTTTCATTTTTAGCGTGTGTGTGTGTGTGTGTGTGTGTGTGTGTGTGTGTGTGTATTTTTTAAACTGGGTTGTTTCTTGTCTCCTCTAATTTGGATCCAACTAAAGTCACTCAATCCTACAGATACCCTAATTTTAACAGCCAAGTGCTTAACTAACCACTGTGCCATGAGGGCTCCTTTTACATAGACAGTTCCTGGGAATTATAATTCCCTATGCCTTGAATTATAATTATTCATGTTCTTCTCCTCCAGTTTGGACTGTATGAGCTTCCTGAAGAAAAGTACTAATTCTTAGCCTTCTCTGTATCTCCCTCACATTAGGGATTCAGTAAGTAATTGTTGAATTGAATTACCCTTTTGACTGGAATAGTCTTTAACTTAGCTATAAAGCATAATAAAGAACATAGTTCTTGACACAGCTTACAAGATCGTTCATAATCTGGCATCTGCCTCCTCTTCGGCTTCATCACTGTCACATATCCATACTCTGTCTCTGCTCCAGTCAGACCTACCACTCTGGTTCTCGTTCTACATGCCTTTGCACTGGATGTGCCCTTTACCTAGAAAACCTGCCCCATTTTACTCACTTCTCCTACTGACTTCCTAACAGTGGGCCCAAGAGTCTCCTTCACTGGAGCATGTGAGCCAGCCAACCTCCAGCCTGAGTTAAGATGAATATATCTTCATTATTATATTAATTATACCATGCTCTCATTGTTTATTTTTTCTTTATCTCCCTTATTGGACCTGATGGCAAGGCCTTCAATGTATTTGTCCCCATCTATGAAACTATGGGTTTTCTTGCCTGCATAGAGAGGCCACCCCCCTCTTTAGGGCCCAACCCTGAGATTAAGTCTAGCATAGTGCCTAGTGTATAAAAGGTGCTCAATGTTGAATAAATAAGTAAACCAAACCAAAAATCAAAATGAATTTGCCCTCATTTGCTGAGTTGTATTACAATCAATTTTTTTTGCTAAGTTGAAAGCTAAAGACTTAAATTAGAAGCAAATTTACATGTTTTCTAAAGGTATTGATTCAGAACAAGTCAAACAAATGAAAATGAAAATATTTTATAAACAAAATCAAATGGTATTTAATACAATTTCCTGGTAAATACAATGTCTAATTAACTGAAATGCCCTATGGCTTTAAAGCATTAAGTATCAAGAAAAAAGTATATTTAAGCAAGATAGATTCATTTCTACTTTTCTTAAATTTAAGGTCATAGATTGTGAAAAGAAAAAAAAAAGCAACATTTCTAGTTCTAGAAATTTAAAGTTATGCATATATGCATACTTGGGGTGTGTGTTACATAAATATATACACACATAAATATACACATGTATATGTATACATATATATCGAGATGTTTAAGCCTGAACACTGTAAATTGCCTGTCTCTATCTCAACTGCCTGATCATCTGGAAATGCGCATATAGTTTAGGCTCTTGCACTTATTCAGCTAAGACAGTGCAAAATCTTAAATAAAAACACAAATCACTTTTGTGACATTATTAAAAAGACTGACTAAATACGTTTATTGTGTTAACTTGGTAAAACTCTTACGTCACAAAGTCCTTTAAGGAGTCATTTTCACAAACATAGAGGATCTCTTTTGGTTTGCAGTGGAACAAGTTTTTAATTTTCTCCATAATCTTTATGGCTAGGGCTGTTTTCCTGGTTCCTGGAAAGCAGTGGATGAACAGTTCCCGTGTCTCCTGAAGGCTCTTGGAAAGTAGCTCGCACTGCTCTTCTATGAGCAAGTTGAAAAATTCGCAGCCCAGCTGGTCACTCAGAAGAGATCTAGAGCATAGCGAGATCACCACAAGGGCCTGCAACAAGTCTTCCATTTCATCCTTATTCGCAAGCCTGTAGGATTGGGGGTAGTGCACAGGGCTTTCATTGGGTACATACGGTGTGCTGGGCAGGTGCATCAACCTCGGGATGACACACACTTTCCCCATGTAACCACCAACAGTTTCCAGTTTCTGCTTTAACTGATAAGCAGTGTTTCGGACATATTCAAGTCTTCCAGTCCAACTGGTGTCTATTAAGATTGTATAGAGTACCAGGGGCCTGTTAAGTGCTATTAGGAGAGCATCACACAGGACATTCTGCTCTTCCCTTAAGCCAATGTCACCAGCCCAGCTTCTAGAAAATATCACAATCCCCTGAGAACAAGGATATATCTGTGCCTTCATTAATTCCTCCAGTCCTTTATGATCTGAGAATAACTTCTTGCAGAGAGACTCTGGTTTAAATTGTATCTCCTCCTGTGTCACTGAAAATTAGAAGAATAAAAGTAAGAGAGCAAAAATGCACAAAAGTGTATTGTAAGTATTCCTGGTGCAGTATCACAGGGGAGAAATGGTTCTAGCCATGAAGCTATGGGTTTCCTTTCCTGCATGGAGAGGCTAACCCCTCTTTAGGGCCCAGACCTGAGATTAGAAAAGTTTTCGTTTCTGGTAGCTCTAGCACGGGGAAGGCTGTCAGGGAACAGCCTTCACGGAACTGCCTCTTGGAAACCTCTCCTCAACCCCAGGTGGCCTGCTTCCAATGGGAAGGTATTCCTTCCTGTAGAGGGTCTTTTTGTGAACCTGATCCTTTTGAGGAACTATGAGTTTTCCTTTAGAACAGTGACTAATAACCCGAGGCAGTTTTATCCCCCCGGGGACATTAGGCAGTGTCTGGAGACACTTCTGCTTGTCACAACTGGAGCGATGCTAACAGCATCTAGTGGGTAGAGCCAAGGATGCTGCTAAATATCCTACAATGCACAGGGCATCCTACTACAGCAAAAAAATAATCTGGCCCCATTGTCAATAGTGCTGAGGTTGAGGAAGCCTGCTTTAGAAGTTCAGATGACCTCATGGCTCCTTCTGAATCGGAAAGTCAGGGGCAGTTCTCTTATGGCCTAAGAAATTCGTAAGGCCTAAGACCTAAGGAATTTCCAGCATTCTCAAATTTGGAGAACAAAAGCTATATATTGTATAACTAACTGGAAGCCCAAAAGCACACAGCAGTGAGGAGTATAAAGTATGGGGATTTGATGACTGTCTAACAAGGGTTGGCCATATTACTTCAGGACCATTATGTCTGCTATGTTACATTTGACCTTAACTAAGGAGAAAGGCTTGGACTAATTGCTACCAATTCCTCCTCACTTAATTTTAAAAAACAAATACTCCCCTCAGCTGAAATCAAGAGGGAATACCTGGAAAGAAATGCTGTTGCAGTGTCCCCTTAAATTCCAGGACTTTTCTGGGATATACCGAGGTTCTTACTGCAGATGAAGCTGGTGAAATCAGGTGAGAGCTGTGGTCTGTAGCCAAACTGGAAGGAGCTAAACAAATACATGGAAAGTTGTTTCAGACAAGAAACAAAACAAAGGAACTCCTTCCTTGCTCTTCTACTGGAAACATGGGGTGTGCATCTTGCCTGAGCTGTCCTTACACTTTCTGTGGCTCAAACAGTTCACATATGTCAGGAAAGGAAGGCTGAGAACTCCTAAAGGGTTATGTATCTGCTAACTCAATTGTGTGGTTCTGGGGCAAGTCGTTTCACCTCTCTCACATGCAACAGTGAGTTCATGATCCCTAAGTCTCCTTCCAACTCTAATATTCTGATTCCGGATCATCTCTAAGAGAAAAAGCCATCTAGTGGAGTCAGCAAAGGTTAAGCACAGTATATAAATAGCTATACATACAGATATAGTTGTTTAAGGACTCCCTGGGTGGCACAAATGGTTAAGCACTTGACTACTAGCTGAAAGATTGGCGGTTTGAACCCATCCACAGGCACCTCAGAAGACAGGTCTGGCGATCTGCTTCCAAAAGATCACTCCAAACCGAATGCCACCAAGTCGATTCCAGCTCATAGTGAACCCACAGGGTTTCCAAGGCTGTAAATCTTTATGGAAGAAAGCTGTTACATCTTTCTCCCACACAGTAGCTGGTAGTTTCAAACTGCCTTTCAGTTAGCAGTCAATCACTTTAACTGCTGTGCCACAAGGGCTTCTTCCAAAAGGTCGGAGCCTTGGAAACCCTATGGAGCACAGTTCTACTCTGCACACAGAGGGTTGCCGTGAGTCAAAATCAACTCAACAGCAACTGACATCAATAACATAGTTAAGTCCCCGTTCAACAGTTTAGATGGACTAGAAAGTGGCAGGATATCCAATGTGTGTGTGTGTGAGAGAGAAAGAGAGAGACAGAGAGAGAAGGAAACTTAAACAAATTTAGGACAAGAGAAAGAATGATCCAATAAAATTCTCTAATCACTCAAGTGTTGATCCAAGCTTCTTTTTATCAAATTTAGAACATAATGACCATGAAGGCACTAAGCTTATAACCTTTGATCAGTCTATAAATCCTTTATGGATTGATTAGGAATCACTAGGGCTGATTCCAAGCTAAACAGTAAGGGAAGTGAAAACACTAGGTGTCTCCTTACCCTACTGCCAACTCCATCTCCTTTTTGCATTGTTTTTGCCCACTTGGTTGTGCCCTAAACCCAGTGGTTGATGGAATTAGCGCCTAAAACACTCAATAAAATGTTACTGAAAAAATTCAAATTTCTCAACGTTTCCTTTGAAAAAATCAGTGAAGAGTCATTCTTAAACAAAGTTTCTCTGAAATATCATCTTTAGGGTGCAACGATTGATGAAGTTTTTTGACTAGGAATACCAACCTGCAAAAGTTTTTTAAGCCTGCGAGCGGCCATCTAAGATACTCCGCTGGTCTCATCCCTTCGGCAGCAAGGAAGAATGAAGAGAACAGGATACAAGGAAAAGATTAGTTCGAAGGACTAATTGTCCACAGCTACCAAGGCCTCCACCGGACTGAGTCCAGTACAGCTAAAGGGTGTCCAGCTACCACCACTGACTTCTCTGACCAGGATCACAACAGAGGGTTCTGGACAGAGCTGGAGAAGGATGTAGAGCATAACTTTAACTCACACACAAAAAAGACCAGATTTACTGGCCTAAAGGAGACTGGAGAAACCCCGAGAGTATGGCCCCCAGACACCCTTTTAGCTCAGTGGTGAAGTTACCTCCGAGGTTCACTGTTCAGCCTGGGAGTGGACAGCCCCATAAAACCAAATGAGACTAACGAGGTACAGGATTCCAGTGACAAGGGCCACAAGGCAGAAGGGGACAAGGAAGCTGGTGATAGGGAACCCAAGGTTGAGTAAGGATAGTGTTGATGTGTTGTGAGATTGTTAACCATTGTCATAGGGCAACATTTGTAGTAACTGTTAAATGAGAAACTATTTTGTTCTGTAAGCCTTCATCTTAAGTGAGAATAACTGCACAATTGGAAGAGCGTAGTCAATGTCACTGAACTGTGCATGTAGAAATTTTTGAAATGGTGTATCTTTGGCTATGTATATTTTCACCAAAAAAAAAAAGGCTGAGAAGTTAGAAGGTTGATATGTTGTGGGGTTGTTAACCAATGTCATAAAACAACATGTGTACTACTGTTTCATGAGAAACTATTTGTTCTGTAAGCCTTCACCTGAAGTACAATTAAAAAAAAAAAAAGTTTTTTAAACACGCCTTTACTGGAAAAAGGAACTTTCACTAATTTATGGCGGATGGGATATTATAACCTTCCCAAAATAGACTAAAATCCAAGCATTTCTTGACCTCAAAGAGCTCAGATTCTGAGTCAATGGAACTTAAAGATGTTAGAAAAAAACCCGTAATGAGAGAATGTTTGTAAGCAAAAGCAGCTTTCTATTCCTTAACTAAAATATCTGACAAATACCCACCAAAGGCAGAGAACGGGCAAGTTCCCTCCTGCCCACAGGACAGTGACCCTGCACCCACTTTACCTGATTGAATATCCAGCATCAGGGTCACCCAGTGCTCAGCCATCAGCCTCGTGACAGAATTGTTCCTCATGATCCAGGAATCTGGAGCTTCTGCGAATACTATACAACAGAAGGGCTCCACTTGAACCACACAGACATAACCATACAGGACATCTTTTTGGTACACATTCAAGATTTTGGTAGCGAAATTCACCTTTGGTTTCTCACAGCAGAAGTGGAATGTGGGCAATTTTTCTATGCAGTATTCTATTTCCTTTTTCAGTAAGTCAGGTTTTACTTTCTCTTTCTTACATCCAAATACTTCTTTGGTCTTATCATCTACCCCAATAATTAGGTACCCCCCTTGAGTGTTGGCAAATGCAGAAACATAACGAGGCAACATTTCTTTCATCCGAGGCACAACCTTTTTGGTGGTGAACCTTTTTAACTCAACATGGGTTGACTCAGTAAAGTTGAGTTTCTCCTTATACATGAGTTTCTCCTTTTTTAAAAATTCTGAGGCAGATGCCTTCATATCTTCCTCCTCCTGAATGTATCTGTCAAGAGTTTTCTGAGAATGCAGCTCCTTCACCCTCAGTCTTCCTCTTTGGGCTCTGGACTGTTTTTCTCTGAGAAGCTCCAGGGCACTTCTGGCACTCAAGTTGATAGCAGAAGTCACATCTCTCTGATACAAATTGGAATGCAGGCTGCAAATCCTTAGGGGGAGGCTGAAAACATCTGGGTTCCACGACTTTACAAAAATCAGGAGATTGTGTTGCTGCTGCATGTAGTCAAGATATTTCTGTGAACCTGAAGGAAGAAGTTTTTGAAAAGAAGTTTCCAGATCTTGCCCCAGCCCATGGCATCGGTAACTGTATGCCTCATCATCAATGCCTGCTTTGATCACACCCCCTCCAGAATTTAACAGTGCACAGATAGCATGGATGATTTTAGAATTCTCTGTTCTTTTCAAAGAGGTATTGGTCATCTTCTTCCTATTCTCTTCTCCAAAAGTCACTCTGCCCACCTCTACAACTCTCTCAGGATAGTGTGTGTCCATATTAGTCTTAAGACTCTCCATTTCAGCAGTCTCTTTGTGCTCCAAACAACAATAGAAAGGGATTCCTATAAAAAACATTAAGACAGAAATGTTTCTACATTGACAGGTATTCCAGAGTTTACAGTACAATATTTTCTCCAAAGTTATAAATTATTAGAGATACAATTTAGCACTGAAAAATAATCTTAGACATTACTGTTTTCTAACTGCTTTGCCAATATCCTTTACCTTCCCAACATGAACATGCATAGATAAAGGTGATTGCTTGATATTTTGTCATGATGGGAAAATCATATTGCTGGAAATGTCCGTCTTTTCCCATTCAGACTGAGTAAGTGCCAGCGTCAAGCCCAGATATAAAGGGCATGAGTTGGCACAGAAACCAAAGTGAGTTATTAGAGAATATGCAGAAGTAGAAGACAGAAAATGTCCTTTTTATAATTCAAGGGGAAAAGAAAGGAAGAAAGTAGAGAATTAAGGGAGTAATAGTCTTGGAGTATATGTGACATTAAAGATTTTGCTATTAAAATAAACACAAAATTTGGCATTCTTTATGTGCTATTTCATATATTTAGAAGGCTTTAGCCTATTTAGCACTTCAAACTCTCTTCTAAGTTTTAAAAGTACATTTAAAAGCACACATAGATAGTGTGATGTGCAGAAGCAGTACTTTTCCTTCCCTTCTACTGGCTCTGGACTGTACTGTGGGAACCCTTAAGACTTGGAAGAGAACATGAGACTTTGGAAAGTGGTCATTAATCTGTAGTCAGCCCTCCTTTCGCTCCTTTTTTGTTTCACAGACCAGGGAATAGCAATCTGAACTGAAATTAGGGCTCTGAAACAAATATTTCAGAAAGGACCCCCTTTAACCTTCTATTAATTGCAAAACAAAATATTTACTAAACCAAAGTTCTTCCTCTAGGGGAAAAGAACCCATTTCTTCTCCATGATAACTACAAAGCAGGGGCCATGTGGGTGTTGTTTACACCCACCAAGAGGGAACGAGCAGACATCCATGACTTGTACCTTCTTCTGACATTAGGCTGTTTTGGTTGCCTTCTCACTTCCCCCAGGCAAACAGGAATCAGCTTGAGGAATTGTTTTTTAGTATGTGAGCATCTCCTATAGGTACATGTAAATATGGTATTTTATGGCCTGACATTCTTTTAATATCATAGAATCACAGAGAGTTGGCAGGGACCTGAAAGATCTTCCAATCCAACCACCTGTCTGATTCGTAAATCCCTCTGTAATATTTCTAACTCCCAATAAATTTCCATCCAGCAACTGTTTGAATACCTTCAGCAACAAGTAACTCACTATCTCTCAAAGCAGTCCCTTCTATTTTCAACAGCTCTGTTAGATTTCCTTATTTTGAGCTGTAACTTGTCTCCCTATAGCTTCCACCTGCGGGACCCACAGAAGAAGTTGATTTTGAACTAGCACACACTACAGTCTCATGACTCCCAAGCCTCTATGATGTTACCTGGATGCTGGTAACACCGGCAATAAAGACAAAGTTTTCTGAGATTCTAGCTCCATATGAACGTTCTTTTCAAACTTTCCAGAATTTCTCACTTATTCTCTTTTACAAGTTTCTCCTTACCTTTCATACCCTCAGACATAAAATGCACATAAGACAGGTGAGATTTAAAAAAAAAATTTTTTTTTTTTTTTTTTACCTGATGCTCGTGCTTTTCCTCTTGCTGTTTCTGTTTCACATCTGGCTTTAGTCTGAATGTTTGCCTTCTGTCATAGCCCCTGTTGCCCTTTGATATCAGCCTGGGAGGAGCAGGAACTCTGCCAGACTCTTCAAGTCTCCGCAACACTGACCCACTGAGGAAGGCTGATAAGGACTCAAAACGCCTATGACTGGACACATTAGCAGGCCAGGGTCTGAGCTCAGGGAGTAAATGAAGCAGTAATGGGAAAATTCTAGGGCTGTCAAGTCAGAAGCCAAAGCTAAACTTACCACCTCAGATGGACAGAAAGTAATTTCCATACACCCATACAAGCACCTCTCGTCCTGGTTAACTTCATTTGCAAAAGATCTATGTACATTTTACATTCGGCTGTCCTGTACATGGAGCCCTGGTGGCAGAGTAGTTAAAATCTCGGCTGCTAACCAAGAGATCGGCAGTTTGAATCCACCGGCTGCTCCTTGGAAACCCTATGGGGCAGTTCTACTCTGTCCTATAGGGTCTCTATGAGTCAGAATTGACTCCATAGCAAAGGGTTTTGTTTTTTACTTTTGTTTTGTTTTATCCTGTACATATACTTTGTGAGAAATATTAACTTATTTTATTACTTTTCAAATTGCTTGTTATATCCTATTTACTTTTATTCTCTTTTCCCAACTCTTCTTCCCTGTTGAACATAAGATCCAAGCTAGAAAAATGCTCACAAATGAGGGGCTGGCTATATCTTGGTGGGAAGATTGCAGATGAGTTTTCATTTAATTTCTTTTCTTTTTTTTTTTTGAACTTTTCTGTACTTTCTAAATGCTCTACAATGAACATGAATTGTTTTTATAATGAAAAACATTTAAATGGAAAAATAAACAGATGAAAGTCAGTTATCTCATTTGAGGATGCTGGCTAAACTGGGTTGAGCTTCTTGTAGTAGGTTGAATAATGGCCACTCAAAGACTTCAGGCCCTAATCCCAGGAAACTGTAAATGTTATTTTATAAGGAAAAAGGGTCTTTGTAGATGTGCTTAAGTTAAAGATTTTCAATGGGCAGATTATCCTGGATTATTTGGGTGGGTCCTAAATCCAGTCACAAGTGGAAGGCTGGCAGCCACCAGAAGCTGGAAGAAGTAAGACACAGATTCTCCCCTAGAGTCTCTGGGGGAGTACAGCTCTGTTAACACTTTGACTTTGGCCCAGTGAAATGGATGTTGAACTTCTGGCCTCCAGAACTGTGAGAGAATAGATTTCTGTTGTTTTAAGCTACCAGGTTTGTGGTAATTTGTTACAGAAGCCACAGGAAACTAATACACTTCTCTCCCTGTAAGTCAAACCAGCAAGGAACGCTGTGTTTCTGCTTCAATTTGTTTATGATGAAATGACATTCTTAATTAGATTTTCACTCCTAATTTCAGTCTCACTTTTAGTTCTACCATCTATCCTATTTCTTGGCCTTACTTTCACGCTGAAATCCCTTTGATATTACTTACTTTTAGAAGTTTAGAAATGACCACCATATATTGGACATCTGCTTACTAGGTGCCAGGAACCATACTGGGAGCTTTACACATCGCACAAATGCTGAAATTACATGGCCAAAAAGTGAAAGAACTGGGGTTCAAAGCCAGTCAAAGTCAAAGCCAGTCAAATTCAAATGCTCCTATTCTTTCCACTGCCTTTCAGGCTTGGGGTTCTGGATTGCTTGAGAGCCTTCAAAATCTGAAACCTACCTAAGTACCTCCCTCCCTTTCCCCCAGTCAACAGGAAGAGCAGTTCTTTGGTGGGGAGTGCTAGAAACTGGGCTGTTGTTTCCTTTGTGTTCTTCTTCAGTGCAAATCAAATCAGGGGAAGGGAGGATAATGTGGAAGATGAGCAAGTGGGGCTTCTCTTCTTTCTTCAAAGTTCCTTAGTTAAGTCCCCTGGATATGAATAGTTAGGTTATCAAGCCAGGGAGGACTCCACATCTTGGTTCTACAGCAAATGTCCCTGATGAAAAACAACTTGAAATCAGAAGCTGAGATAGTGCATTTTCTTAGGTCTCAGGCAACCGAGCTTGCTGATGAACACTGGCTAAGAACTAGCAGTACACAGTTATTTAAGATGTGTTCATTCACTAAGCATGTCAGTTTATCAGCAGAGCTAGTTATTGCACAACTTTCACATGCACTACAAAGAAACTGCCTGAGGAGGTAAGATTGGTCCCTTGGCTCCCAGGTGCCTTCATTTCACTCTTGACTCTTTCATAGGATCTCCTCATTCTCAAACTCCATCCACCCTTCAAAACTCAGAGCAAATGCCACCTCTCCCAGGAAATCTTTCCTGCTCTCCTTCGTCCTTTTTTGATATTCGTCTGCACTTTTCGTGTGGCACCAATCTCTACTATTTGCTTATTTAGCCCTTTCACCAGGAACGTTCGCCCGCCTGCATTTTCAGCCCCTTAGATTTCTTAAGAAGTTGCTTTCCCACTTTTAGCGCGTTCTGCCACCTGGTGGAGGCCACTATAACTGCGTGAATCTGGCCTCATACCACCAATCCCAACACCAGAGTTCACTTGGGACCTCCCTGTTCCACTATTTGTATCAGAATTCATATTACCTCAAAAAATTTTTCACTGATATCGGAATGCCTTCCGTTATTGAAAACACATGATTTCAATAAAAAATTCAAAGCAGAAAGTAATTCGTTCTGGAAAGGGTTAAGAAGCGTCCAAGCTCCTGGGTCAGCCAATAAATTGCACTAGGACCAAAATACCAAACCAAACCCATTGTTGCGGAGCTGATTCCAACTCAAGTCGATGCTATGTGTTTCAGAGTAGAACTGCTCCATGGGTTTTTCTTGGTTGTGATCTCTGCGTATAGGCGCCCTGGCAGCACAATGGTTAAGTGCTGGGTGGCTGTTAACCAAAAGATCAACGGTTCAAATCCACCAGCTACTCTGCAGGTCTGCTCCCATAAAGATTACAGCCTAGGAAACCCTATGGAGGCAGTTCTACCCTGTCCTATAGGGTCATTAAGAGTCGTATCCGCTCATGGCACACAATAACAACAGTCTTTGTGGAAGCAGATCGCCAGGCATTCTCCTGCTGCTCCGCTGGGTGTGTTCGAACTGCCAACCTTTGGGTTAGTAGACAAGGCAAACCGTTTGAGTCATTCAGGAACCTTTCCTCTAGGACAGAGCGGGCCATATTAATCTGTGTCTCTACACCAATCCCTAGCCCTCAGTTGGGAATCCTGCAGAAGAGCAATAAATACTATAGGATCACTCCGAATCCAGCTATCCTAGGGTGCATCCTAATACTACGATCCCGCCTCAGATGCCCTTTCTCAGTTGTGAAAATAAGGCACCCGCAAAACCACCCTGGTTAACAGTCGCCTCGACGCCGGAGGGCAGGGCATTATAAATTAAAAAAAAAAAAAAATTGCCCAGAGAAAGAAAGCAACTGAACTAGCTCTCAGAAAATAACCCCGGACGCGACGAACGACGGAAGAGGAGCGTCAGCCACCTCGCCCTCTCCACCTACGACGTCCTCCTCGGCCTCCGATTGGCTGCTGCTCTCACCAGCCCCGCCTCAAGGGCTGCGGTCCACGTGACGTACTGGCCGCCGTGGGATTGGTTGTCCGGTGAAGGCCGCACTGGACTATGGGACACAGGTGGGGCAGGGAGGCGGAGGGGAGTCGGAACGCGGTAGGCGGTTATCGCCCGGGACCGAAACCGGAGAGGTCGGTTGTTGTTAGTCTACGCCGGCTGGGACAGGCTCCTGAGGGAATCTAAGACGTAGGAGTTTTAGGAGTTCTTACAGCGGGCGACGGACTTCTGCCTGGGTCTTTGGTGAAGTCCTGGCATCGGCCTAACTTGTGTTTCCTGCAAGAACGACTTCTCTTAGTCTTTCGTGAAGTTAAAAGTTTGGATCTTATTATTGAGGGCCTGGGGTGTGTAAGCATTGGCTGTCTTGCGTAGGGCGCTGGGTTGAGTGTGGTGAGGTGGAAGCTGGGGGAATGAGAGCTTGGAGATAGTTGAGGTATGCTGCCAATGTTGGAGGTAAATCGGCTGATGCTTAGGATTTAGTAGACTGTGAGAATCGCTCACTGATTGAATTGAACTCTCGTTTATTGAGCCTCCTCAATGGATTTACCAGGCTACATTCTAGGTGCAGTTGTTGCAAAGGCCAGTAAAACACGGGCCTGGTTCCTTAGGAACTCAATGTGATGGGGCTGGTGAGAGGGGCAAGCGGACACGTGAATGGGTGAATAGTTGGAATGTGATGCTGTGCTGTGATTGAAAAAAAGTGCTCTGGGAGTCAGAGAAGGGAGTGACTAAGGGACCACTTCACAGAGGTGCCATTTGAGTAAAGTTTTTAGAATTAACCGTTCTCTAGATTGAAAGGGGTGGGGAAGGCATTCCATTGCAGGCGGAAGAAAATGTGCTAAGGGAGAAAACTGCATAGTAACTGCTGTGTGTGGCTGGAGCACATGGTGGGTTTGCCCCCCGACTGAAGACGAAGCTGAAAGGTAGGCAGGGGATAGATTTTTAAGGATCTTGAATTTTATGTTAGGATGTCTCCATCTTAAAATACTCTACAAAGTGAAATAGGTACGACATCATGGGTACAGGCAAAGTACTTCTATAATTCGGAGGAAAGACAGATGTTTCCCGTTGGATTGATGGAGAAAGGACTTTATGCCAAAGGTGGCATTTTAGAGGGTCACAAAGGGAGAGGTAGGATTGAAGTACAGGAAAGGGTTCTACAGAGGGGAAGGACTTTCTCGATGGGGGGCACAAAAGAGCATAGTCTGGTTTGCTTGGACTATAAGGTACGTGTTAGGGTTATAGTGTTAAGGATAAATTTGGGTCAGTTTTGAAACATCTTGAATGCTAGGCAAAGTAGTTTGGATTTTTATTTCCTGGGCCATGGGGAGCCTTTGAATGTTTGTGAGTAATGACATAATCATACTTAAGTAGTTTAAGGTCGATATGTATGTAATATTCAGTGTACGGCATGAGACCCAGGGAGACGGCAGTATGGTCTGGTACAAGAAGCTTGGACTTTAAAGTCAGGTACTCGCTGGTTCAGATCTTGGCTCTGCTCACAAGTGCCATAATCTTAGGCAAAGTTACTTATATTAAGCTCTCCAAGCTTTGTTCACTCATTTCTAACTTGTACCTACTTCACCAGTAGAGGATGAGATAAAGGGTAAAGCATATCCCCTACATCATAGGCACTTTGTACATTAGTTTCCCTTTCTTTATGAAGCTCATTTGCTGCATGGAGAACACAGATCAACAGCTGTCAGTTTTTAACTATGGAATGTCAGTGAAGGAAGCATATGGCGTATCCAGAATAGTTATTTAGACACTGACAATACCATGCTGAAGGTCTGGAGATCCTGGTATTGCTCCATGTCAGTGATACTCTACCACCAGAAGGTGCCATTTAGAATAAATGAAATGCCATCAACTTTCTCATTTAGAAATTGATTATACAGGTTATGAATTATCCAGACTGCCTTGATTTCTTTGTTTTGCCCATGCCCTCCCTCATTAGTAAATCTAAGGGTCAGAGCCAGGAGAAAAATGGAATTAAACCTTATATTTAGCTGGTAGTAGAAAAATATAAAACTGAAGATAGACCTCAGTTTTCTTCCCAGCTCTGCCGTTCATTTGCTATGGACCTTTGGCAAATCATAGCCTCTCTGGTTCTTGGACTCATTAGAAGATCCCTGTATAAAAATTTTATGATGATACTTTTTAATATTTGTTAGCAGAATTGTAAATGGAATTATACATTAAATTAACTGGGATTTACTTTATAAAGAAATTTAGTAGAAAATCTTTTCTAAAGTTTTAGCTTTAGAACTAGACTATAAGTCCCTTTACAAATACCCCTGAGATTTTGTTAATGCATGGTGTTTGGGCTCATTAAAAAAATGTTTTTGAACAGTAAATGCTAATCCACTCTCCTCTGTGCTTAAAGAAAAGTGCAAGTTTGCTCTTTGTGTAGCAGAATTGCTTAAAACAAAGTGTAGAAGATAAAATATTTATTGAAAACCCGTGGTTAAAACTTACCTTAAAAAGTATTTTTTTCATAGATAATCCTAAATTTAATTGGACGTGAAAATAGGGCAATGGAATGCTCTCAGATATTACAGCGAGGTGGAATGCAATGATGAGTGAAGTATAGTCTGACCTGGTATTGCCATTGCTTTTGTGTTGGCTCTGACCAGGGTATGATCCCTTAATCTTCTCTCTGAGCTGATTCTGGTTGTGGTTTTTCCATACTGATGTGCTGTAGCCTATTTGGATACTGGTTTTATCATGTATAAGGGTGTTTCTTTGATATTCTTTTGAATTGCTGATACTTTCACATTTTCCTTCTTAGATTGAGGTGAGAAATCTGGCTTTGAAATCTTCGTGGAGGACTACATCATTTCAATCCTGAATCTGGTTTAATCCCTTTATTTACTTTTTAGTGGATTAAAAATTTTTTGTTTAATTAACTGTGGTATTTGTTTTTGTAAAACCTGTTAGGTTTAGAAGGTACCTGAGTGGCATATGTGGTTTATGATCAGCTGCTAACCTAAAGGTTGGCAGTTTGAACCTATCCATCAGCTCTTTTGAGAGAAATGCCTGGCAGTGTGCTTCCATAAAGACTACAGCCAAGAAAACCCTATAGAGCAACAGTTCTACTGTGTAACATATGGGGTCCCCATGAGTTGAAATTGAATTGATGGCAACAGTTTTTTTTTAAAGGGTTAGCAAGAATTTTTGGCAACTATCCATTATATTCACTCTTATTATGATATATAAAAGTTTTAATATTTTAAAACCCATATGATATGTTATTTGAAAGTTTATCACCTGTGTGCTGTTAAAGAATGTGCTTTGAATTGCTAAAATTATTAAAAGTATTTGAAAACACCTATCTCAGCAGAGGTACTTAAAAGTTGATTTCATCCTTCCTCTTTTAGGAATGATGATTGTTTTTTACCCATGTAGTTTCACCAACCTGCCAATCCAGTGGCATGAGTTTTCCTACACAGGCTGTGTAACTGTTACTGAAGTATTTCTGATTCAAGATATTACACACAAGACTGAGTTCTTGCTGTTTGAATAGAGGTTTTTGTTCCAGTTGTTGGATTAGCAAAAAAGCAAAATGTTAACACAAAAATATCTCAAAAAGTCAAAGGTGATATGATGAAAAATTTATTTTAAACACCTCAAGCAATTATTAAGTTTCCACATAATCATAACATAGGACAGCGCTTCGCCAGAAACATTTATTCTTAAACACTTAAGAAGTGTTTCATAGAAACTTTAGTATTAGGCAGAATAATTCATGCCAGTTTAGCAAACTCTTTAACAAAACAGCAAGCAGGAAGACCTTATCAAAAGACCTTACACAGTCATAGTTAGATCAGTATTTTACTTTTATCTCTTCATTCTTGTTAGCTTTGCTTTCACACTAAAATCTTCAGACTACTCTAAACACTCAGCCCCTTTAACCCGTTTCCCAAAAAAGATACATATGGCTTATAAAGATATGTATGGCTCAAATCTCTCTCCTTAAAGAACAAGAGGTATAAGAAGCTCTTGGGAGAGATAGGAAAAGCCTCAGCACTAATTATCCTCTTTTATCCACTTCCGCTGTGCTGGCCCTCCTTCCCCCGCCAATCTTAACTTTCATACTCTAACCATATTGGTCAACTGTAAGTAGGGATCTAGAGAGCAGGTCAAAAGTTTAGGATCAAATGGGTCTATCCTTTTAAAGAAATCTGTATAGTTGTTTAAAATTCATGTAATTATGAATTCAGGCTGAGAAGTATCAAATAATGCTATGTGTTATGCTGAAAATCAGCCCTATGACCTTATAGTACAGTAGCTATGAGGTAAGACACTAATTACTTTCAGTTCTCAGGGGAGTACAGTTTAATCAGATGTTGCACTTCTGTGGGATACCCTGTAATGGGACAAGCTTGGTTACTCCTCACATAATTAAACACACAACGATAACAAAACACATAGCCAGAGGTGGCAAGAACAGTATCATTCACCCGGGTTTTACGACACAGCGGGCACACAGTCTTCATTTTGGGTAGTAGGGGAGAATCAGAGTTGTAGTCCAGGTGTACAGGTGGTGGTGGAGTAGGCAGGGCAGTCAGTGATTTTATGGTTTCTTGATTTTCAGATGAGTACCACCATTCAAGGAACTGCAGGAAGAATACACCTACAGAAAGGCCAGTAGAGAGGGATAAGGCAACACCTCCCACAGCTTTCTTCAGAGTTGACTTTATCTTCTTACTAACACTGTTGGGAGAATAGAAAAAGGTGGTAAAGGGAGAAACTATTTAGCTATAATCATAGAATGATTAATATAAACACAGTTTTTATTCATCAGGATCACTGATTTGGGGATTGAATAATTACTAGATTGGCATCGTCTCCTTAAGGATCTATTCTAAATTATTCCCTCTTTCTGACTTACAGTATTTCAGGAGTATAGCAGTTTGTTGTTTTTAATAACAACAGTTGTTTTTAGTAACAAAGGACTAGAGCTTTGTTTTTTGAGAAATTGGTAGAACACTGATTGCATAGACCATTTTTTTTGGAAGGCAGTACATCCAGAAAAAGAAATAACTCTCTTAAAACTTGGCAGTATCGAGGAACATATATATGAACTTGCAGGAGAACGTAAACACCAACTAGAAGTAGCATAGCATCATAGTTAAGAGCACTGTCTTAAGAATTTTTTTTGTTATTGTGTTTAAGTGAGAGTTTACAATTCAAGTTAGTTTCTTATACAAAAATTTATGCATCCATTGTTATGTGACTTTAGTTGTTCTCCCTGTACTGTGACAGCACACTCCTCCTTCCTACCCTGGATTTCCTGTGTCCATTCAACCAGCTCCTGACCCTCTCTGCCTTCTCATCTCACCTCTGGACAAGAGCTGCCCATTTAGTCTCATGTATCTACTTGAGCTAAGAAGCACACTCTTCACGAGTATCATTTTATATCCCATAGTCTAGTCTAATCTTTGAAGAGTTGGCCTTGGGAATGGTTTTAGTTTTGGGCTAACAGAGTCCGGGGGCCATGTCTTCCAGGGTCCCTCCAGCCTCTGTTAAACCATTAAGTCTGGTCTTTTTACTAGAATTTGAGTTCTGCACCCCACCTTTCTCCTGCTTCATCAGATACTCTCTGTTGTGTTCCCTGTCAGGGTGGTCATTGGTGGTAGCTGGGCACCATCTAGTTCTTCTGGTCTCAAGCTGATGGAGTCTCTGGTTTATGTAGCCCTTTCTGTCTCTTGGGCTAATATTTGTCTTAAGAATTTTACTAATCTGGCTTGAACCTCAACTCTGCCACATTGTACATGTGGCCTTGGCAAGGTACTTACCTGTTAGGGTTATCCTCAGCTGCTAAATGGCGCTAAAGCGTTTAGTTCATTGGGTTATAATGAGGGCTGAGATAATGTACGTAAAGCAAACAATGCAGGACTTGGCACGTAGCAAGTATGCAATAAAAAGTAGCTAGAATGATGAGGATGGTTACCTTGATGGAGTTCCGCAATCCATGTTTTATGAACGCAAGAAAGATTTTTTTTGTATGATTTTATGAAATACCTCAAAGTGGACTGAGGGAGGTGAATTTCATGAAGTTAGGATATGATTTTAAAATTTAGGAAATCAGAATATTTTTGAAATGTTAAGGCCTCACCTGGCTGGTGGTTGCTTCATGCTGGCTTCAACTGGTTTGTGCTCCAGAGCTTGTATATCCTGAACTGTCAGTCGACCTAACCGAACTCCAGCCAGCTTCAGCAGTGGTGAGTGATGCTGAGCCTTTCCTAGGATGTATCGAAGTTGCTGTACAAGAAACCAGCCTTCCCAGGCCATGTTGACAAATGGGTAGGCTGCCAGGAAGGCTCGGTAAAATCGTTTCCAGTGGGAAGAAGGGGGATGAATAGAATATTCATCCTCTTCTCTCAGGCTAGAAACCAGCTTCTCCAGCTTCACTTTCAGATAGGGAAAAAGAACCAGGAAGATAATTGATTTCCAAAGCTGCTGCTTTGGAAGACCCGCACTGGCCAATCTCTGAAACTTTCGTGTATCCCCCATTACAATCCGCTTTAAGCCATAAAAGTTTTCAGAAAATGAGGCACTAGTTTTAGACAAGTAATGCTGCTGAAGCAGAAGATCTAGCAGAGTGAAGATTTCATCAAACCACCTCCAGAGGAAGCCATAGTGGGCAGGATTTGATTCTGCAAGAACCTAAAGTAAAAAATCAATAAACGAAATTTCATTCCGTTACTCAGCTACCATACCTTGTATTTACGTTTCCTTTGTTCTCTAAATTCTACATACTTTGGGCTTAAACAAGTCACTTCTTTTGGGGTCTACCCTAACACCTCCCTGAAATGCTAGAGATTCAGTACAGGTCTATGTACAGAACAGAGACTCAGTAACAGTTACATCATGGACATAAATTATATGCTAATTGGCTATTTCAAACACTAGGCTACCAACTAAACAAATTATTAGTTTGGTTTTTACTCGGTCGTCCCTAAAACCTTTCAGAGGATAAACACCTTACCTTAACCACATGCTGAAGGGCGGGTCTCACTGCTGTCATTAAACTGTCCTGTGCTACCACTTCAAAGATGGATGGTTGATCATCCACCACAGAAGCGGTTGTAATGTGCGCCCCATGCTCAGCCATCGTTTCCTGTGTTTACTGGGCTTCACTTTTCCCACAGACTCTGTAATGAGCATGAACCTTTTTTTGATCAAGTGGGTGCTCAGTCTTAAAGGTAATTTTTCTGCCGGATATCCGAAGCTCCGAACTCAATTTTACGGGCCAAGGGGATGAGATTTAACTGGGAAAAAAAGACCTCTTCTGGAGGCGTGGAGAGGGATCTCTCAAGAAGGTGGAGAACGAAGTTAACTCGGACGTGGGTGGACGTGGATGGAAGTAGTCTGTGGGGAGGTGGTGACTTATTAAATGCTGCACCTCACAATGCAGTCTAACTGTGGGAAACAGGTATGGGCGAATGAACGCTGTCCTCTCGAGCGGCCGTCCCGGAGCCTGCGAATTGGGTATCCTCAATAGTGAGGGCTCAAAAGCCAGTCGTCTCTGAGGGATCAGAGGTGCCAATACGTGACCGGTACTCGAAGACTGTCTAGTTGTTGGCTGTAAAGTATCCCCACCAGCGCCCGTCCTTGCTGGGTGACCCTAGGCGAGGCGCAAAGGACCCACAACGCCAGGCTTGAGGGGAGGTCTCCGCTTTATGACAGAAGAGGTACCCGGCAATAAAAGCTTCCGGAGCCTCAGAGACGGTGGGAGGAGGAGAGGCGCTCTAGCTCAGAACGCAGTGCCGAAGCCGGAATTAGAGAACTCTATGACCCTTCCAGGACTTCCGTTTCCGCTCTCGCTAAAATTAAAAAGGTCCCCTGCGGTTTAGTTTTGGTGAAATTCTCCGCTTGTTTTATTTTTCCTAACTGGGTGTACACGGGTGAAAGCCACAGATCTGATCCTGTCTCTTTGGAGGTCTTTTGAGGAGGTGTTTGGGGCGCCGCCACGCGGAGGCTTGACGCCCCGGGACATAATTCGCGCTGTCGGCTGAAGCCTGTGTTCCCAGGATCGAGGGAGTTAGACGCTGAAGGACATCGAAATCTGGAGATGGGATCTCTCTCTGTGCGCGAGGCGGGAGTTGGTGATCGTTGATTTTATTTCACCGCTTTCTGGAAAGGATTCGAAGTGAGCTAGCAGGAGATAAGGAGGCCGGGTGGCGCAGTGGTGAAAGCGCTCGGTCGGCGGTTGGAACCCACCATCGGCTCCGCGGGAGAAAATCTGTTTCCGTAAAGATTTACAGCCTTGGAAACCCTATGGGGCAGTTCTGCTTTGCCCTATAGTGTCGCTATGAGTCAGAATCAACTCAACGGCAGTGGGTTTGATTTTGGGTAGCAGGAGATAGAAGCCTTAGCTCTGTTGCCGCCAGTGACAAAAGTTAACCCATTGCCGTCCAGTCGATTCGGACTCATAGCAACCCTACAGGACAGAGTAGAACT
>NW_004444074.1:7018066-7020492 GCF_000243295.1 Trichechus manatus latirostris
GCCACCAGGGCATATATATATATATATATATATATATGTATGTATATATACATACTTGTTGGGTGCCAGTGAGTCGATTCCGACTCATAGCACCCTATGTACGACAGAACGAAACACTTCCCCGTCCTGCGCCATCCTCACACAGTCGTTGCTATGTTTGAGCCCATTGTTGGAGCCGCTGTGTAAATCCATCTCCTTGAGGGTCTTCCTCTTTTTCATTAATCCTCTACTTTACCAAGCACGATGCCCTTCTGTGGGAACTGGTCCCTCCTGATAACAAGATTATTAGGGAGAGAGAAGTGCCCCTGCTTGTTCTACAGAACTATCTCAAGCTGGTACCTTAACTCTCTTCCAGGTTTTGGTTGCATTCAACCATATTTTTTTCTTAACATCATCTCAAAGCGTTTTCTCTTGTCACTGTAAAAACAAACAAACAAACCAGTTGCCATGGAGTCAGTTTTGACTCAGGGAGACCCCATGTGTTGGAGAGTAAGATTTGAATCCATATGGTTTTCAAGGCTGTGACCTTTTGGAAGCAGATCACCAGGCTTTCTGAGGTGCCTCTGGGTGGGTTCTAACCACCAATCTCCACTTAGTAGTGGAACACTTAACCATTTGAGCCACCCAGGGGACTCCGTTATATATTCTTCAAAAATATGATTTTAAAGAGTATTTTCCAATCATAGAAATAAATATTCAGTGTAGAATTCTTCTAAAAATCAATAAAAATGTTAGGAAGAAAATTAAAACTTTCACCATCCAGCAATAACCACTTAACATTTTCAGCCTTATTTCTAAACATGCAATCACACTGTATATATTGTTTTGTATCCTGTTTTTTTTCACTTAACATTGTGAATTTTCTTGTGTCATAAAATATTCTACAACATTATGCAGCTGTTTGATTTACCATAAATTTTACATTCCCTCTTGTTTTACAAATTAGGTTTTCAATTTTCACTTATTTTAATAATAAGGGAAATAATAATATATGACTACGTTTTACAAACCTTTTAGGTACTTCTGATTACTTAAGAATGAAATGTTAGGCATTTGGCAAAGTCTGACACCCATTCATGATAAAACTCAACAAAATAGAAGATTTTCTGTTTATTCTAGAAAAACTTTGTGTGCTTCTTATGGATATATATTTCTGTGTGATACATCCAGCTATACTAATTTAGATGATCCCTTTCCAACTGATAGTGAATTTATGTGGGCAATCGCTTGTTTAGATTCCTGACAAACGCACGGACAATGCACTCTGAGAACTTTAGAATTATCTTTAAGTATTCATAGTAACAATGCTAGTAAATATTGGAAAGGTAATGTTAAGTTGTTACACATTGTAAAATGAAGTCAGAAGAAAACCTATTGGTCCAACACTCAGGATATCATTGGTAGCTGTGATTCTTACTTGTGGTATAGTTGAATTGTAGAACTCGTTAAGAAAATTTGTCAGTCACTATGGAACAAATAACAGGTGAGATGGAAGCACAACAGTGATCTCTGATCTCATAAGCCAAGGTGATGTAAGAGAACAAAATAGCCTTAGATTTTTTTTGTTAGTGTAGTCTGTGCTGTAGACAAGATATACATAGAATTAGACAGCGAGCTACTTGGTTACACATTGTCACACTCTTACAAACACCGGATTTGTTTGTTTGGTTACCATCAGGACTAAGTACATGGGCTAGATCACTACTGCAAGGGATAGTAATATTTTTGGTCTGCATCCTGATAGCGTTAGGTATAATAAAATTTATCTTCTATTGTCTTACACACCTAAAAGGCAAAAGAAGGCCTCAGGCCAAAATGTTGACGTACATTGAGTCTGCTCACTCTGGCAATGTGATTTGATGAGAACATCGCTCTTACTTAAGATCCTGGTGAAGAACCAGATGGTATCCGGTGGAAAACCAGAACCGCGAGTTTAAAGAGCCTGCAATGGCCGCCATCTAGGAGCTCGACTAAGTCCAGGTATTGATCATCAATGTATTATCTACAATCTCTGATCAAAAGGAGGGAATGATTTAGAAATAATATTTGGAATCATTATTCCCTGACCTTGAGCATGGAGAATTGTGACCCAGCTGGGGATGGGCCCTCACAGACTCACAGAGACACATCAACTGGGCCCTGAGATAGACAATAGATGGGACATTCTCAGGAATTATCTTAAGGAAGTTTTCACAAAAGCCCATCAAACACAACACAAAAGACTTTCTACTCTTATCTTTCTCCGTTAGCACTTAGTGAATAGAAATTTGTTGGACCAATGAAGACTCTCCTGACTGTCCTTACTGAAACCTATACCAATGATTGTTAAGAAAGACTATTCAAAATGTAGGATCACAGTTTCTAGCCAATCTGTGAAAAAACTAAGCTTTCAATGGTTTTGCCCATTTGTAATGTTAATATATACT
>NW_004444074.1:7020592-7038155 GCF_000243295.1 Trichechus manatus latirostris
CTATTCTGTAATATTCTTTGGACTCGGGCAGACATGGCTGTGGCAGCATGCTTGTCTGTTTTCCCATTCTTGCCTATTCTGTAATATTCTTTGGATTTGGGCAGACATTCTAGCTCTGGCAGCATGCTTGTCCACTTCCCACTTTTGTGCTTTTGAATATATGCCAAATAAAACTTTCTTTTTACTTAAAAAAAAAAGGAGTAGAAGAGAAATTCCTCAATATAATTAAGCGCATTTATACAAAGCCAACAGCCAACATCATCCTAAATGACTGAGACTGGAAGAACCCCAGAAAGCATGGCCCCCGACTCTCTGTCAACCCAGAATTAAAACTATTCCCGAGGCCAACTCTTCAGACAAAGATCGGACTGGACTGTGGGACATAAAGGGATACTCATGAAGAGTGTGCTTCTTAGCTCAAGTAGATACGTGAGACTAAATGGGCAGCTTCCCTCTGGAGGTGAGATGAGAAGGCAGAGAGGGTCAGGAGCTGGTTGAATGGACACAGGAAATCGGGTGGAAAGGAGGAGTTTCCTGTCACAGTATAGGGAGAACAATTAGGGTCACATAACAATGTATGTATAAATTTTTGTACGGGAGACTAACTTGAATGGTAAACTTTCGCTTAAACTACAACAATAAAAAAAAGTGAGAAAAAAGAATGAAATTTTAAAATATTTATACATTTTTCAGGTTGTATAACAGTTAAGTGTTTGATTGCTAACTAAAAGGTTATCAGTTTCAACCCACCCAGCTGTTCAGCGGGAGAAAAACCTGGAGATCTGCTCCCATAAAGATTGTTGTTGTTGTTAGGTGCTGTTGAGTCGATTTTGACCTATAGCAACCCTGTGACAGAGTACAGTTACCCCACAGGGTTTTCTAGACTGTAAATTCCTCACAACTCGACCAATAAGCAACATCATGATAAATGGAGAAAATATTGAAGTTGTCAAGGATTTCATTTTACTGGGATCCGCAATGCCTGTGGAAGCAGCAGTCAAGAAATCAATCAACATATTGCTTTGGGCAAATCCGCTGCAAAAGACATCTTTAAAACGTTAAAAACCAAAGATGTCACTTTGAGGACTAAGGTGTGCCTGACCCAAGCCATAGTATTTTCAATCACCACATATGCATGTGAAAGCTGGACTGTGAATAAGGAAAACCAAAAAATTGATGACTGAATTTGGTGTTGGCAAAGAGTATTTAATATACCATAGACTGCCAGAAGAACGAATAATTCTATCTTGGAAGAAGTACAGCCAGGGTGCTCCTTAGAAGAGAGGATAGCGAGACTTCATCTCACATGCTTTGGACATGTTATTAGGAGGGACCAGTCGCTGGAGAAGGACATCACGCTTGGTAAGGTAGAGGGTCAGCAAGAAAGAAGAAGACTGTAAATGAGATGGATTGACACAGTGGCTGCAACAATGGGCTAAAACATAGGAACAATTGTGAGGATGGCACAGGAGCAGACAGTGCTTCCTTCTGTTGTATGTGGGGTTGCTATGGGTTGAAATCAACTCCACAGCACCTAACAACAACATCTACTTTTCCACTCTCACAGAGTTAATGGGTAAAACTGTGAGGGAAAAAAATCCACCCCCACACCCCTCCCTACTATTTATCCTGATTAACCTCGTTCGGTAGTTCTGGATCCTCGAATCTAGGCCTTTGTTTCCGAAAAGGTGAAAGGGAACTTACTTTTGTGAAAAACACACCTATTGTATGACAGCCGCTTTATCTGCTTTATCCCATTTAAGTTTCACAAGCCCAAGAGAGATATATTATCTTCATTTCACAGAAAAAATTAAGACTTAGGTGACATTAAGTAACTTTCCCAGTCACCCTCAGGGCTGGAATTTGAACTGTCTAATGCCGGCTCAGTCTCTTCTTGCACCACTCTCTTCTCATCCCACTGCCCGTGTATGATCCTGGGCTGGACCCGCCAGGGAATTTGCTGAGTTTTTTTTATGTCGTTATTTTTTTTAGAAAGGAACAGAATATTTCACCCGCTCTATGTGTACATTTTTCAAAGAACTCCTGTGCAAGGAAACAAATCCAGAGAATGTCAGCTTGTTTAATATATATCCCTTCAGATAGCCACTAAACAGCCCCTAAGGCCCAACTCTCAAAACCTCTTATAGATCAAGGGAAAATCATTCAGTCTCCAAGGCGACAGAGTTCACAACCTTTCTGGTTCTCCGGCGCACGCCGATGACGTGTATCTATTCGGTCCTCTTACGTCAGCGTTTCCTGTCCACCATCTTTGTCCCTGGCAAAGTGGGTTTTGCGCAGTGGGTTAGACCTGGAGAAAGAATCGTGACGGGCAGGAAACCATTACACCACCGCCCAGGCCGCGCTCGCTGGCTGCTGCCGCCTCCCCGACCCTTGCCACTGGTGAGTTCGAGCTGACCGACTTTGGGGTGTGTCCCTTATTAATGGGGGAGAGAGGGAAACCCCTGGCTGGGTCGGAAACTGAGGGAATGAAATCCTAGGAGCTTGACTGTTGAGGGTTGACAGAACCGTCGGGTGTGACCGTTGTGAGGAAGAGGGTTGGCGAAAAGGATTCCTTCGCGTTGGCTGTGGTGAGGTGAGGGAATCCTCAGGCGTGGCCGCTGGCAGATGCAGGCTGCCGAGGGAACCTATGTTCAGTTAATGCGTTCCTGGCTAGTCCAGGAGTTAGAAGGGCCGAAGGCCAGGGGTGTGGCCGGTAGAGACGAGAGGCCGAGGGGAGAACCTTCCTTCTTCCCCGCCTGGCGTCGTTCAAAAAGAAGCAGAGACGTGTCCAGTGATCCAGAAGGAAGAAGGATTCCCCCAAGCTTTGCTCATTGATAAGACCCCGACTCTTTCATCTCTTCTCCAGTAATTTGAGAGTAAGAGACTTCTCCTTGCCTCGTAATGGAGGAACATATCCCTAGAGCCTTAACCACCTGGAGAAAGAAGAGGAATTCCTTACACTTGGGAGGAAGAAAAAGAAACCTCCAGAAGTTTGACCGGCTGTGAGAGAGGGGGAAGCAAGTGGGGGTTGATCTTAGACCGGCATGGTTTTTTTTTCTTTTTTTTTCCTTTCTGGGTTTAGCAGGAATGAACTGGTTTAGGAAGGATGTTAGATTAAGGTAGTAGTAAAGAAACTAGAACTTCCTGTTATTTCCAGATTCTTTGAATCCAAAGAATTTATTCATGCTGTTTGTTTACAGGGCAGTCTTCTGTCTTGGAGCAGTCTTTTGTTGAACTCACCTGCCTCCGTGTGGCTGCTTCATTAAACTTTTGACTTTTAAAAAGAAGTGTTTTTTTAAATGCCAAACACTGTTATAATCGTTGTGGTTTAAAAGAAAAAATAAAACGCAGTTAAGTTCAAAAGTAGAATGACTAAGAAAGAAGGTGGTCTTAATGAGGAGCAATTTAAATTATTAATTATCTTCCTTGTGTACTTCAATTGCTTAGCGTCAGGGTACTCTTACAAAGTAATAATAGAAAGCAGTAGATGAAAGAGATGCAGCTGTATAAGAAAACGTGTAACACATTCCAGTGATGACTAAGTGTGGTGGTAAGGTGAGAACTGTTTGCAGGTGTCTTAACAGTTGGAACTCCCCAGGAAGCAGAAAGGATGGTGTGTTCTGCAAACAGCCTCACTGAAAGTTGGGTGGTGAAGTTAATATAAAGCTAACATTCTGACTGTGAATTAAGAGTTTCAAGTAAGTCCAGTTCTTCCATCTTTTTTTTCCTTAAATCTATATTTTTGGAATATCACATTTTAGGCGCAGGTTTGAACCAGGCTGAATGAGGAATGAATTAGATAGGACCTATTCTCCTTTCTTCTTTCCTTCCAGACTTAACTTTTCCAGAGTTTATTGTTATTTCAGTTAAGAAGTGGAGGGATGTAGAACGTTTGAGCCTGTTTCTTACTGTATAATATTGACTAATTACTTTGTATTCTGTCGTATTCAAATGGAAATTACAAATGATTTTAGGTTTTCAGTGTGTTGCAGTTTCTTAAGAGCTAAATGATACCTGAAGATGCTATTGTTTTTGCATTATTAGTGAGTATTTTATTAGAAATGAACTTAGACCTCTCACCCTTGCAATAAAAGTTTGCTGGAATGACCTCTTTCAGGTTTGTAATTTGGCTAACTCTTCAGCCAGTTTTTCCACTATGAAGCGCTGAACTGTAAAGTCCAACTTTTTGTGAAAAGCTTAGTGGCCTCATCAACTCTAATTTCACTGCCATTTCCAGAGAGTCATTTGAAATTAAGACCCTATTCATTTTTTTCTGGCCTTATTCTACTGAGGCTATTAAGACTTATTTTTGTTGCTCAGTTTTTCTTTTAGGGGACTGGAGGGAAAGAGTAGGAGAGGAGAAGATTTTCACAACCTATATTTGGTAGAAACTGGGTTATGTTAAATCTAAATATATAGTCCTGTGCAGAGAGGCCTCTAAAATGCAGTGACATCACACTCTGGGCTAGGACAAGTAAGAGTGATTATGTGCTCTGACTGTGGCAGCTGCTTTGTTAAACAATACCCCTATGCCATACCGGGAGTCCTTGGAATAGCCAGGTGTCTGGATTGATCAGTTAGAAAGGTAGTGTGAGTTGGGGTGCCAAGGTGGCTTTGCTTATTCCTGGGGCTCTCCTGAAGGAACATTCTCCCCCATTCCACACCCCCAGGAGGAGCTTGATTTTTGACGCTCTTGAATACATCCTTGATTTTTTTTTTTCCCCCGGGCTCCATCTTGGCTCCTTTTTCTGTGACTTCTAATGCAGACATCAGTTTTCACCATCCTATATTTTGGAGAATCTGGCTGTGTCCATCTCTGGAGTGTGGCTAAGTATATCCTCCCTGTCTTTTAAAAAAATTATATATTTTTTTATTGAGGTGAAATTCACATAACATGAAAGTAACCATTTTAAGGTGAACAGTTCAGTGGCATTTAGTATATTCACAGTTTTGTGCAACCACCATCTCATTTGTTTTTGTTTGAACTATTTGCATTTTTCTTGGAATTTCTTTTGGCTTAAGGCAGGAACTGACATGGTACAGTGATTCTCTGCACATATGGATAAAGGCATATTTCATTACGATTGCTTGTTTACAGCGTGTGTGAGCTAAGAGAGTGCTATGTTTCTCCCTTCTCTTTAGAGCAGGAATTCTTATGATCTTTGTATGGGTTTCTACGAATACTGATGAACCCTGGTGGCGCAATGGTTAAGTGCATTTGGTGGGTAACCAAAAGATTAGCTGTTCGAACCCCACCCAGGGCTCCACAAGAGAAAGACTTGGCAATCTGCTTCTGTAAAGATTGTAGCAAGAAAACCCTGTGGGGCAGTTCTAGTGTCACTTGGGGTCACTACGGGTCGAAATCAACTAAATGGCACCTAACAACAACAACTAGGGATATTTGACCCTTTTCTTTGAAGTTTTGTGTTTGGGTATGTTATTCTCTAGTTAAGAACACTTAATCACTGTGAATAGGAAGTAAATATATTCTTTGAGAATGAAATTTCTTAGGAGAGGTTATGTGTGGGTCATTAATAAAGCCTAGACTGAGACAAGCTTAATTAAATGTTTAACAGATTGTGGTGAAAATGCCTGTCGAGAATTTAATGTGTGTATGTATATGAGAGCTTTAAACAGCAGAACGCTTTTTGTATCCTCTTTCAAAACCGGGTGGAAATTTCCAAGCAGATTTTGTTTTTAAATCTTCTGAGTTTTGATGATCTTGTAGAATTTAGAATGGCATAATTCCATCATAGGCAGACCATGATGGACTTTAGCTATGGCCCTCGTTTGAGGTACTAGTGATCATTTTTGTATACTGTTTTTTCTGTTTGTATATGTAAGAATGGCGTGGGGGCAGAGTCTGACCTCTAACTTAACAAGGGGGAGAGAGAATCAGTATCTACAGCCCAAGGCTGATTCCTGTGAGGTGGAGGTCAGACATACTGCCTCTCTCCAACCTTTTTACCAGTTCTGACACCAACCGTCCCTCCCACAGCACCCTTTACTTCTCTACTGGGTTCGATAATTCATTGCAGTGGCCACACAGAGCTCACAGACCATACTAAACAGTTACGGGGTTGGTTAGGGAAGTAAAACCAAAAAACCAAATCCGCTGCCATCAAGTCAATTCCAACTCATAGTGACCCTGTAATAGAACAGAGTAGAACTGCCCCATAGGGTTTCCAAGGCTGTAAATCTTATGGAAGCAGACTGCCACATGGAGTGGCTTCAAACCACCGACCTTTTGGTTAGCAGCCAAGTGCTTTAACCACTGCACCACCAGGGCTCCCTATTAAGGAAGTAACAGGTTACAGTTCAGGTTTAGGAATGCTCAGGATACAGTTCTTCGATCAGGACAACGTCTTCTCAGCCATGTCTGTGGGCAAGTCTCTCTCTAGCCCTCACCCCTTGCCCTGGCCTCTGCCCTGTTTGGGCAAGTGTTACAAAACTCTTTTAGCTCTGCTGATAAATACCCAGAGGCACCCCACTCTGCTAGTAAGCCTTGGCCCGCCAGTAAGTCTTGGCCTGAAAGTGCTCAGCTGTAGTTCAGTTGGTCAACAAACCTAGCTCCATCAAGTGCCTGGAGGCACCCTACTCCTTGAGCAAGCCTTCTGCCCGAAGGTGCTCGGCTTTCTCACTCCATCGGCTGGGAAGCCCACCTTGCCAACTCCTGCTGGACTCTTGCCTCTGTTGCTGCCTTTTGTCTGCCACCATTTCTCACTGTCTTTGGTATTACAGCTCTCTCTCAGTCTCCTGGTTCCAGGAGCTTCTCAGCTCAGGGATCCTGAGTCCAAAGGATGCGTTCCTCTCCTGACTCTTCTTTCTTGGTGTTGGTGAGATCCTCCCTTCCCATGTCTGGGATGGGTCATTTTAAGCCTAGCGGGATGGCAAAACTAACCAATCCATACACCTTATTTGCATGGTTCCATCCTCACAAGGGTGCCATGCACCTTATTTACATTATTAAGAAGCTGTCCAATCCCCTTGGAGGACTACAAGCACCTCATTTGCATAGTCCCACCCAGTCATTTGTTGGGAGTTACAAAGACTGCTGCAGAAGACCTCTTTTAAAGTGTTAAAAAGCAAAGATGTCACTTTAAGGACTCAGGTGTGCTTGACCCAAGCCATGGTATTTTCAGTCACCTCATATGCATGTGAAAGCTGCACACTGAATAAGGAAGACCTAAGAAGAATTGATGCCTTTGAATTATGGTATTGCTGAAGAATATTAAATATACCATGGACTATCAGAAGAACAAACAAATCTGTCTTGGAAGAAGTAACAGCCAGAATGCTCCTTAGAAGCAAAGATGTTGAGACTTCATCTTACATACTGTGGACCTGTTATCAGGAGGGATCAGTCCCTGGAGGAGGACATCATACTTGGTAAAGTAGAGGGTCAGCGAAAGAGAGGAAGACCCTCAATGAGATGGATTAATGCAGTGGCAGCAGCAGTGGACTCAAGAATAACGGTTGTGAGGATGGCACAGGACTGGGCAGTGTTTTGTTCTGTTGTACATAGGGTTGCTATGAGTAGGAAACGATGGCATCTAACAACAACAACAAAGTCTTTGGCTAGAAGGACCATATTAAGTAATTCACTGCACTGCAGATATCAACTTCAGATATATTCCAGGTCTTCTATGTGACGTACTTCTTTATTCATTTGTCTACTTCACATTTAGTTTACGTTGTGAATGGATTGATTATAAAATGATTTAAATTTTTGCTAGAAAGAATGAAAATATTGCAATAAGTTAAGCCTTTGTTACAGGTTAATTTTTAATTACAACAAATATTAAAATAAAAATTTCTATATTCTGTAATGATATTTGTGAGTTCTAGCCAGCTTCTTTTTAACAACATAATTCAGTGAAATTCTGGTACAGCCTAAGGAACTTTTTACAGGCTGTTGTGTAAGGATTAGGACTGTAGATAATAATAAGCACATGGTTGGAAAGATGAGAGCAAGTGAGTCTAATTCTCATTAGATTGTCTAATTAGCACATTTTACAGATCAGATTTAACCCAGGTTTTTGTTTTTTCCTCCCCATGTTTATCTGGCTCGTCTTCCTTTTTCTTAACTACACTGATTTGTTTTGATGCTTAGGTCTTTTCTCCCAAATCCATATTTACCATTTATGTCAAATGTGTTATCACTTAAGTTTACCCACATGTATTGTCACTCATGTTGAATTGACAGTAGTGAGCAGGATGTCTGTCCTGAAATTGGTAGTAAGGATTGTTAATGATGGTGGTGAGGAAGAAGATACTCATTATTAAAAAGAATACTTAATATACTTAAGGAAGTCAAGTCTATTGGACAAAGTCTCAGAGTTTAACAAATGAGAAAACACTTTCTCAAAAATTTGGGAGAAATATGGTCAGTTTATACCTTTTTTTTTTTTAAGTCTTTCTACTAGAACCAATATTGGCTGGATCAGTTCTGGGAAATGGGACAGAAGAGTTAAGGTTGAGACTGGAATCCATATTCTTTTAAGTTTCAGCATTCTGATGTTCTGAACTTTTAGAACAAATATCGTTTTGCCTCATTTTCAACTGTAAACTGATATTTTTTATTCTTTGGGAACACTGTTGGGTTAAGTGTAGGTTGTTAGAAATGTGAAAACCATAATTTAAGGCATACTTTTCTGTAAATGTTTGTCTGTAAAAGAATATTGACCTTCTAATTAGATGTTTTTTGTTTTTCTGAAAGATTCTTTTTACTGAAAATTACATGGAATGATGAATAGATTAGCAGAATTGTTTTCTCTTTCTGCCTTACCCTGCTTCAGAATACATGCTTTGAAGTGACTCCATCTTGAAACAGAGATGTAAACCAGATTTTCCTGAATGGAAAGTGGTGGGGAGAACTTTCAGAACAAATAGACTTTTCTTAATTTTAAAACTTTTGAGTGACTAATTGAAGGTATATTTACAAAATGTCTAACTTTAGCTCTTTAAGGCTTTGAGGAGATAATTTTAGATAAAAATCACAAAGCCAGAAAGGTTCAGATTATCATCCCATTTCCATTTGAACTTTGGTATGTTTTGCCCCTATTAGTTCCTTGAGTCAGGATCGACTTGACAGCAGCAGGTTTTTATTAGTTCCTTGAGACAGGAGTTACATTCTTACTTTTCTTTGCATCCCTTGAATTGCCACGTATGGTATACGAGAGTTTTTGTTTTTGTTTTTTTTAATTAAATTAATTGGATGCCTTGCTGGGCATATATAACTTGGATAAAGAAGTTATTTTTCTTTCATTGTAGGTGCACATTGAAGATCCAAAACCATGACTGACTCCAAGTACTTCACAACCAATAAAAAAGGTAAGTAAGGTTTTGCTGGGTATATTTTCACCAAAAATAAGATAAAATTTTTTAAAAAAATAAAAAGGTAAGTATGAGAACCTGTAGTGAAAGACTATCCCAGATAGAATCTTCCTGATGTCTTCAAACATGTATGTCAGGGACAGTCTCATTAGGGATCTACTACTTCTACATATAAGTGTATTTGAGTAAATTGTTAAAGTATAGGTTTTTAAAGATAGGGCTGTGATGCCCACCATTTTGACTTGAAAGTTCTGTTTTAGAGAAAGGAAGGGGTGGCTCTTTGGTATTTGAAATCAACATTGATCCATTGAAGATTGACAGATCTGAGGAGGTCAGAAGAGGAAGAAGCACATTTATTTTCTCTTACTTTTTTACTTGGAAATAAAAATATTATAACAGTAAATACTATGAAAGTGATACACACAGTAGAAAGTAAACAAAGTTCTCTCCCTCCTTATTCCTATTCCTAAGGAATCCTCCCTGCCTTTTTCTATGCATATATATACCTATGTTAATACATACAATTTAAAAAATTTTTATTGTTACCAGAAAAGAGATCATGCAAAGCAGTGTATAGAAACTATATTTTCATATCCCTCCATACAGATCTACCTCATTCATACCATTATGTCTTGCTAATCAGCACGTAAAATATTAACAGAAGAAGAAAATACACTCTTCAGAATGGTAAGAAAATCAGAAAACTGAATGAATGACAAGGAAACAATGGCTTTTGTGCAGTAAAAGTAAAAAAAGGGAGAAAAGAATTGGGTGGAGCCAAGGAGGGGTACTGTAGTGTAATGAAGTAATTAATATGGCCCTTCTAGCCATGGTCTTTTAACTCCTACCCAAGTGATTGGGTGGGACTATGCAAATAAGGTAAATGTCATCCACCAAGGGGATTGGTCAGTTTTGCCATCCTGGAGAGCATGTCCTTTGGACTTGGGATCCCTACTCCTAGACCCAGGAGGCAGAGAGTGAGCTGTAACCCTGAAGATGGTAAGAAGCAGTGGCAGGAGAGACCGGCAGGAGAAACTGCACAGTGGGCTTCCGGCCCACGAAGTGAGAGAGCTGAGTGCCTTTGGGCAGAGGCAGAGGGCCAGGGAGAGGCGTGCCTGCAAGCACAGCTGGGAAGAGATTGTCCTGATGGAGGAACTATCCTGAGCGTTTCTAAACCTGAATTGTAACTGTTACTTCCCTAATAAACCCCATAATCATGAGTATTGTCTGTGAGTTGTGTGGCCATTGCAATGAATTATCGAATGCAGCAGTGAAGTAGAGAGTGCTGTGGGAGGGACAGTCGGTGTCAGAATTGGTTAAGATGGCGGAGAGAGGAGGCGTGATTGACTTCCGCCTTATAGGAATCAGCCTTGGGCTGTTGATCTTGATTCTCCTTCCCCCTTGTGAAATTAAAGGAGATCAAATGCTGCCCCGACGCCGTTTTTACAGGTACTAAGTGAGGCAGGGTATCTCATATGTACTACAATTTTATTAAATTTTTATCTTTTTTCCATTGTCTTTCTGCCTCCTAATTAAATCTACCAAGCATTCCTACCAGTTAGCAATGGTTCTCAGTCTTGGCTACACATTAGAATAACCTGAGGGTCTTTAAAAAAAATCCTGACACCCAGGCTATACCCCAGACCAATTAAGTCAGGATCTCTGGAAGTGAGATCGTTATTGTTTTGAAGATCTTCAGGCAATTGCAGTGTATAGCCAAGGTTGAGTCACTGACTAATTATTGATATAATTAAGTAGCTCATTTATGTGTTCTCTATTGGAACAAAAGATGTGTATCAGAAATGATATAACTGGACAGATAGGCTTGAGCCTCTTGGAAAATGTTCTGGTGCTCCTTCTCTTGCCCTCCTGCTTAGATTTTTTTAAACTCTTTATTTTGAAATAATTTCAGTCTTAAAAATTGCAAGATTCTCCGTTTGTTAGCATTTTGCCACATTTGCTTTATCATATTCTTTAATAGATGTGTTTTCTCCCTTAACCGTTCAACAGTAAGCTGCAGACGTCATGCCTCTTTAGCCCTAAGTGTGTCAGTGTATATTTTCTAAGAACAAGGAAATTCTCTTATGTAACTATAATGTAGTTATCAAAATCAAGAAATTTCATATTGATACATCATCACCACCTACTCTGTAGACCTTATTCAAAATCTCAATAATGGCCTTTATATAGATTTTATCCCTCAGTCCATTATCCAGTTTAGAATCATGTATTACATTTGTTGTCGGGTCTCTAAATTTAGTCTCCTTTAATCTGGAACAGTTCCTTGGTGTCATTCATGATAATGGCATTTTTTAAAAGCACAGGCCAGTTAATTTATAGAATATCCTGAGTTTGGTTTTGTTCATTTTTAGCTCTTCTGATTTTTTTACTATTCTGAAAAGTGTATATTCTTTTTTCTGTTAACATTTTATTTGCTCAAATGAGCAAGAGATTGTCTAAGATGATATAAAGGGATATAATTAAAACTTACCTATCTCTTTAAACCTTCTCTTGTAAGAGATCCTGGTAATCTTTTTTTATTCAGGGAATTGTAAAAGTTTGAGAATTACAGATTGAATCATTGTTCTGTAAATACCGGTTAAAAAAAATGATAGACTGTGTTCCCTTTTGCTTCCTGCAACGCCCACTGGAACTGCTACTGGAACATATTCTTTAAGCTTATGCTATTGGAATAATTTCAGTTACATACAGTTTTGATTCTGCTACTCCTGCTGCTATTCATGATTCAGACTTTCTGAAACCCTGCTGTTTGTCCTTTACTGTTCTGAGAAATAAATGATGGGAACCCTAAGGGCTGGATTTTGGCAGCATCGGACTTAGCGTAGAGGGGAAACACTTCAACGGCCTAGTTTTACTGGCTGTGTTATTTTTGCAGCTGTCAATTAAATAAAACAATGATTTTGTAATATTTGTTCACTTTGTTGACAGTGGATGTTGATGAAACAGGCCCTTTTAGTGCTCAGCTTTAGTGTTTCTCGTCACTTTCATCCTTCCCATTTAGGGGTTCCAGGTAGATCACATATTGTGCTGCCCCGATTATTTCTATACTGGTGAATAAAATGTGGTGAAAATGAACATCAGAAGAGGAAAATGAGACAATATTGTAGAACAGTTTCATGGTATAAATGGAAAGCTGAAGTGGGAGTAGTCAACTTCTTTTTCCATGGGCTTAGTGGGTTTTTTTTCCTTTTTAAATCAGCCGAGAGCTGTTATTTTTTCATCTTTCTCTCTCTCTTTTTTTTTTTTAAATTATGGTGAAAACATACACACCAAAACATCCACTAACACAACAACTTACACATTCACATCGCAATGACATTGACTACATTTCTATGTTGTACCACCATTATCATTATCCTCATCCAAAACATTCCACCACCATTAATATAAACTCAGTGTCCCCCAAACAAAAACTTTTTCACCCTCGCTCCTACACCTGGTACCCATTAATAGTCTTTGGTATCTAGATAATTTGCTTTTTTCATGGATCCCTGGGTGGCGCAAACAGTTAAGCACTCTACTATCAGCTGCAAGGTTGACAGTTCAAGCCCACCCGGAGGCGCCTCGAAACACAGGCTTGGTGATGTGCTTTTGAAAGGTCACAGCCTTGAAACCTTATGGAGCAGTCCTACTTTGCATACATGGGGTTGTCGTGAGTTGGAATTGACTCGACAGCAACTAACAACAGCTTATTTAATACAAGTTAGATCACACAGTATTTGTCCTTTTGTAACTGACTTACTGCACTCAACACAATGTTTTCAAGGTTTATCCAAATTGTGGCATGAATCACAACTTCATTTCTCTTTACGGCTGCCTAATATTCCATTGTTTGTATATATCACATTTTGCTTTTGATGGACATTTCAGTTGTTTCCACCTTTTGACTATTGTAAAAAGTGCTCTAATGAACAGTGGTGTACAGATTTTTGTTTGAATTCTTGCCTTCACTTTATCTGGATATGTACGTGGAATTGGGATTACTGGGTTATATGGTAGTTCTATGTTCAGCTTTTTAAGGAATTGCCAAACTGTCAAAAAAAAAAAAAAAAAAGTTTTCCATAGTGGCTGCACCATTTTACATTCCTACCACCAATGGATGAGGGTCCTAGTTTCTCCACAACCTTGCTAACACTTGTTGCTTTCCAGTTTTTTGATCATTGCCATTCTGATGGAGGTGGGGTGATATTGTGGTTTTGATTTACATCTCCCTAATGGTTAATGATGTAGAGCATCTTTTCATGTGCTTTTTGACCATTTGAATATCCTGTTTGGTGAACTGTCTGTTCAGGTCCTTTGCCCATTTTTTGATTGGGTGGTTTGTCTTTTTGTTGTTAAGTTGTAGGAGTTTTATGTGTATTTTTGATATTAGGCCCCTATCTGATACATAGAGGTTAAAATTTTTCTCCCAATCTGTAGGTTGTCTTTTCTCTTTGTTGAGTTACCTTCTCTTTTGCTTCAGCTCCAGCCTCCCGAAGATAGGTGAGCCTGGAGCTGAGCCTTAGAATAGTGGTGACAGTCTCTGACGTTTCACAGTGCAGGGCCTGAGGAATCATTCAAGATTGTACCTTTAGAAATGACTGTGGTTTGTACCATTCTTGAAGCTTCAAGAGTATACTTGTTAGATTGATTGACTAGTGTGGGACCTTAAAGCCCATTGACTTCTTAAAGTATTGATTAGAGCAGCGATTTGTAAACTTGGCTGTGTGTTAGAATCACTTGGCGCTTTTAAAAATATGAACTTAAGAGTTCTGTTCCTAGATATTCTGATTGATTTGGTCTAGAGTGGAGCCTGAGCATTGTTATTTTTAAATACTTCCCAGTTAATATTAGTGTGTGGCCAAAGTTGAGAACCTCTAGATTTGAGAGTCAGCAGACAGTTCTAAGCCCAGCTCTGTCACTAACTCATTCTGTGGCTTTTGAACCTCAATTCTTTATCTGTAAAGGTAGGGTATGTGTGTGAATGAGATATCAGGAGTCTCTTCTGGTTTGAAAACATTGATTTGTAAGCCTGTTCTTTGCTTATATTTATTTTCTTCTCAGGATCTTGAAATTTTGATGAGTATTGTCCCTGAAATATGGTTCTCTCCTCATTGTAGTTTAATATGAGATTTTGTTTTTCTCACTCCTGAGGTTCCTAAAGGTCTGGATTGCACCTTCCTCTGTGGCCATAACTTAAAAAGGTTTTTAAAGTTTATTGGTGGTGTCCTTATCAGTGGGTCAGGTAATATTCTAAGGCTTTGAATTTTACCAGTACTATAATTTTTTTATAATCTTACCTGAATTGTCTCCCTGCAATTCCACCTTTCCTGGTTTTAGATATTACATGATGCCACATTTCTCACTAGCTCTTTGGTCCTGGAACCTCACACAGTTGTTCTCCCTCTTGTAGGAGAAATCTTTGAATTAAAGGCTGAGCTCAACAATGAAAAGAAAGAAAAGAGGAAGGAGGCTGTGAAGAAAGTGATTGCTGCTATGACCGTGGGAAAGGATGTTAGGTAAGGGTCATCACGCCACTGGTGGTCACATATACCCCCACTCTATTTTATGTCCTTTCCTGCTTTTCCTTTAAAACTATTATAGAACTTACAAAAATGAGTTGAAGCGTGGTTGCTTTTATATTAACTCTCTGATTTAAGATTTTTTTTTTTTAAGAGCAAAATGAGTTTGATTTTGTTTCATACAGATCAAACATAAAACCTCCTGAGAGCTGGCACAGTTATAATATGTTGGCTGAGGTAGTTTTAGACAATGGTAAAAATTACTGAGAAGCGGAAGCTTGCATATTCTTCAATAGGCTCAAGCCAGTGCTCTCAACTTTACAGCTCTATATTCAAATGCTGAACTCAAGTTGAAAATGAATGTTAACAAAATCCATTTGGTCTTTTTGTTTTGTTTTGTTTCTGTAATTTAGCAAGACAATTTGGAAATAAGGATTGTATGCCCCTGATATCTCCAAGACCCTTTCATAGGGTCCATGAGGTCAAAACTATTTTTATAATACTTAGATGTTATTTGCCTTTTTCACTGTGTTGACATTTGCACTGGTGGTGCAGAAACAATGGTGGGTAAAACTACTGGTACCTTAGCATGAATCAAGGCAGTGGTGCCAAATTAGTAGCAGTCTTTGTATTCTTCGCTACCACGTACTTAACAGTAAAGGACTGTCCTTCATAAAGCATTAAAAATTAATTTTACTAATTCTCGACCTTTGAGTACGTGTCTCTTTAATATCTTGTGTGATGAAATGGGAATTACACATAAAACGTTTGTTGCATAGCAGAAGTATGATGGCTGACTCCAGAAAAAACACTTACTTTATGATATGGATTATGAACACCATTTTTATGTCAAAGGATGATTGACAGACAAACTTTAATCAGACTTTGATATTTGAAATCTAGTTAATCAGACTTCAGTATTTGAGATCTTTTATCAAAAATGAACAAGATGAACCTGTCACTTCAGGAGGAAAATTGACACTAGATATATTTATAGCTTTAAAGTGAAAATTAAAATCTTGAAAAACTTGTATCCACTGTCTTGAGCTTGACAGCTTCCTAATACTTAAAAACTTTTCTCATTAGCTTGCTGGGGAAATTAATAAATGTGATTGCTTGATACTGTATAGTGAAATTTGTTTACATTGGGAAGATCTGCGTAACTCAGTGAACCAGTATATTCCAAATGCCCAATGCATATGTCACAAAATCCTGCATGGATAACAGATCCGTTCAAAATGCATGATAAACTAACGGACTTTAATGCTACCAAGTACAAAACATTTATTGATAGGGTTTCAGATTCTACACTGTAACTAACTTTTTATATATATATATATATATATATTTTTTTTATTGTTGTAATTAAATGAAGTTTACATTTCAAGTTAGTCTCCCCTACAAAATTTTCTTTTTTTTACATACATTGTTATGAGGCCCCAACCGCTCACCCCATTCTGCAACAGCATGTAACTAACTTTTAAGAAACTACCATTTGCCTAGTTTTAGTGTATCAGGAAAGAATATCTATCCACGCGAAAACTACTGAAACAAATAGATTCAGCATAGTAGCAGGATGTAAGATCAGTATACAAAAATCAGTTGGATTCCTATACACCAACAAAGAGAACTTTGAAAACGATATCAGGAAAACAATACCATTTATAATAGCCCCTAAAAAAGATAAAATACTTAGGAATAATTCTAACCAGGGACATAAAAGATGCACAAAGAAAACTACAAAACACTATTGGAAGAGGCCAAGAGACCTACTTAAGTGGAGAAACATTACCATGCTCATAGATGGGAAGGCTCAACATTGCGACTATGTCAGTTCTACCCAAAGCAATCTATAGATATAATGCAATCTCAATCCAAATACCAACAGAATTCTTTAATGAGATAGGAAAACTAATCACCAGCTGTCTTAGTCATCTAGTGCTGCTGTAACAGAAATACAGCAAGTGGATGGCTTTAACAAAGAGAAATTTATTCTCACAGTCCAGTAGGCTATGAGTCCAAATTCAGGGTGTCAGCTCCAGGGGAACTCTTCTCTCTCAGCTCTGGAGGAAGGTCCATGTCATCAATCTTCCTTGGTCTGGGAGCTTCTCTGTACAGGAACCTCAGGTCCAAAGGACGCTCTTTGTTCCTGGCACTGCTTTCTTGGTAGTGTGAGGTTCCCATGTGTCTCTGCTCGCTTCTCTCTTTTATATCTCAAAAGAGACTGGCTTAAGACACTATCTAATCTTGTAGACCTCATCAGTATAACTGCCCCTAATCCATCTTATTACATTATAGTGATAGAGTTTATAACACATACGGAAATCAGATTAGATTACAAAATGGCACGCAATCATACAATAGTGGGAATCATGACCCAGCCAAGTTGACAGATATTTTTGAGGGACACAGTTCAATCCATGACACCAACTTTATATGGAAAGAGGTCCTGGATAAGCAAACATTATTGAAGAAAAAGAACAAAGTAGGAGACCTTACTCTACCTGTTGTCAGACCCTACTACACAGCCACGGTAGTCGGAACAGCCTGGTACTAGTACAACAACAAACAGACCAATGGAACAGAATCGAGAACCCAGGTGTAAATTCATCCACCTATGGTCAGCTGATCTTTGACAAAGGACCAAAGCACATTAGATGGGGAAATGACAGTTTTTTTAACAAATGGTGCTGGCAAAACTGGAT
>NW_004444074.1:7038255-7088387 GCF_000243295.1 Trichechus manatus latirostris
AAACAGGACACATACCTCACACCATACCAAAAACTAACTCAAAATGAATCAAATACCTAAATATAAAATCTAAAACAATAAAAATCATGGAAGGAATGTAGGACAATGCTAGAGGCCCTAATACATGGTATAAAGGGAATACAAACCATAACTAACAATGCACAAACACCAGAAGATAAACTAGATAACTGGGAGCTCCTAAATATTAAACACTTAGGCTCATCAAAAGACTTCACCAAAAGAGTAAAAACAGAACCTACAGACATGGGGAAAAATGTTTGGCTACGACATGTCCGACAAGGCTCTAATATCTGAAATCTCTAGAATACTTCAGTACCTCAGAAACAAAAAGACAATTCAGTTAAAAAAATGGGCAAAGGGTGTGAACAGGCACTTCACCAGAGAAGACGTTCAGGCAGCTAACAGACGTACGAGGAATGCTCGCGATCATTAGCCATTAGAGATACGCAAATCAAAACTACAGTGAGATACCATCTCACCCCAACATTACTGGCATTGATCAAAAAAACAAAATACCAGATGTTGGAGAGGCTGCGGGGAGATTGGAACTCTTATGTACTGCTGATGGGAATGTAAAATGGTGCAACCACTATGGAAAATGATATGGCGCCCCCCCCTTAAAAAGCTAGAAATAAAAATACCATACGATCTAGCAATCCCATTCCTAGGACTATATCCTAGAGAAATAAGAGCCATCAGACGAAAAGACATATGCATACCCATGTTCACTGCAGCATTATTTGTAATAGCAAACAGATGGAAACAGCCTAAGTACCCACCAACAGATGAATGAATAAACAAATTATGGTACATACACACAATGGACTACTACACAATGATAAAGAACAGTGATGAATACACGAAGCATTTCACAACATGGATGAATCTGGAGGGCATTATGCTGAGTGAAATAAGTCAGTATCACAAAAGGACAAATTTTGTATGAGACCACAATTGTAAAAACCCAAGAAAAGGTTTACACACAGAAAAAAACATTCTTTAATGGTTACAAGGGAGGGGAGGGCTAAGGAGAGGAAATCACTAACTAGATAATAGACAAGTGTTTGATGAAGGGAAAGAACACACAATATAGGGGAAGTCAGCACAGATTGACCGAGGCAAAGTCATAGAAGCTTCCTAGACACATCCAAACACCTTAAGGGACCAAGTTACTGGGGCTGAGGGTTGGGGACCATCTAGGTCAATTGGCATAACATAGTTCATAAAGAAAATCTTCTACATCCTACTTTGGTGAGTAGCATCTGGGGTTTTAAAAGCTTGTGAATGGCCATCTAAGATACATCTATTGGTCCCATCCCATTCCGAGCAAAGGATCTTGAAGAAAACCAAAGACACAAGGAAAATACTAGTACAAAGGACTAATAGATCACATGAATGACAGTCTCCACCAGAACTAGATGGTGCCTGGCTAACCCCACTGACTGCCGTAACGGGAATCACAATAGAGGGTCCCAGACAGAGTGGAAGAAAAATGTAGAATAAAATTCAAATTCATAAAAGACCAGAATTACTGGTCTGACAGAGACTGGAGGAACCCCCGAGACTGTGGCCCCCGAACACCCTGCTAACTCAGAACTGAAGCCACTCCCAAAGTCTACCTTTCAGCCAAAGATTAGACAGACCGATAAAACAATAAGACGTGAGGAACGTGTTTCTTAGTTCAATCAAGTATATGAGACCAAATGGACAACACGTGCCCAAAAGCAAAGATGAGAAGGCAGGAAGAGACAGGAAGACTAGATGAATGGACATGGAGAACCCATGGCGGAAAGGGAAGGGAGCGGGGAAGAGTGCTGCCAAATTGAGGGGGTTGCAGCCAGTGTCACAGAACAATTTGTGTATAAATTTTTGAATGAAACTAATCTGTGCTGTGAACTTTCACCTAGAACACAATAAAATTAAAATAATTCATGGAGTTGAAAAAAAAGTATACAGGTACCTGTAAAAGGTATTAAAATACTCCTCCCTTTTCTAGTTTGTGTACATGTGTGAAGCTGAGTTTTCTTATGCTTCAACCAAAACAAGAGTCTACAACAGATTGAATGTAGCAGCAGATACAAGAATCCAGCTGTCTTCATTGAAGCTAAACCTTAAAGAGATTTGTAAAAGTATAAAACAATACTATCTTCTCACCAATTTTTTCTTTGAAAATATAGTTAATTTTTATTTTTTTTTAAATGTTATTTATGTTACCATGAAGGCGCCGAGGTGGTGCAGTGGTTAAGCACTCGGCTGCTAACTGAAAGGTTGGTGGTTCGAACCCACCCAACAGCTCCTCAGGAGAAAGACCTGATGACCTGCTTCAGTAAATACAAATATTTTTTTCAGCCTAGAAAACCCTTTTGGGCAGTTCTGCTCTGTCACATGGGGTCACTATGAGTGGGAATTGACTCAGTGGCACCTAACAACAACAACTTTAACATGGAATGAGTTTATTATTATTTTAGATGAATAAATATTTTTGAAATTTCTCAGTTTTAATTCCTGATTTGTAAAATAGCAATACGTATAACCCATATAAATGAAAGTGCTAGAGGGGTTCTCAGTAATTTTTAAGAGTGTAAAGGGGTCCTGAGACCAAAAAGTTGAGAGCTGCTCCCCTAACCAAAGCAGGAGCCCAGCTGGAAATGGTGGCTGGACCTGAGTAACTTGTGTTCCAGGTATCATTGTTCTGAAGTGGTTTTTTGTTATTGTTTGTCAGCACGTAAGTATGTATGGTTCTAAATTGTTACTCTATGACCATCTATCTCAAGGAACAGTACTTTTTCTGTAAAGGACCAGATAGTAAATTATTTTAGGCTTTGTGGGCTAAAAGGTAAAGTTAAGAATATCATGTAGATACTTTTATAACAAGAGAGAAAACAAATTTCCACAAATTTTTGTTGGTGAAATTTAAAAAAACTACGAGTAATAACTATAAATTTTTTAGATTAAAAATAATTTTATTGTGATAAAATATATACAACAAAAAATTTACCTTTTTAATAATTTTGAAGTGTATAATTCAGTAACAATTATATTCACCATGTTGAAGAATTTCCCTTCTATTCGTCGTTTTCTGGGTGTTTTTATCATGAAAGAGTATTGGATTTTGTCAGAATACCTTTCCTGTGTCAATTGAAATGATCATGTGGTTCTTTTCCTTTGTTCTAGTAATGTGGTGTATTACACTGATTTTCTTATGTTGAACCACCCTTGCATTCTTGGGATAAATTCCATTTGGTGGTGGTGTATAGTCCTTTTAATATGCGGTTGGATTCCATTTGCTAGTATTTTGTTGAAATTTTTGCATCTATGTTCATAAAGGGTATTGGTCTGTAAGTACAGGTTTTTTTTTGTACTACAGGTGGACTCATGAGAAGAATGGAATTTTTTGGTGGGGGAGATAACATTTTGCTTAATTGGGGTTCAAAGTTAGTATTTCCTGTCATCAAATAAATTATAAATGCTCATCTCTGAAAAATCACTTTCAGCTCACAGCTCATTAAAAAAATAGGCAGTGGGCCGGATTTGGCTCACAGGCTGTAGCTTGCCTACTCATGATCTATCTAGTTACTGAAGGACTGTTTATTTTTGCCGAGGAACAAATCTAGATTGAAAGAACCAGTACAGATGAACTGGTAAAAGTCAGCATGCTTCTTTACTGGGGCTGTTGAATGTCAAGTTTATTTTTGTATCTCACAGAAAAGTTAAACTCCTATTGTATGCTCGGTAAGTACCTCTGGTTAATCTGTTAATTGTCGGTTTATTATGTGCCTAGCTCTATACCACATTATGATTCAAACAAAAGAATAGTAGATGTCTTTCAGTCTTTATGGCATTTATTGTCTGATTGAAGAGATCCAAAATTCGAAAAATTAGGGAATAATTAAACAGTTATATAATTAAGTACTAAGGGCAATAAGAGTTCTGAAAAAGAGAGAGTCGTGTAAGTAGGAATAGTTAAAGAACCCTTCTTGGAGGAGATGGAATTTCAGCTGTGCCTAGAAAGATAGCTTAAAGAAACACAATAGAGATTATTTGTAGGTTATCGTACATAGTTCAGTCTCTCCTGAAAGTAATCTCGTTTAGTGCTGTCCCTTAGAAATACAATTTGAACCATATATGTAATTAAAAACTTTCAAATAGCCACATTAAAAAAGTAAAAAGAATCAGGTGAAAGGAATTTTAGTAATGTGTTTTATTTAACCCAAAATATATAAAATATTATAATTTCAACATGTAATCAGTATAAAAAATTATTGAGATAGTTTACATTATTTTGTTATATTGAGTCTTCCAAATTTTGCATGTTTTACACTTACATCACATCTCAGTTTGTACTAGCCACATTGCAAGTGCTCAGTAGCCACATACAACTAGTTGCAGCCGTATTCGACAGCACAGGTGTCTAGCTTTATAGATTGGCACTTAACAGTTTCTACCTCTAGAACTTTGACCATTCTTGTTCTTGTGCAAGTTGTTAGAATAATTTAACATCTTAAAAATACTGTTGGTTAAATGTTTTACATTTATTTACTGGTTTTACAATTGTTTTGTACATGAGCTATTTGTCTGGGAAATGGAAAGAAAATTCCTCTTTGGAGCATGGTGGAACAGATCTTCCATTAGTGTTTGTTAACTAGCTACGTGTGCATGAAACTACACTAGGTGCCATACAGTGCAAATTAAACAGATAGTTTGCCTTCCAGGACAGAGTTATTGGCTCATTGGAGATGCAGTGGGTCCTTTGACCTCGTGGTCTATCTTCCTTTTTTTTATTTTTATACCCTGATTTTATGTGAACAAGAGCTACCCTCTGTGGCCAGTTATTTCAGTCATTCTTTTTTCTGTAGAAACACATTACCATTTGTTTCTCCTTTCTTCTGTACTAGTAGTAAGATCTTTAGAAGCATTTAAAATTTATAATGTACTTTAATAAAGCCTTAGAGGTAAGGTTAATTGCTAAATTCTCATGAAATTATAGTTAACTTATATTTTAAAAATGTAGTCTACTTTTTAAAATCCAATAAACTCAACCTTTGCTACACTCAGCTAATGTTGCTACTTTGTGAATGGAACCATAAATTTCTTTCCTGTGACTTTGTAGAATGGTAAATCATGAAATGACTAGAACATGGGAAAGATATAAACTTTTATATTTGATTACACTCACATTCTCATTTTTATGAATGTGTAGCTTTAAAAAAAATTAATAAATTCCACTAAAGGGGAATCAAGGCTTCTTGGAGAAATGACTTACTCCAGATCTGGGATAAGAAATGTACAAAATGAGCTTGGATAGAATATGTTGCCATACCAGAAACCAAGGAAGCTATTGAAAATAAAAGGTCATGTCACAAGGACTCAGGAGACAACTGAATAAGCTCCCACTGGTCAGTGATGGAAGAATATGAGCGTTAATAAGTATTAAACAACTATAGTGTTTGAACTGTGATGGATTGATAATGAAGAATTATTGTTTTTTTTTTTGGTGTGATAATGGTATTGTGATTTTAAAAAAATGATTCCTAAGGATATACACTAAAATAGATAAAATGATAAGATTGCAAAGATTTGTTTAAAGATTAATCCGGAGCAGCTGAATGGGATGGGCTGAGGATATAGATGAAATAAGATTGGGCGTGTTTCAGTATTTATTGCAGCTGGATGATTGGTATATAGGGTTCGTTATACTTTTCTTCTTTTGTTTGCTTTTTTTATAATAGGTTTTTTTTTTTTTAAATCTATTTTTGGAGACCTTGGGACCATTACTACAATTTCTTTAGTAATTTATTTCATAATAATTATCACTGTGGGGATATTTGTCCTTGCATCAAAATCACTCTGTAAAGTAAGGCCATTTCTTCATGTTCTGTCAGACAGCTTGGCACTAACATCTGTTCGTTTTCCTTTTCTTATTTTTTCTTCTTCTCTCAGCTCTCTCTTTCCAGATGTAGTGAACTGTATGCAGACTGACAACCTGGAACTAAAGAAACTCGTGTATCTTTACTTGATGAACTATGCCAAGAGTCAGCCGGACATGGCCATCATGGCTGTCAACAGTTTTGTGAAGGTAACTTCCGAGAGCTCAACAGCAGTCTCTTCTGTCTCAGATAATCTTTCAAAAGTGTCTCTTGGTATAGTTAGTATCTGCGTTGCACATAAGCAACCTCTGTTCTGAAGGAGAGCCTCTAGGGGAGTACTGGCAATGGCTAAGTATGTTCATATTTTAAGCATTCTGTAGGCCAGTGTATCATCCAGGGAAATTCAAACCATATGGCAAGCCTTCTGTTAGCTGGGCTTGGTGCATCCTTGCCAGATGGGTAGGAGAAAGGCAGGTGAAGCCTCACCGTTTTACCTTTTAAGACTGACAAACGTTAGGTATGTCATTGTGGTGTCAGTAACTAAGACTTTACCATTAATGCTATGAACAAAGGTGTCAGCTCTTATACAGTTACCCACCTTTAACCAAAAACAGTTTTTTTCTTCTTTTGAAAGTATCTTGTAATTTCCTTTTAAGGATATTGGAGCTGGTAGAGTAGTATTTCTTTGTATTGTTCATAACCGTTCCTCATTAAAACTTCCTAAAGCTGATCCTGTCTTCTCACAAGAAATATTTTTCTCCATATACTTTATCGTTGTAGAAATTTATGCTTACGGGTTAGAAGTAGTGAAAACTGCAGGAGCTACTACTTTTATTTTGTTTCATTTAATAGATTTTTATAGCATTTGATTAAAAAAAATTTTATTATGGAAAATTTTAAGCATATCCAAGTAGAAAGAATAGTATAATAAATTCCTAAATATCCATCTTGCAGTTTCAGCAGTTACTGACACATGACCACTTCTTCATTAATTATACTCCCCATACACACTTTTTGACCCCCCTTCCACTGGATAATCTTTTAAGCAAATCCCAAATATTGTATCATCTCATCTGTAAATTTGTCAGAATAAGATCTCTTTTTGAAATATAACCACAATACTATTGTCACATCTTAAAAACTTGACAGTAATTCCTTAATATTATTGAATATCCAGTCAAATTTTTTCTATGATTAGATTTAATGAACATACTGTGGTTGTCCCCATTAATATTTTTTTCACTTCTTGTTTCTTTTTTCCTTGCTTGGAACTTAGTCTATGTTTAAAAAAAAAAAAAAAAAAAAATCATTTCTAAAATTACTTCTGTTGTTTTCAAAAATAACCAATATACTTTCTTCCTTCTCATGGAATTTTTTTTCTTTTCCTGTGTTCAGCTACATAGTACAGAACCAGACAACATGAAATTTCATCTTCCTTGTCTCATGGTTCATAGGTGGAATATATCATCAGAAAGAATTTAGTTTATAGTGTTTGGAACTTAGAGTCGTACATGGATTTATAATGTTAAAAAAATTTTTTTAATGTAGTGTAGTTTAAAGGAGTGTTTGTGGTATATGTAGGAAGCACTTGGTAGTAAAGGAGAATACACGTTAATGGAAAGCTCAGAGGGCCCTCTCCGCTGCTTAACTCCAGGAATTTATGTCAGGCCCAAGCCAGCTCCTGTGCTCTTCTTTGCTTTCTTAGCTGTAGGCTCTAGAAATCCAGCTCTTTTTTCTCTTTTCTTGTGACTTATGAACTGACTGTGGATTAAGATAGTCTTTCCAATTCTTCATTTTTCCTGCACCTGAATACAAGCCCAAAGGCATTTTCAGGGCATATTTGTACTTAGGAAAAAAATAGAATGGGAGATTTGGGTTTTGATGTAAAATGTAACTGGAAGGTATCATATAACTTATACATTAATGAAATATTCTTTTGTGGATTAATGAAATATTCTTTCGTGGATTATGTAGACTGTACACCTACAGTTGTTGATGACTATTTTCTGTAGGACTGTGAAGATCCCAATCCATTGATTCGAGCCTTGGCAGTCAGAACCATGGGCTGCATCCGGGTGGACAAGATTACAGAATATCTCTGTGAACCCCTCCGCAAGTGCTTGAAGGATGAAGACCCCTACGTGCGGAAAACCGCCGCAGTCTGCGTGGCAAAGCTCCATGATATCAATGCCCAAATGGTGGAAGATCAGGGATTCCTGGATTCTCTGCGAGATCTCATAGCAGATTCAAATCCGATGGTAAGAAGCTTCTGCTTTTATAAAGAGCGCTATTTAAAATGGATCCTTTTTAAAGGCATGTTTAAGATAAACGTTGTTTTTGAGACATTGATAAGTAGCTATAGGACGCGTGATTTGTTGTGTCCCACAGATTGTAATCTCATACTCTAGGTGTTTCTGAGGTGAAGACCAAGCACTAAAATACAAAGGTCTCGAAGTAAAGCTTTGTATCGTTACCTACCCTGTATTTGCTCAGAAACAAACCAGCACTTTCCATCATTTTCTTTGGGATGTCTTACCTTAAGTTTGTATCGGGTTGGTTTGTTTAAGATTATTTCTTCAGATAGATGTTTGTGGCATTTTCTCCTGGGGTGGGAATGGAAACTGAATCAAAGTGATCTTTATTGCCTAATTATTATAATACATTTGTCTCCAAGAAAATTCTAAGTAAGACAAGATTCCCTTTGGACGACTTGATTATATTTTAAATGTTTGGCAGCCAGAACATAACACCCTAGAGTTTTGGTATCTTTTCTCTGTTATTGGACATCTTAAACTTTGCATATAGTGAGGGGAAGTAAGTCCCAAGTGATACATTGATTCTGCTAGTAACTGAAGCTCATTTGAATTGAGTCATTGGTCACTAAGGATCATTACCAAGAATAGAGAGGGACATAGTCACTTTCTTTAGTTTAAAGTACTCCTTTTTTACCTAACGCAGTGTTTACTTGCAGGTGAATAACATTAAGAGTTAACCAATGGGTAACCTCTGAATAATTTTTTGTTGGACTTTTTCAAATGGACAGTTGGAATTTGCCTTGAAATAGACACTGTCGCTTTCAAATTACCTGCTCAAATCTCTGTTTTGACATCTCTTATTGGTGTATCTTATTCTTTGAGTAGCCTTGGCTCATGTTTATTATTATTACTATCCTTCATGTTTAGTATTTAAGATCAAGGGATGAAGTAAGGCACATTTTTTAAAAAGTACTTTTGATACTGACTAAAATATAAGCAATCCTTCAGCCATCTCCTAGGCATAGAGGTGTTTGTGTGTACGCGTGCATGCTTATACCGTGACTCCTGACAGTATCACCACCAGTACTGGAAGATTCAGTCCTGCCTTTTTTCTTACAAGCATCAACATGTTGCACTTTTTTTTTAAATTCCATAAAGAAGTAATTTTATAAGGCAGTTACCATCTATTTTATAAACTGTTTAGCTGTTACCAAATTGTGCTTCTGGCATTGCTTTTGATTCACTCTGTTACTTTGAGCAGCTGTCTTTGAAATTTCCTACCTGAGGATAAGTGAGGAGATGCAAAGTGTTTGGTTTCCAAGTACTGACTAGATGAGCAGGATATCGTGTGTCCTGTGGAAACTTACTAAATATTCAGTGGGGCTGAGAATGTGGCAACTCCAGTTCGGGGGAAATGGCATCTCTACACTAATGTAAATGCTTTAAAGTAGAATCTATAAAATTAGATGATCAGGGATAGGAACTAACTGAGGGCTTAGCTATAAAGGTCTTTTTTTTTTGTGCCTTAGGAGCACGTAGAGATCCTTATCCAGAAACATCCCAGCTGAGAGGATAGAAGGATTCTGAAACAAGCTTAATTTGTTTGATTTATTCAGAATTTTCATTGTGAGATAAAGACTGGTTCTCATCCAGTCCATAGTACTCAAGTAGTATATGTTTGCCATTTATTTATACTTTTTATTATTGGAATTTTTAAAACTTTTTTTATTGTGGTAAAAATATATACAGCAAAACATATGACAATTTTAAAACGTATTCAAAATTAGAATAAATTAGTAAAATGAAATAAAATGAACCCATATACCACCACCAGATTCAACAATTATCAATACATGCCAGTCTTGTTTTTTCTGTTTTCTTTCCCCACCTCCCAATTATAAGTAATTAAACAGGCAACACTTGAATAGGTCTCTGTTTGAACTTAATGTATCATAACATTAGAGCAAACTACATAATGCTGTTAGTAATTCTTAACCTGTGTTTACTACAATAAATCTGCAGGTTATTTGGGGAAATTTTCACAAGCATCTTTGAGAAGTCTCTTGGAGAAAATTTAAGAGTTACTTGGTAGATTTTTGAGAAACTGTCTCAGGAGTGTGTCTTGTTTTATTACTTCTTTCATAAAAGATTTTAGATTTTCCTAAAGCAGGCATCAGCATTAGATATCAAATTGTTGGACCTACTGCCATCTAGCCAGAAAATATTTTTTGCATTCTTGACAGACTTCTCAGTAGCAGTAGAACTTTTTCCTGATATTGCCCATCTTATGCTAGCAAGGGGCCTAGGGTGCAGAATTTAAGAAGACGCCATTCTCAGGTGCTAACCCTGCACTTACACAATTCTGAGAGTGGGTACCTCCTTAAATATTGCACCTGGAGCGCCTTGGTGGCCTTACCCTTGTACTGGCCTTGTTTTTAATTTTTAACTGAAAAATTTTATTTAGTTATTTTAATAAAATAGTTATTTGAATATTCAGTTTTTTGCATCGACTAAAGGGAGTGGCATTAATGTACTGTTTATATGTATAAAGCACAGATATACATATACAGTATGTAAAAACGTACAGTATAACTACAGTATCAACATTTTATGTCTAAAAGTTTCTGTAGGGGGACAATAATTTAAAAAGTTGAGAAACCCTAAATTAGAGTGTTTTGAACAGAATGACATCATTTGACTTAAGTTTTAAATAGGTCACTCTGGTTGCTTGGTTAAGAATAGATTAGATTATAGGGGAGGCAAGAGCAGAATCAAGGAGACTAGTTTGGAAGTGATTGTAATAAACCAGGCAAAAGATGATGGTGACTTGAACCAGGGTGGAAATGGTGGATGTGGTGAGAAATAGCTGGATTCTGAATATTTTTTTTAATATATAATTATGTTTAATTTGTTGTGGAGAATATATACAGCAAAACATATGCCAGTTCAACAGTATCTACCATTTAGTGTCGTTGATTACATTATTCAAGTGTGTAACCATTCACACCCTCCTTTTCTGAGTTGTTCCTCCTCCATTAACGTAAATTCACTGCCCCCTAACTTTTCTGTCTGTTCTTTCGAGTTGCTGTTTTCATTTTGATCCTATAGAAATAGTTCTTAAAAGAGCATAATGCTCAAGGCAGACCTCTTTTACTAGTTAAGCTAAACTATTGTTTGGTTTTAAGATGACTTCAGGGGATATTTTTGGTTTAGGGTTGAAAGATTATCTCAGGGCAGTAGTTCCAGGTGCTTCTCCAACTTTCATGGCTCCAGGAAGTCTGGAGTCCATGAGAACTTGAAATTCTGTTTTGCGTTTTCTTCTACAGAATCTTTGATCAAAACGTCAAGAATGGTAGCCACGCATCATCCAGTTCTTCTGGTCTCATAGCAAAGGAGGTAACTGTTATGGAGGCAGTTAGCCACACCTACCATATCCTCCTCTTATTCCTGACTCTCCTTCTTTCTTTGTTGTTGCAGGCAAATAGAGACAAATTGTTGTGCCTTGGATGGCTGCTTGCAGGCTTTTAAGACCCCAGGCATATGCATAGAACTATGAGGTGTAGAACGGAGGCACTAAACACGTTATTAGGCCAATTAACTGGGATGTTCCATGAAACCATGACCTTCAACCTCCAAGCCAAGAAACCAGATCCCATGAGATTTTTGGTCCTATACAAGCAGCCTCAGCAGCTACTCTTTTTTTTTTTTGGTCATTGTAAATATATCTATCACAAAACTTTTCCCAGTGCAACTTTTTACAGCTGTGCAACTTTTTGACAGCAATTACAATAATTGGCTGTGCAACCCTACCCTTAATCAATGCGGTATTTGCATCACCATTAGCCATGTTTCCCCCCTCCCTCCCACCCCTGGTAACCACTAATAAACTTTGTTCTCTATACATTTGCCTTTTCTTGTCGTTTAATGTAAGTGAGGTCATGTAATATTTATCCTTTTGTGATTGACTTATTTCATTCAGCATAATATCTTCCAGCTCCATCCGTATTGTAGCGTGTATTAAGACTTCATTTCTCCTGCTGGCTGAACAGTATTCCATTTTGCGTATGTACCACATTTTGTTTATCCATTCATCTATTGTTTCCACCTTTTGGCTATTGTGAACAGTGCTGCAGTGAACATTGGTGTACAAGTCTCTGTTTGAATCTCCGCTTTTAAGTCTTTTGGGTATATACCTAGGAGTGGCATTGCTGGGTCATATGGTAGTTCTATTTTTAGGTTTTTGAGGAACCACCACAATGGCTGTACCATTTTGCATTCCCACCAGCAATCGGTGAGGGTTCCAGTTTCCCACATCCTCACCAATATTTATTTTCTGTTTTCTTAATCTTTGCCATCCTAAAAAAAAACAAAAACAAAAACCCATTGCTGTTGAGTCGATTCTGACTCGTAGCAGCCCTGTAGGACAGAGTAGAACTGCCACGTAGGGTTTCCGAGGAGTACCTGGTGGATTTAACTGCCGACCTTTTGGTTCGCAGCCATAGCTCTTAACCACGACACCACTAGGATTTCTTTAGCCACCCTAGAGGGAGTGAAATGGTATTTCATTGTGGTTTTGATTTGCATCTCTGTGATGGCTATGGATATATTTTAAAGGTAGAGTCAACTGGATTTGTTAGCAGGTTGGATATGTGGGTGAGGGAAAGAGAGGTGCTACGCATGACCCCTATGGTTTTTTGGCCTGAGTAGCAGGAAGGTGGAGTTGCCATTTACTGAGATGAGACGGAGAACAGGAATTCACTTTTGGATGTGTTAAATTTGAGGTGCTTATTAGATAGCCAAGTGGAAATGTTGATTAGGCAGCTGGATATATGAGTCTGTTTAGGAGAGAGCCAAGACGAGGTAAAAATTTGGGAGTCAGTAGCTTATAGATGGTAATTAAAAGCCATGAAACTAGATGAGATTACCGAGGGAATGAGAGTACATAGAGAAGAGCTCTGGGCGCCTCCAAGTTTAGGTGGTTGGAAGATGCAGGACAGCAAAGGAATAGGGAAGGAGTGGCCAATTAGGTAGGAGGAACACCAGGAAAGCGTGGTGTCTTGTGGAGTGATCACTCGGGTCAGATGCTGCTGATTGAGAACGAATGAGTGCATCAGTGTTAACTTCCAAGGTCTAGTGATGGGGAATGTAAGGTTTAATAGCTCAGACTTCTCAGAGATTCCTAAGACTTAAAATGGCCTTGTGTCACTAGGAAATTTAAATTTAATAACCTTCTGGGCCAGGCCTTATGGCAAATACTTTTGCTTAAAATATTTCAATTCATTCTTATATCTGCCCAGAGAAGTAGAGGTTCATTTTATTTTATAGATCAAGAAATGCACACTCAGAGACGCTAAATACTAAACCCAAAGTCATACAGCCAGTAGTGATGTAGCCAAGATTCTGACCTCGTTCTGAGTCCCTTCATGGATCTTACACTCTGTTGTATGTATATAATAGAATGTATATGTATATATGCACCGACACAGACACACTTAGAACTGTTTCATTTTCTCAAAATGGTTAAAATTTTGAAACTAAGATCTTCAATAATCTGAAAACTTTTATTATGGAAATCTTTTCGATCCTCTTACTCTGATGGTGGTTATAAGTCCTTATTTTACTGTACTTAAGGAGTAATTTTATTCCGCTTTTCAGATGCTGCTCCACATGGTGGCAGCACTGCACCAGCAAATGTTAGAATCTCTGGCAAAAGAAATTAAAGCTTCCAAGGGGTTCTGCCTTAGTTTTCTTATAGCTCACTTCAGAAGGGCATTCTAGATGTAAAAGCACCAGACATCTGCAGAAGTGACTTCGAAATCTTCTAATATGAGAATAAAATGTTGATCAAAATCCAACTACTCTTGAGGTTAAGTTGACCTCCAGCCTGGTTCCTGGGCAGTGTGCCTTGCTGCAGGTAATAAAACTTATTATTGTATTTTCATTTCCTGTCGTTTTGGGAGGATAACACACAGCTCTTTCCTGTAGTTATTTTATTATTTATACTTTGATTAAAGCTGACTCTCAGTGAAATACTATTTAAGAGAGAAAAGATGGACTTTGAAGTAAAAAATTCTCACTGTTAATTCCGAACTTTATGTTCTCGTTCAAGTTTCTTCACCACCCTGAGTCTGTAAAATGAGGATTAACATCTTATAGAGTTGTTGCGAGTATTAGTTGACTTATTGCATGAAAAGTGCCTGTCAAAGCACTTGGCTTATGGGAGCCCAGAAAATGATGGCTGCTACTGTAATTATGAAGTAGACATTAGGCACAGGTTAATATTATTGCCATGATAATTGATGTAAGAGGTTCCGATTCCTTTGATGTCGAACAAATTCATGTAATAACATCTGTTCTGAAGGAATTAGAACTAAACTTATTTTCAGATGTGGATTTTATTAGTCCTTTATTTTTAAAGTAACCCTGTATTCAGAATAAGGAAATACTTTGGAACTATAGGAAAATAGCTCCCATGATCTCTTTAGGAATGTCAAGGTTTTTAAAATTTCATTTCACTAAGTTTGTATTTGTAAGAAAAATAGACTTTTGAGTGATAGTAAGTATTCTTTAGCCTTTCACCCATACGTTAGGATTTTCTTGCTTACTGTGGTTTTCTTTTTTCTCTCAGAAGCATGTTGGGGCATTCTAACTTCAGTTAACATATCTATGGTAGAATTTGCTACTTGACTTTCTTGACAGCCCCACCACATACACTTTGCTTTTTGATTTTGAGCTCAGTGCTCCTAAGTCCCCTTGGTTTACCACATAGCCACTTTAATCTCTGTCTTTCAGGCCTTCTCAGTTCTGACTTCTGTCACTCTCAGAGCTGACCATGGAAGTACCTTTCTTCCGTTGCTCCACCCTCTCTGAAAAAGTAGTTAAAAAACCATATTTCTTCATTTGCTGAAGTTTCTTCTGCAAAAGCAGCATGCTCTCAGAATAGCCTCAATTCAGGCCCAGGTTAGCCTTTAGCAAAGGTTCTAGTTTAACTGTCAGCTTCTTTGAATTTGAACTTTTTCTGGAGAACTGTTTTATGAAAAATAACTTTATCTTCTCAAAAGGAAGAGTGTGTTTTGACTGTGTGCTTGCCAGCACATAGAGGCTGCATGGGATGTTGACAGTGGTTCTCATCCGGGGTCAGTTTTGCTCCCCAGGGGACATTTACTAATGTCTGGAAACACTTTTGGTTGTCACAGCTGGGGGGAGGAGTACAAATGGCATCGAATGCACAGAGACCAGGGATACTCTAACCATACTACAGAGAGCTCCCCACAACAAAGAGTTATCTAGCCCAAAATGTCAACAGTGCCCAGGTTATATGGATTATAGAAGTACCATATAGGCTTTAGAGCCAGAGTGGCTGCTGTTTGAGTGCTGGCTTGGCTACTTAACTAAAAACGTGGTCTTGAGCAAATAGGCAGTTTCCTGTCTATTTTACAGAATAATGCATTATCTAAAAACTTAAATAATGTCTGGCATATAACCAGTTGTGACCCATGGTGACCCCATGTGTGTCAGAGTAGAACTGTGCTACATAGGGTTTTCAGTGGCTGATTTTTCAAAAGTAGATCACCAGGCCTTTCTTCTGAGGCTGCTCTGGGTGGATATGAACCTCCAGCCTTTCAGTTAGTAGTCAAGTGCATTAACTGTACCACCTGGGGATTCCTAAGTAGATGCTTCATAAGCTGCAGCTATTATTGAGGAACAGAACTAACATTATGCCTCTCCCAATTATTATAATTCTTATTTAAGCATTAGAAAGTATAGTTGTGTTGTGTTGTCATTCTGAAATGATGAATGTTGAAACTTGTCTTTCTAGATCACTTTCTATGTTCTAGGAGACTTTTTGTCAGAATTTACTTGGTGTCCCTGTGTAACTGTGTTAAACTGTCTATTAAAGGTAATTCCAGAAGCATAGCAAACTTAATGACATCACTTAATTTAGTACTTTCATTATATGATTTCTGTTATCCCTAAATATATATGACTAAGTGGCAGTTACAGAGTTAAAATATTATACATAAGTGAAATTAGAAACGTATAATGCTTCTCATGCCGAATGTTCATAATATGGAATTATGGAGCTGGTCGAAGTTTAGCCATGTGTGAGGGTGGTAGGCGCTTGGTAAAAATAATGTAGGAGTTAATATGTGCCGTCTGTGTCTGAGTTCCCCAAGTGAGTAATGTTATAACTTGATACTAAAAGAGGAGCAGCTGGCAATTTCTGAAGGCTTGAAGTGTTGAATAAGTAGACTCACTGGAGGCTGCTTTGATGTAAGTCAGACTGCCTACCTTTGTATTTCCCACCATTGATCTGACTACTGTTCTATCCATACTTAGAGAAAGCAGGCACTTTTTGTTTTCCTTTATTAATGTACTTTGTGGAAATATTTTTCCATGTATTCTCACTTCCTTTTTTAAAATCATTATCATTGGTTTTACTTCACCATTACTTTACCAAATTAGGCTTTTAAAAAATAAATTCATTTGGGTAGAATAACTTTAGATTTACAGAAAAGCTGAAAAAGTTGTACAGAGAGTTCCCATATGCCCTTCACTTAGTTTTACCTCATGTTAACGTCTTACATAACCATGATCCACTTGTCAAAACTAAGAAGTTAGCATTGGTACGTTACTTTTAGTTACAGATTTTATTTGAATTTACCAGTTTTTCCACTAATGTCCTTTTACTATTCCACAGTTCAATCCACGATACTAAATTGCATTTAGTTCCTTCTTTTATAAAGTGTTGACCCACTCTGTATTAAACCCCACTGCTTCGAGTCAATTCTGACTCATAGCAACCCCATAGGGTTTCCAAGGCTGTAAATCTCTTCGGAAGCAGACCACCCCATCTTTCTACCGCAGAGCTGCTGATAATTTCGAACTGCCTACCTTTCGGTTAGCAGTCGATTACTTTAACCACTTAGCCACCAGAGCTCCTTATTCTGTATTAAAAACAAAAACAAAAAAACCAAACCTATTGCCATCAAGTCAGTTCCGAATCATAGTGACCCTAAGTACCCCCAAAATGGAATCGTGCTTTTTAGCTGTGAAATGGCATTTTTCTTCTAGTCACTGTAGCATTGTGCTAAAGCTCATGCTCTGGAACCAAACCAGCTTGGGTTTGTATCCTGGTTCTGCCATTTCTAAGCTGTGTGGCCTCCCTAAGCTTCAGTATCCTCATCTGCACAATGGTGATTACAAATAGTGCTTATGTTATAGGATTGCTATGAGCATTAAAGGATAGAGAGCTAGCAAAGTCCTTAATAATAACATTTACATACTATAGTGATTGTGATGTTGGATGTCAATGATTTTCGAAGGGTTAGTCTTTCAGTGGCAAAAGATATTTTTTAATTTTTTGAAGCAATTTTATTTTTTTTGTATGGGTTATTTAAAGCCAGACATTGTTTCTTAGGTTACCTCTGAGGGCACCTTGCCCACAAATGAAACTAAATCTTTTTATAGTATTACTTGGCAAATCATTGCAGAATTAATTTTAAAAGGTAATTGTTCAAGGATACACTTTTAAAGCACTTCTCATCAACAACTTCCTGGAAACGGATCTGTTGTACATAGTACTTCAGTGGTGCTCCAAAAGATCGAGGCCTGTTCAATTCTTAGTACCCCCTTTATGATGATGTCAAGTCTCTGATTTGGCAGGAGAGCACTTTACTCTCAAAAGGAAATAATAAGTGGTGTAATTTTAAATGTTTTGTTCATGTTGCAGCATATTTTAGTGTACTTATTAGAGTCTGTGGGCCAGGTAACTTCTTAGGAGTGCCTTTTGCCTATTTGTTGATATTTATTTGTAGTATTTTGCCTTTGAGAATATTTGCATTTTATCAGATCATACCTTACACCAGTTTAAATAATGACTTTTACTGAGTTTTATTTGTAAACCTTGTTACCATGTATTCAAACTTTCTTACCACAGTGAGATGTGTTGGCTCAATAAGGTAGTTCTAGCTTTCATTCCAGGAAGGAAAAATGGGGGAAAAAAAACCTGAACATTGTAGAATGTAATGCGGTAGGCATTTATCAGTTGGCATTGTGGACAGTGTTTTGGACTGAGGCATGAGCTCTAAGTTTTACTTCTTTAAGAAAAAAAAAGACAACAAAATTCAACTGGTAAGGCATAGTCATTGTCTCCTTGAGGAGGCGGTAATGACTGCTGAAATGTGCACAGAACAAATATATGTTCCCTGTGCTTTAACATGTTATTTGAGGAAACTCCATAAAGGCGAGAACAAAATCCCTAACTGTGGGTGATTTTTAAGTGGATAAAAATAAACCACCAGTGTATTTCTTCATAATAGTTTTGTTCATTTATTTTACTGCTTTTATTTTAGTCATGTCTTTAGGAGCACCAGCCAAAAGGATAGCAAATTGAACAGAAAAACTGAAGCATGAATCTGTTCAGAGTGTGTGACCTTGAAGGTCATTGTTGTAAATGAAAGTCCTCTAAATAGTAATTTAGTTAATGGGAGGAAGTTGCTCACTGTACTGAAAGTGGTATCTTTCTTGTGTCCTATGGCTATGAAAATGAGTGAAATTATAGGGCAAGATGAAAATCAAAGGGACAGGGAAATGTAGGAGAGATTTTTTATAAAGGAGCTTCTGTCTATGATATTCCACTCTCAGTGGATATCCAGATTTCCTTTTAGAGTCTTTTTTTAACAGGGTCATTTTTATTCTAACCATACCCATCACTCCAACTCATTCTTTTTTTTTAAAAAAAAAAATGAGGTCAAATTTTTGTCCTCAGAATTGCTGCATATAAAATAGAGGTAGCTTATGAATCACATTTTATACCTGGATAGTAAATCTTTCCACTTTAAGTGCTTTCAGGATATTAGCTCTGAAATATATGAAGCAGAAGAATATATTTTTCTCCCTTGTATCAATCTACATGTCACCTTTGCCTGGAAGTAATGCTTGATTATGCTATCCTCCCCCAGCCCTGGTTTTTCTCTCCCTTTCCCCAGTTGAAGTTTACACAGCTCTTGAAGCTTGTATAAGTGCTGGAAACAAGAGTACACAGATGCTGGAATCAGACACAGATTTGGATTAAAATTCCAGCACCATCCCTTTCTAGTGGTGTGACCCTAAACAAGTCACTGAACTTCTCTGAGTCCTTTTCCTTGTCCATAATAGGTGGATTTTGATAGTAACTACCTCAGAGTGGAGCCCTGGTGGCACAGTGGTTAAGAGATATGGCTGCTAACCAAAAGGTGAGCAGTTCGAATCCACCAGCCGCTCCTTGAAAACTCTGTGCGGCAGTCCTGCTGTGTCCTATAGGGTTGCTATGAGTTGGAATCAGCTTGATGGCAGTGGGTTTGGTTTTTTGGTTTTTTTCTGTTTGGCTTTACCTCAGAGTTGAGGAGCCCTGGTAGCGCAGTGGTTAAAGTGCTCAGCTGCCAACTAAAAGGTTGACAGTTCAAACCCACTAGTGGCTCCATGGGAGAAAAGACCTGGGGATCTGCTCCCATAAAGATTTACAGCCTAGGAAACCCTATGGGGCAGTTCTACTTTGTCCTATGGGGTTGCTAAGAGTCGGAATCGACTTGATAGTACACAACAACAATAACAACACCTCAGAGTTGTTATGAGGATTAATGACATATAGTCAGAATGCAATAAATTTTAGCCACTATTTCTTTTATCTCTCTGTGCAACTCACTCTATTAGGTATAGTTTAAAACAAAACAAAACCCATTGCCATCAAGTTGATCCTGACTTATGGTGATTCCGTGTGTTACAGGGTAGAACTTCTCCATAGGGTTTTCTTGGCTATAATCTTTATGGAAGCCTTTCTCCAGGCCTTTCTTCTGTGGAGCTGCTGGGTAGGTTCAAACCACCAGCCTTTAGATTAGCAGTCAGTCACAAACCACTGTCCTATGGGATAGATTAAGAAAAAAACAAAAAAAAAACCAAACCCATTGCTGCCAAGTCGATTCCGACTCATAGCGACACTATAGGACAGAATAGAACTACCCCATAGAGTTTCCAAGGAGTGGCTGGGGGAGTTGAACTGCTAACCTTTTGGTTAGCAGCCAAATGCTTAACCACTATGCCACTAGGGCTCCAGGTATAGTATAAAGTAGGTCAAAACACAAATTGCTTACTTTAAAAAAAAAAAAGTTAACAATAATAGCCCAACAAAAAAATGGACAAAGACTTGAATAGATGTTTCTCTGAAGAAGATATACAGATGGCCAGTACTTGAAATGATACTCAATATTATTAGTCATTAGAGAAATGCAAATCAAATCACATTGAGATACTACTTCACACGTGCTGCAAGGTCCCTAGGTGATACAAATGGTTTGTGCTTGACTGCTAACCTAAAGATTGGTGGTTCGAACCCACCCACAGCAGAAGAAAGGCCTGACAATCTGCTTCTGTAAAGATTACAGTGAAGAAAACCCTGTGAAGCTCAGTTCTACTCTATAATGCATGGGGTCACCATAAATTGGAATTGACTCCTTGACAGTGGGTTTCGTTTTAGTTTTAGGATGGCTGTAATTAAAACAAAATGGGAAATAACACATGTTGGCAAGGATGTGGAGAAATTGGTGGGGGAATGTAAAATTGTAAAGCCACTATGGAAAACAATTTACATTCCTCAAAAAGTTAAGCATAGAATTACCATGTGACCCAGCAATTCCACTCCTAGGTTTATGCCCAAGAGAACTGAAAACAGATACTCAAATATATGTACACATATGTTCATAGTAGCACTATTTGCAGTAGGCAAAAGGTGACAACGGCCCAAATGTCCATCAGTGGATGAGTGGATAAACAAATTGTGGTGTATACATACAATGGAATATTATTCATCCATAAAAAGAAATGAAGTACTGATAACATGCTACAATGTGGCTGAACCTTGAAACATTATGCTGAGTGAAATGTCAGGCACAAAAGGTCATATGTATGATTCCATTTATATGAAATATGCAGAATAGGTAAATCCATAGAAACAGCATGTAGATTGGTGATTGCCAGGGGTAGGGGTTAGGGAGGAATGGGGTGCAACTGCTTAATGGGTACAGGGCTTCCTTTTGGGATGACGAAGATGTTTTGGAACTATATAGAGGTGGTAGTTACACAACACTGAAGGTACTAAATATCCCTGAATTGTTCACTTTAAAATGGTTAATTTTGTGTTATGTGAATCTCACTTCAATTAAAAAAAAAAAAATTAACAGACTCTAAGGATCCATAAAACCAAAACCCATTGCTGTTGATTCCGACTCATAACGACCCTATAGGACAGAGTAAAACGGCCCCCCATAGGGTTTCCAGGGAGCGCCTGGTGGATTCGAAGTGCCGACCTTTTGGTTAGCAGCCGAGCTCTTAACCACTGTGCCACCATGGTTTCCAAGGATCCATAAGGAACTATCAAATTGAAGAGAAGTCTGTAGTTAAGGTGGAGAAAGAGTACTCTATAAATACTCAATAAGTCCTGAGTGTGTGTCTACGTATGCTTTTATGTGTGTGCGCGTGCCTGTGCACCTGTTTGTGTTTGATAAATATCCATAAGGTAAATACATGCTTTATTAGGTCTGCCAGGGGAATGTTTAGTTGCAGTTTCCCAAAGAGTAGAGTTTACCATAACTGGGAGGCAAGATGAATAAATTTTTTTTTTTTAATGCTATGGATGTAGTTCTTTGTAGCCAGATGCCAACTTTTTATAAATCAACTAATATACTGAGGAAGCTCACTCTTTAAAGAAACCGTATTTATAAGTCCATTTAAAAAGCAGAACTATCTTTTATAAACCCCTTTTTTCCTTGGGAACTCCAATATTTCTGAGATTATGGTTAGGAGGCTGTTGTTTTCTTTGTGGCATTATTTCCTGAGAGGAATACCAGTTTTCTTAGGGAAAAAATATTATACATAGTAATCTTAACAATTCAAATTCAGAGTCATGGTTCAAGGGAAAGAGGCATACTTTTGTTTTAATCCACTGGTAAGTCAGTTACTGCAAGGGTTGGATTTGCTCTTTTTTGATGTTGAAATGTTTGGAGAAGAAGGCTCTCTAGAAGAGTGAACCTTAAGGTTCAATCGATTTAAAGTTTATTTTTTTAAATAGACAATGTATGTACATAGTATGGAATTCCGAAGATACAAAGTGTAAACATTGACAAGTGGGTCTTCCTCCCTTTGCTGTCTCTCTTAGCCTCCCAATTCCTGTCTGAAATCATCTTTTTCGTTGTCTACTTTAGATTCAGTGTGACTGACTTATTTGAAATTTCCATTAAAGAGTGAGAGAAACATGGCTTACTGATTAGAAGAACTCTCTTATGATCATGCCTCAGTAAGTTACTGAAAACAGAACAATCCGAATGTGAAGATTAGGAGATGAAAATGGAGTGGTAGAATGAAAGGAACTCTAAAGAGTTTTCGAAGAATAGAGTTTGGTATTGGAGGGCGGAATAGCATCTCATCTGGTCAGTCAGTGTCTTCAGTGATAGCTTTTCTCAGAATGCAGGCTTTGCTAAACATAATTTTCTAATCTGATTTCTGAATCTTTTAATTAGACTTAATTTCTCTGTTTCCTTTCTTGTTTTTATGTGATAAAATAAATAAGTGGAAATTGCCATTTTAAACACCAGAACAGATACTTCATTAACTGCATTATACACTTGGTTTAATTTCCAATTGCCTGTGATAATAACAGAGGAATTCTAATTGATCGTTCTGTTCGGCATCTTGTTCTCTTCCTTTTCTCCTCATTGGTGTTTTTCTTCAGATCGCACCTTTTCTTCTTCTACATTTACTATTAACAGACTTTATAAGTTCTTTTTTTAACATGAAGAGGGTTTGACTGGCAGAAGTAAGTTGTGGTAGGAGGTTTATTTTTGACAAAACCGGTCGTGTATTAGCAGCGCTAGATCAAAACAGGCATTTGGTCTTCCAATATGACGTTTTAATCCTTCATGTATTATCAGGTCTGTCTAATGTATTGTGCACTGAAAATAAAATACCTTTTCATTGCATGTAAAGCACTGAGACAGTGGAGGAGATTTATTATTTCATCATTGTTTGATGGTGGAATTGCCCATTGCCGTCGAGTAGATTGCAACTCACAGGGACCCTATAGGACAGAGTACAGCTGCTCCATAGGGTTTCCAAGGAGCAGCTGGTGGATTTGAACTGCTGACCTTTTTTGGTTAGCAGCCGTAGCACGCCATGCCTCTTAACCACTGTGCCACCAGGACCCCATGTGGTGGGGTTAGCAAACAAAAGTTAAATCAGAGAAGAACCTCATATATGCTACCCTCCAGTAGGTGAACTAAGTAAATATTCCTCATTTGTCTTAATAACAATAAAATATTATACCTGTAATCATACTTAACAAGTGAGTCTTTGATTTTTCATATTGGTATCTTTGTTTTGATTACCAAATTATAGCTGGAGATGATTCTATTTGTGACATCATTATTCTCTACATAACAATGGATACATATTTTCTAGACATTTATCTTCTAGGTAAAATAATATGCTGGGATAATTTGCAGACTACCCACGTAATGTAGATATTAAAATACTAGCTAAATTGTGGCCATTATGTTTCTTCTCTTGCTTACAAAAGAATAATCATTCAACTCGTGGTTTCTCAAGCTTTTAGCAAGGGACTTAAGTAGAAATTAATAATGCATTGGCATTTTTGATAATCTTTCAGTACAAAAATACCATTCAATCTTTTCAGCAACACAATTGCTGAAGCTGCTACCTCCCATCACATTTTATGCTTAAAGACTATTTATATTCAGCCTCACCTAATCTTCAGTGACAACTGGGAGCTTCATTGCAAAATGTGGTTTTAAACTCACTTGAATAGGACCATAGTAAAGATATTTTGTGTTTTCTTTGGCAGTCTTTTATAATTATTTACCCATTCATTGGTTGTAGATTTGTTTGTTATATTAGAAATAGTCTGTAATTTAATACAGAGAGTTGAATTTTCTTTTTGCAACTAATACAAATTCCCAGTTCTGTTAGTCAGGATATAAGTCTCTACTTTCTTATCTTAGGTAGCAATTTTTCATTTATCGTAGTATATAAAGGGATACATTCGAGATACCATATTCTACTGAATCTAAGATGCTACTGATTATGAAATGCATTACTATTTTATGTATGACCAGGAAAGAAGAATGCTGCCTATAAAATGGACACGTCATCCAGTGTAAAATGCATCCCAATTTCAGAGGCGTTAATGTGAAAAAATATGCAACTTGATGCATTATGGTAGTATTACCACCTTAAGTTTATATCAGGCTTTGTGGAAACCACTTATACATATGTCATCTGATTTTATCCTCAGATTAAAACTAACCTGTGAGGTGGATTAAATTATCCGCAGTTTTCAAATAAGGAAACTGAATTTCACAGAGATGATGTGCTTTCCCAGCATCGCATACTAGTGAACTAGAATCCCAAGCCCGCATTTTCTTAGAATCTAAGATATAATTAATGGTGTAACTCCCCCCACCATACACACACCCAGACAGCTATAGAATTATTTGGCCTAGATTTTTCTCTCTGTTGCCTCATGTACATATTTCATATTTGGACTTTACTATTTTTGTAGCTGTTCAAATGCCTTGATTTTATTGATAGTTTTAAGTACTATTAAAACGGCTTATATATTGCCTTAATAGTAAATCATGTGTGACTCTGCTAATACATGAATTGTTTTAATGCCAGATTGCCTGACTACTAGGAAGCTATACAATGCCATCACTAGCAGCTTAATGTATGTTTTGAAAGCAGTTTATCTGTTTCTATATGATAGGTAAAATGTTCAGAAATGGTTATGAGTTGTGATCTATAAAGTGATCCAGAGATGATTGGTGAAGTAGTTATCAAAATTGACTGATCTTGGTGAATCAAGGTCATATCTCTTCTTTCCCAGGTGGTGGCCAATGCTGTAGCAGCATTATCTGAAATCAGTGAGTCTCACCCAAACAGCAATCTACTGGATCTGAACCCACAGAACATTAATAAGCTGCTGACAGCCCTGAATGAGTGCACTGAATGGGGCCAGATTTTCATCCTTGACTGCCTATCTAACTACAACCCTAAAGATGACCGGGAGGCTCAGAGGTCAGTCTGTTCTTCTGGATAGTATCAAGGAATCTGGCTTCACTCAATAAGTTCTAGTGTCTGCTGTTAGAATAAGGGTCTATTATGTTGAAGAAGATCAGTGGCTTGGGTAGGTATTATTATCTCCAAGGTATTTTCTCACTGGATTTAGGGACATGTTAGATGGTAGAGTAAACCATGCCAAAATAGCTCTTTTCTAAGAGCTGCATGTTTTTCTTTTCTTGTTTGAACAGTACAGTTACCACCAGCTAAAATCCCTATCACCATTGTCTCACATCTCCCACACAGCAGTTCCTAGCCATTTGACAAACAAAGTTTATTGAGTGTCTCTTTCTGTAAGGACAAACTTTTTATTCTGTTAGATGCGTAGTAAGTGGCTAGATCACTAGTTATTGAATTTAACTACACCTGTAATTCTATGCTAGAGAAAGTGCATTGGCTGCTAGGAATCAGAGTTGACAGAGTACATAATGCTTTCCATTAGATATGGAAATCACATCTGTCTGAATTTGGAGCAGATTTTGGAAGGCACACCTGGATTGTTCTGACGGTAGCAGCTCAGTCCTCTATCAATTTCTTTGACTATCAGAAATTGGCTACTAAATTTCATATGCACTTACACACATTCTAGTTTACGGAGTTGAAATTATCACCAGTTTTTATTGAGTATATTGTATATATAGGCACTGTACTAGGCGAAGTACTTCTGAAGAATTGTTGGCTCTTCATTAAAGTTGACATATTTTAATTATGGTAGATAAGAACCTTCCTTGCCTGGCTGAAGCTGATTTCCAAGCTACTATAATGTAAGTGCTCTTCACTTGTCTGGGAAATTGTTCCCTCTGGACTTAACTCAGCTCACCCTGATAGTTTCTTTCCGTCATGGAAACTACAGATATCTTCTGGAAAGAACTTTACCTAGAGTTTTATTTTCTGTTGATTATTGACAAATTACACTTGTTCATTCAGTAATAATTTATTGAGCCCATGCTATGTGCCAGGCACTGTTCTAGTCCCTGAAGATACAGCAGTAGACATGGAGCACTTACTCTGAGGGATGGGAGTGGGGGTGGGAGACAGCAAAATTAATGATATAGTATATAATGTCTCAGATGGTGATAAGTGTTAAGACAGAAGGTAAGATAGGGAAAGGCTCTAAGAAATGCTGGGCATTTGGGTATGCAAGGTGGTAGCTGTAAAAGTGTGGCCAGGGAAGGCCTCACTGAGGAGGTGGCATTTGTATAGAGATCTGAAGGAGACCAGGGAGTCAACCATGTAGATACAGGAGAGCCTACCTGTGTCCTTAATTGAATATAGTCAGCTAGCCACTCATGTTGTTCGAGAGCTATTAAAATTAGGTTAATTTCTGAAAAATCCTCAACAGGTAATTAAATATGCAAGATTTCTCGAGGCTTTTAAATGAAGGTGGCATGGGCTAGGAGAAGGGGAAAAGGTTGGAAGAATATTGCAGTGGTGTTCTGATATTTAAAAAAAAAAAAAAACAACTTTCAAAGTTTCCCTTATAATCCTGAGGCAAGGGATTGAGTAATTTCCTCTGCCGACCCACCTCCTCCTGCATCTCACAGTGAAACGTTCAGCCGCAAGTTAATTTCTCCTTCTCACTATGAAATAACCCTCAGATTCCTTAATTTGACTTCCTGTAGGTTGAGGAGAAATGGACTGTGAGACAGGGAGCCCTTACGTAATGTGGGGGGACAGAGAGGACTATAAAACAGGAGGTAAATGGTGTGAGCTTCAAGTGTTTTGGGTATTGCTAGTTTCCCTCCATTGTGAACATCCCTTATTATTGGTTTCCTGATGTCCCTGCTCTGCCTGTAGTTTGCTGGGAATGAGGCTTCTGTAGTGTTGGATTCCAGTTTTACCTAAGCATGGAGTTTTGACTTTTCTGACTGATTCTCTAATTTCTTGATATTTGAGCCTCTGACATACTACTTTATAGAATAGACTGAGTAAAGAAATTGTAATTCAAGATAATAGTTTTTCTTTTCTGCCCTCAGCATCTGTGAGCGGGTAACTCCCCGGCTATCCCATGCCAACTCAGCAGTGGTGCTCTCAGCAGTAAAAGTCCTAATGAAATTTCTAGAGTTGCTGCCCAAGGACTCTGACTACTACAATATGCTGCTGAAGAAATTAGCCCCTCCGCTTGTCACTTTGCTGTCTGGGGAGCCGGAGGTGCAGTACGTCGCCTTGAGGAACATCAACCTAATTGTCCAGAAAAGGTTGGGAAATAGTGAATTAGTGATTAAAGTATTTGTAATTTTGAATTTAGCTTAATAATATCAATCCTAAATAAGCCAATGTTAGGATTTTAATGTATGTAAATGAAAATGATATATGGCAGGACAACTTGCCCAGGATCAGGAGGCTAACAGTTAATATTGGAGTGTTCCTATAATAAATGCCTGGTGTTGCTCTACAATTGCATTTTTTTGAAGGGTCTCTTTCTGATATACAAGCATTCGAGCACTTAACCACCGTACCGCCAGCGTTCTTTGGTGTATTACATGTTGTTGTTGTGTGCCATCAAGTCAGTTCTAACTCATAGCGACCATATGGGACAAAGTAGAACTGCCCCATAGGGTTTTCAAGGCAGTATAATCTTTATGGAAGCAGACTGCCACATCTTTCTTCTGGGGAGCAGCTGGTGGGGTTTAAACCTCTGACCGTTTGGTTAGCAGCCGAACACTTAACCATTGCTCCACCAGGGCTCCTTGGTACAGTATATCAAAAAAAAAAAACCAAACCCGTTGCCGTCAAGTCGATTCTGACTCATAGCAGCTCTATAGAACAGAGTAGAACTGCTTCATAGAGTTTCAAAGGAGTGCCTGGTGGATTTGAACTGCCAACCTTTTGGTTAGCAGTCATAGCTCTTAACCAGTATGCCACCAGGGTTTCTAAGGTACACTACATAGTGCCTGTTTAATATGGTTCTGTCTATAGTTTAGAGTAGGATTATTGTTATTCCAGCAGTTCTTCTTGGCAACATGTACCCTAACCCTTAAAAAGGATAAAAGTAGTCAGTCAAATGGAACTCAAGAATAGAGGGGTGTAGAGAAAGTTTGTGGCTCTTTTTCTGGGGAAGAGGAGCTGGCAGAGAGGCACAGATTAGATATTAATACATACTCAGAAGAATCTATCAATATATGCCTTCACCTTCCTTATCCTGTGTTTCTGTGTGCCATAGGCCTGAAATCTTGAAGCAGGAAATCAAAGTCTTCTTCGTGAAGTACAACGATCCCATCTATGTTAAACTAGAGAAGTTGGACATCATGATTCGTTTGGCATCCCAAGCCAACATTGCACAGGTCAGACTTCAGCAGACTGAAGTTTACAATGACTTAGATCCTAAGATCTGACCTTCAGAATAAACTAGACCATGAAATTGCTGTTTGAGAATCCTTAATCATTGTCTGCTTCCTGGATTTTTAACAGGTTCTGGCAGAACTGAAGGAATATGCCACAGAGGTGGATGTTGACTTTGTTCGCAAAGCTGTGCGAGCCATTGGACGGTGTGCCATCAAGGTGGAGGCAAGTGTCCGTGGTAGTTGTGATCACATATTACAGCTTTCTGACTGTTCTCTTCATTCCTTTCTTTTAAGTACATTTTTTTGGTTTATCAGCATAATAAAGCCTGTACTTAAAATAGTAAAGAACTTTTAATGAAAAACAGCTGTCCCTGGTCCTTTCCTGCCCTACCTAGACCCTATTACCAGAGGGAGTAATTTTTTTTTTTTTTAATGTTGTGCTTTAAGTGAAAGTTTACAATTCAAGTTAGTCTCTCACCCAAAAGAGGGAATAATTTTCAGCTCTTTAACTATTTCTGGTTTTAGTTATTCTTTTGATTACTTCCATATCTCTAAATAATATGCTTATGCTGTTATTTATGGGTTTACTAATAATAGACATTGCTTATTAGCTTTGTGCTATAAGTATAGTTCATATACCTCCCATTCCCACTTTTCCCCTCTCCTGTATTCCAGTATAGTTAATCATGAATTTTTGGTCCTATATTGATTTCTTTGTAAATTGAGATAATATTCCTCTATTTCTTTTTTTATTTTGCATATTATGGCTATATAAATATATAGAGCCATACAGTATGCGATGATTGTATTTTCTTCCTTAAAGAAACTTTTGTTTTTTTCTGGAGTCTTTATAATTGCCTTTTTGTCTTACATTGTGTGTCTTCATTGCACTTCTACCTTCTTTCAGCTTTTCAAGAATAATATCAAAATCTGTAAACTTCCTTTTGTCTTAGACCTTTCTCTCTTTAAGTCCTCTGTCTTTTCGCTTGAATTGCTTTTTGGCTTCTGCACAGCCATCATCCCATAAAGCATCTCTTTATTATTCTTTAATGTTTGGGGTACTTTTTTCATAGTACTGCCTTTTTTGTTTTTATGGTTGCAATACCTTCTTGAATCTCGGGGGATATGAATTACAGTTTTTTGTTTTGTTTCTGCACTTTGAATTTAATTATCTGGGGCATTGTGTGATGATGTTTGCATAAATATCTGCCTATCTGTAATCTAGTATCAGGAACTGTCTACATTCAGGAGGAGGGATGAAAATCAGGATCAGCACAAAGCTGGTTCCTATGAGGTAGAGGTCAGACATAACCTCCACTCCAGCTTTTTCACCATTTCTGACACCAGCCGTCCCCCACACAGCACTCTCTGCTTTTCTGCTTGTTTCGATAATTCGTTGCAGTGGCCACACAAAACTCACAGACCATACTTAGTTATGTGGTTTATTAGGGAAGTAAGTAACAGGCTACAACTTGGGATCAGAATCAACTCAGAAGTAACAGGCCCATCTCTTGGTCACACCCATGGGCCAGACCCATCTCTTAGCTGCATCTGCAGCCAAGGCCCCTCTTGGCTCAGGCAAGTGTTAAAGCTCTTTAACTCCGCCAGCAAGTCTCCTGCCCAGAGATGCTTAGCGCTCTCTCTCTCTGGGCTGGCAAGCCCACCACGCTGTCTCTCACCAGTCTCCTGGTTCCTGCCACTCATACTGCTACCACCATTTCTTTGCCGCTGGACTTTGCTGTGCTTGTTGTCATCTCGCGCCTTCCGTGTTACAGTTGTCTCTCTTCTGGGTCTGGGAAGTTCTCAGCACAGGGACCCTGGGTTCAAAAGACGAGTTCAGTGCCAGACTCTTCTTGATGATAGTGAGGTCCCCAGTAAACCTCTGTGGGATTGGCCCTTATATAAGCCTAGCAGAATGGTAAAAATAATCAGTCTCTGAGCTGGACTCCAAGGGGCTCAATCTCATTGGGTGGATTTTCAAGCCCTTATTTGCATAGTAATAAACCAATCCTTTGCAAAATTGTAGCCCAGCCAGTCATTTTTGGCAGAATTATAAACCCAAGGCCAGAAAGACTGTATATAAGAGAAACCCATTACACTGTGTATCTGTGTATATATACATATACATATGTATGTAAGATTTTTAAATTAGGGTGTATGCCATGCAATACAGTAAAATGCAGCCCATTTATAATGAAGAATAAAACAATAGGAAAGCTGATTAGGACTTCTGTGTACATGAGTTGGGCTGTCGACTAGCAGGTTTCTGCTTTAGGATAGTGAGTTGACCTTTACTTGGAATGCCTCTTGAAGAGCCCCTCTGTGGTCCTAGAGGGCAGATTGGTTCTTAGCTTGGCTGCACCCTTCCAGCAGGTATAATGGACTGCAGCTTATTTTGTCCTACTTCATCAGTTACCAGCCCTCCATTTGTTTTCCTTCATTCAGAAATTTGTTGAAACTGATGATGGCCTCTGTTCACTATGTTATTGTGGGTTCAGAGCCCCGTATTTGTTCTTGCTACTGGATTATGTGTAATTCTGCTTAGAGTCAGAGGGTTGGGCCATATGACTTCTCAAGGATACTGAAATAATTTGTACAGTATGACCAGTACTTCAGAGGAAGAGAAGGAGGCAGATGCTATGTCAGAGAAGCTTCTATGAAAGCCAAGTTCCTAATTGACCTTCCTTGTGTTTATTCAAGTTAGTTGCCATTGACAAATCATTTAGTAGACTAGTGATTATAGCAAGAAATTAAGTAATCCTGGTTTACACTCCTGGTTTTGCTAGCTTAGTGGCTTCAGATATTTAATACACTTTGTTGTTCTGTTTGAGAAATGGAAAAGTCTGTTTGATCCTGATACATTATATCTTTTTTTATCACTACACTTCACATACATTTTTTTTTTTTATTGTACTTCAGGTGAAGGTTTACAGAACAAATAGTTTCTCATTAAACAGTAGTACACATTGTTTTATGACATTGGTTAACAACCCGACGACATGTCAACCCTCTCCGTTCTCGACCTTTTTTTTTTTTTTTTTTTTTGTGAAAATATACATAGCCGAAGATATACCATTTCAAAAACTTCTACATGCACAGTTCAGTGACATTGACTACGCTCTTCCAATTGTGCTGCTATTTTCACTTTAGATGAAGGTTTACAGAACAAAATAGTTTCTCATTAAATAGTTAGTACACATGTTGTCCTATGACAATGGTTAACAACCTCACTACACATCAACACTGTCCTTACTCAACCTTGGGTTCTCTATCACCAGCTTTCCTGTCCCCTTCTGCCTTCTAGCCCTTGTCCCTGTACTGCTGTGCCTCATTAGTCCCGTTTTGTTTTAGGGGGCTGTCCAATCCCTGGCTGAATGGTGAACCTCGAAGTGACTTCACCACTGAGCTAAACGGGTGTCTGGGGGCCATACTCTCGGGGTTTCTCCAGTCTCCTTTAGGCCAGTAAATCTGGTCTTTCTTTGTGTGTTAGAATTTTGTTCTACATCCTTCTCCAGCTCTGTCCAGAACCCTCTATTGTGTCCCGGTCAGAGCAGTCAGTGGTGGTAGCCGGACACCATCTAGCTGTACTGGACTCAGTCTGGTGGAGGCCTTGGTAGCTGTGGTCCATTAGTCCTTTGGACTGATCTTTTCCTTGTATCCTGTTCTCTTCATTCTCCCTTACTCCTGAAGGGATGAGACCAGTGGAGTATCTTAGATGGCTATTCACAGGCTTTTAAGAACATAGTCTTTATAAACTGTGTTATGCCAATTGAGCTAGTAGTGTTCCCCCAGACCATGGTCCCAACAGCCCTCCGCCCAGCAATTCAGTCCCTCCAGGAGTTTGGATGTGTGTATGGAGCTTCCATGACCTTTCCTTGTACAAGTTGTGCTGGTTTCCCCAGTATTGTGTACTGTCTCACCCTTCACCAAACATACCGCTTATCTATTGCCTATTTAGTATTTCCCCCCCACCCCTCCCATCCCTGGTAACCAACAAAGATTGTTGCTTTTTGTGTGTAAACTTTTTCATGGGTTTTTACAATAGAGGTCTCGTATAATATTTGTCTTTTTGTGATTGACTTATTTCACTCAGCATAATGTCCTCCAGTTTCATCCATGTTATGAGATGCTTCACAGATTCATCATTGTTCTTTCTCATTGCATGCTACTCCATTGTGTGTATGTACCATAGTTCGTTTGTCCATTCATCTGCTGATGGGCATCTAGGTTGTTTCCATCTTTTTGCTGTTGTGAACAATGCTGCCATGAACATAGGTGTGCATTTCACATACATTTTTATCAAGGTATAACCACCTACCTACTATCAACCAAGACAGTCTTGGACAGATTTTGGTAGCATTTGTGCTTTTCACTGGAAACAATTTCAGCCTTCAAGAATCTTGCCTTTTATCTAGTGCTCTCGTATCCCACGTTGCCTGGATTTGCCTTAGAACTTTTCCTAGAATTGTTTCAGCCATGCAGGTTTATCACTTTTAAAGAGTTGCCTAGATCAAACATAGCTGTTGGGGCAAGGGGTGGGCAGTGATTGCCTATTCATAACTAACCTACCCATGGGATAAGAGAAAGAACCAGCAAGGGAATTGTAATAGACTTTCTGTATAGCTTCTAAATTGAGCTGCTGCTTTCTTTCAGGGCACCTTACCCTTTTATAATGTGTAGTTGGTTTCAAAGATGTGACAAATGAAAAAATGAATTTTAATTTAATGCTAAGCTAAGAGAACAGGGCTTATTAGTGGAAGTTTACGTGTCTTTAAGAGTTTATTGGAGTTGATATTTTTATCATGACTGTAAATACAGATGTTTCTAGTTGCCATAAATAATACTGAGGTGAAAAGTTTTATAATTTTGTTACATTAAGTTGATTAGTTTAAAGATTAAGCAATAAGTTGTTGATACCACTGAAAAGTCAACCCCATAGTAATATTTTCCCCTCCAGTAATTTTTACCTGTTTATATAACAGGAGATAAACCCCTGGCCCTTCTTAGTTTCCAAGTAAAATGAAGTTATTTTATTTGCTTGAGAGAAGTTAAAGCATGAGGATCAGAAGTTCCTCGCTTCCTAGTCTTCTGTTCCTTAGTTTTTACCATTTCTAATTTTTATAGATCAGGGTAAGATAGCGATTTGTGTCTCATCCCTTAATTAAAAAACAAACAAAAAATCTTTTATTCCTACTAGGAAAGCTGTATTTGTTCACTGTGAAATTATAAATTAAGATAAGTTAAACAGAAATAAAACACCCTCTCTCCGTCCACCTACCCAGAGATGCATTGTGTAGTGATTTGGTGTACATGATTTAAATCCTTGTTTATGTAGTCCTGCATACACAGGTGTATGTTTTACAAAAATCAGATCATACTATGTATGCACGTACAAAATCTGGCATTTCATTTCAAGAGGTTTAAAGACACCTTCTGCTTAACACTTACCTGTGAACTCCAGCTAGAAACCTCCTACCTTGGCTTATTCTGTAATGCTCTCTTCTCAGTTCTATTCTTCCAGATATCCAAGATGGTTGTTTTCATTTGGACTATTCATCTGTCAGTATATTTTGTAATCAGTAAAATTTGGAGCATATCTAGAACTTCTGTGTATCTGTATCAGATAGCCTAGCATCTAGTATATCTTGGTCAAATTAAGTGCCTAATCTTTTAGTTTAGTTGATGCACGTGTATGTTTCAGAGTTTTTTGGTTGTTGTTGTTTTTCTTTTAAGGTAATACTATTGGACAGATTATCTGATTTCTTGTTTTTTTATGTTCCTCTTCACAGCAATCTGCAGAGCGCTGTGTAAGCACATTGCTTGATCTCATCCAGACTAAAGTAAATTATGTGGTCCAAGAGGCAATTGTTGTCATCCGGGACATCTTCCGCAAGTATCCCAATAAGTAGGTTCAGATATTTCTGTTTCTATGTTTTAAGTAAGGCGTTTTGTAACTGGCCAAGGAGGATTATTCTTTTTAATGTAACTGGTCATAGTAGGATATTTTGTTAAAAATCAAAAACGTACAAGGTAGTCAGGAATTAAAACCTGATTTTTTCACTCTATTACTTTTAGAAGAATTAAAACTGTATCTGACTGTATACTGCCCATTGGCATATATTGAAATTAGCATAATCAGACTCTTTGGTAAAGTTACCATTAAATTGGGTAACTATGTGTTCTAGGTTTCCTCTGGCATAATCCCAGTTTATCCAGGCATATTTATTGATCATGCCTGTTTTTACTCTCAGAAATATCTCACTTTGGACGGTAAATTATACCATTACCCTGCCATTAAAGCCAGGAAGGTGACAGCTGCACTGTTCATTTTGCATATTACCTGGTACTTTGTGGGAAATTACAGAACATGTAACAGTTAATTATTACAGTCTCAGGCCTTTTCTGACATGTTGTAGCTGTTCCCATACAGATATGCAAAATCTACATTTTCTCTCCGTAAATTTTTCAGATTGAGGCCTCTTAGTTTATGAAACAAAAATACTCTTAGGTTTGTGTTTGAAAGCAAATATTAAAGAATCTGAAAGAGTGAAATAGGAACAGATCTTGTAAGTATCCCAAAATCTCATTTTGCTTTGTAATCATAGAGATATCTTCTGCTGAAGCTTTTAATTAGTCTTTAAAGTACTAAGTGTGCTCAGAAACTAGTAGAAATAGTTCAGCAAGGTCATGGTTTATGAAGCATTGTGTAAGCATGTATGTGAAAGTTTTAGAAAAAGTATTTTTAGAAAGACAACCGTATACTTTTACCATACTTCCAGAAAATGAGAGTGTTGTATGTATCTCAGTATGATTTGTAGAGAAATGCATGCATTTCTGGTTTAAGGTAGTTAAGGACTTGTGACAGTTTAATTTTAAGAAAGAGCTATCAAGAGCCTGGTTTACTCAGTGGAAGTAAAGCAGACAACTAAGTGTACATAAATTATTACATAATGTCATTCATGTAATACAGCTTTAAGCTATATTAGCCATGGATATGGATTCAATATGGTAAAACTGAGAGAATTTAGACCTATAAAAATCAGTATTTGAATCACTTGTTTCTTGGGAGAAATAAGTCATTAGTATGAGGGACCTTGGGAGGAAAGAATATAAAGATCTCTATAAAAAAACAGGTAGGTGAATTAAGGGACAGAGTTACTGTTGGTAGTCTGGATACTGTTTTTGTCTATTTTCCTAAAAACAAAATGGAATTTCTCTGATCTAGTTATAAGAAAGATTGTTAATAAATACAAGATGATGGTATTAATCTTACATCACAGATTTGGTTTTTTTTTTTCCTTTGTAAAAAGAATATCTGATGAGTTTTTATAAAGGTTTAAAGTCTAATAATTAAAACATAACTGAAGAATTTTAAACATTTATAATCTTCTAGCTTAAAAGCTTGTACATTCTCTTGACTAAACACCTTAGAAATTTGGTGGTTTGATTTAGGGTGCCTTGTCTATAGTTTTGCTTTTAGCTTCACTGTTAAATACAGTTTTTAAGTTTTGCTTTCAGTAACCATAGTCAATTTTGTTATCTCAGGTATGAAAGTATCATTGCTACTCTGTGTGAGAACTTAGACTCACTTGATGAGCCAGATGCTCGAGCAGCTATGATTTGGATCGTGGGAGAATATGCTGAAAGAATTGACAATGCAGATGAGTTACTAGAGAGCTTCTTGGAGGGTTTTCATGATGAAAGCACCCAGGTAAGTTCTCTTCTACATCCTATGTCCTAGATCTCTAGAAGATTTCAGGCAGTTTCTTGAATGTGTATGAGTGTATTTATATATAGTATGTGTGTGTGTGTTTATATATAGTATGCTTATTTTTTTTCCAAAGGGATGACATTTTTCAGTCCTACCGATTCCTGGTGGAACAATCCTACGTAGCTTACACAAGTGGTCCTCAAACTTTAGTGAATATCAGAAACACCTGGAGTGTGTGTTAAAGCACAGGTTGCTGGGCCCCACCCCCAAAGTTTCTGACTCAGTAGGTCTGCCATGGGGCCTAAGCATATGCATTTCTAAAAAGGACTTTGGTGACGCTGCTAACCTCCTTGTTGTCCAGCAGCCCACTCCTAACTGACTGATCTAAAATAATTCTACTGTCTTGGTTCTTGCCCCAGCATAATAGATGATTCCGTAGTTGCCCCAATATTGGATCTTTTGGTGGAAGTAAATAATAAAAGACTTGATCAGGAACCAGTTTGACGTCCATCAGTTAGTATATACTTTAAGAAATACAGGTGTTCATCTGGCTCAGGACACAGACAAGCTGTTTTAGTGCCAAAAATGCAATTTGAGGACAGGCAGGTAGTGAGTTTTCCGATGATGAATACATTTGAGTGCTATTGTTGATACTGACTGAACTTTAACCTTTGTCTCTTAATCAAAATCAGAAGGACCCCACAGTAACTCAGATTATGTCTGTTTTAGGTGCAGCTCACTCTGCTTACTGCCATAGTGAAGCTGTTTCTTAAGAAACCGTCAGAAACGCAAGAGCTAGTCCAGCAGGTCTTGAGTTTGGCAACCCAGGTAAGACATCTGGACAAAGTGAGGGGTTGAGTTGTCTCGTTTTAAATTGTAGGAAAGCCTTCCCAAGAAGGTTCATTTAGGGAGGTTTCAATTGGAAGAGGTATAGCCTTTAGATCTTGTTAAGATATAAAAACAATGTTTTTTATACATATTCCATTGAATTGTAACTGGTTGTATGACTTTTTAAATGAGCTGACTGACTCCAGTTTTCATGATAATTCATGAAAATTGAATTTAGACTTAGTGAAGGGCATGTTGTTGTTAGTTGCCGTCAGGTCAGTTCTGACTCATGGTGACCCCATGTGTGCAGAGCAGAACTGCTCCATAGAGTTTTTTCAAGGCTGTGACCTTTTGAAAGCAGATCACCAGGCCTGTCTTCCAAAATACCTCTGAGTGGGTTTGAACCACCAACCTTTTGCATAGTAGTCGAGCATTTACCATTTGCACCACCCAGGAACTACTTAATGAAGGGCATACTGATGTGAAAATGACATTGAGTATGATGGTACCTCTTTCAGGGTTACTTAATTTCAGCTTTCAGATATAGGTGCCATTACAGATGGGAGATGTTGGAGCAAAGAGCTCATGTATTGTTCTACCTTCTAGAGTGGTTACCTTTTTCTTAAAGGAAATATTTTTTTTCACATTTTTAAAAATTGTGGTAAATTATAGGTAACAAAATATTTGCTGTTTCAGCAGTCTTCAGGAAATGATTTTAAAGTGCTTAGGTTGCTTCCTTGAATTACTTGATATTTTTGGTCCTCCTTAGGGTGTCAGAAAAAAGAGGTTCAGATGGATTCTGATGTCAGGAACTTGGCAACTAGCCTTTGAGATCAGATCATCATTTTGGATCAACAGAAACTAAAATAATTTCTCTAGTGTAGCTGTAGTGGAATGAGTATCAATCCATCAAGATTTATTACTGTTCTTAATTGAAGTTGAGAACAGGCTTTAAGCTTGTCTACACATGGAATCCGAGTCATGTATTCCCTTCACCTTTTTCCTTTCTTTTTTATCTCTTTATAGTAGTATATTATCAAAATTTAAAACTCTTTCACAGTACTTTGCTTAGTTCTGAGCTGTCATCTTTCCTGCTTTTAATTTTATATCTTTTTGATTTATTTGTAAGAGCTCTTTGAAGTGTTTTTTAAATTTCTCTTGGGCAGCTTCCTTTTCCTGAAGCAAAACAACTTCCATAGCCATCAAGGTAATGGTTATTCAGTATTACCACTATTGAACTGAGCGTTCTAGACCTTCTGTGGTCGTCACTCATTTGTATCTCAGTGACAGTGAATTCAAAACAGTTTTCTAAAAAGAAAATTTTGGCTTTGCTCCCTCTGCTCACCTCCAAATAGATAGGGTATAGATTATAGTCAAGCAAGTGTCCTTGGCAGCGTCCTCTTGTTTTCATAAGTTTGCAACCCTGTCTCTAGCTCCATTGTCTACTAAGGCCTTGTATCTGTATTTAACAGGCAGCATATGATAGCTGTATTTTCGATTCTTGTCGGAGTTCAAACTCAGTCTCATTATTACCCAGTATTTATCAAACTTTGAGATAAAGTGTTAAGGGAGAATTGCTTAAAAGATACAGGTCTCTCCATTCTTACAGATAGCCTAAAATTCACCCAGGAATCAAACCAGGTTAGTAGAGAGCTGGGTACCTGGACTGCATTGTATTTGATGCTTAATAGAATTGCTTTTATTGAATTACACTAATACCATCAACCTGTATTAGGGGTTGTCATGAGAAACTATCCTACTTGGATCTGTTGTCAGCGTCATGGTTTATTCCATTACGTGTTTTCTTCATGATGCGGCCCAGTTAAATTCCTAACAAGTTTTCGATTTTCCTGTGCATTGGTGTATAATTGACTGCCCCTCTGACTGGTTTACCTGACTGGGCTGCTTTTTCATAATGATTGTTCAAAATCTTAGAATCAAACTTAAGGACCTCCCATAAGTAAATGTGTATATGTTGTAGCATGCATTTTTCTGCTTCTAGTTTTAGTTTATGCTCTCTAGCTTTAGATGCATTTTTGTAAGCTTTATTAAATCCTTCTCTAGAACAGGGTGGGGTATATAAATAAACCAACAGACATTTCTGATTCTAGACTTTCTGTACAGGGAGTAGTATAGAATCTTAATAATGCTTATTATGTGTCATGTGTTCTGGTAAGCAGTTTACATATTAACTCAGTTAATCCTTACAACAGCCTGATAAGGGCTGATACTGTTACTGTTTCTATTTTATAGATGAGAAAATTGAGACACAGAGAAGTGAGTATAGGAGGGAGCCAGGACTCAAACCCAGGTAGCCTGGTACCAGGTTCCCTGCCCTTGTCCACTATTCTAGTCTGAAGGTTAACAGTAACTTTGAAAGTACATTCTCTGCCTGCCAGTACTGTTGTACCTGAGCTAGCACATATGAGTGAGCTTTCTAGTTTTAAAATATTTGTGGGTGATTATTTCATATTTGGCTATAAATAACTAATAAGCAATTTTTCTAGGCTTAACCTTTTCTGTTCAGTTAATTAGTGAGACCTAAGGAGTTACCATACAAGAGTAAACACACATATGTAAATGTTTTTCGTTTTCCCTGGGACATTTTCTCAGGTTTGTGAAATAAGAATCTAATATTTATAGTTACTGAGTACCAATTTAAGTTGAGAGTAGTGTGATCTACTGGATAATGTTAATCTAAATCAGGTGGTGGGATTCTGTTTCTGGACAGAATTATCCAGACCTTAGTGATTATTCCTGGTGCATGGAAGAGAGATCTTCATCTTAGTTTTTCTACCTGCTAACTAGGGACCACCATTATCAAAATCACCTGGGCTGCTTGTTAAAAATACAGATTCCTGGGCCCTGCTTCTAACATAATGATTCAGGATCTCTGTGGGTAGGGCCCTGCAACTGCACTTTTAATAGCTTTCCTGGTATGTTAAAATGTTGATACATATTACAGTTTAAAAACTACTATTTTAGAGCTTACCTAGTGAGGATTGTTTTGGAAGCTCTCAAATTTTTAGAAATATACTATTATCTCAAGATTGGGAGGAAGGCCTATGGGCTAGCAATATAGTAGATCCAAAACCAAATTTTCAGTCACCAAACAATAAAAAAAAAAAACTAAATCCATTGCCGTCGAGTCAATTCTGACTCATAGTGACCTCATAGGACAGAGCAGAACTGCCCCATAGGGTTTCCAAGAAGCGGCTGGTGGATTTGAACTGTTGACCTTTTGGTTAGCAGCTCGGCTCTTCTCTTTTCTTATTTGTCACAAATCTTTACTGGGCCTGATTTATTAAGGTTCCATCTGAGTAATGAAAACGGTGACGACCAGCTCACAGTAGGCCTAACGCACCAGCCTTTAGAACAGCAGAGCTGGAGCAATAGGAGATCCTTTCCTACTCTTGACTTCAGTCTTGAAAATTTTGCACTTGTTTCTCATAGGACTATATTTTAAGTCAGTCTCGTATTAAGATTTAAAATGTGTGTACCCTTTGATGCAGTAATTCTTTTCTCCAGCAATTTACCCTATTGCAGTTTTGAATTTGAGGGGCAGGAGGGCTCATAAACTTCTTTTACAGAAACATAATTTTATGAATACCCATAGGAATTTTTGAGGGGTCATTTGGTTAAATATTTGCATGATGTACGAGAGAAATAATTTGAAGTATAAAATATTTTCTTTTGATTAGTATATTATTAAATGTATTATAAATATCATTTGAATGTCTTCCACAATGTTACTAATCTATAAAGACAAACTGAATTTTTCCAACTAGTAAGTGATGTGCAATGTTCATTTTAATTTTGTAATAAAAAGCATAATTTGTCTACAAATTTTAAATGATATGTGCTTTAGAGGCAAAATGTGTAGGTTACAATTTAACTTTGAATCTGTATCTTAAAAAAAAGAGGGAAAAAATTACTTTCCTGAGCTTGTATTTTGAAAAACCTATATTTTGCTCTTTTGAAAAACCAACTTTTTTTTTTTAATAACGCTGAAGCTTTGTTTGCAAATGAAGAGCTAAGTGAGAAGATTTCAGACTATTTATAAACACTCAGGAGCAAATTACTCCCCCTAAAAAACAAAACAAAACAAAATTGGGTATTATTATCACTCTTTTTTTTAACCCTGGCATTTCAAATACTAGAAACATTTTTGATATGATATATATGTGTATGTATGTGTGTGTGTGAATGTGTACATCGTCTCCTCACTTATTGACATGGTTAGTTTCCAAAGAGCAAGTCATTATGTGAAATTGGTGTTATGTGAAAATGGAGGATGATCACATCAGATCACGAACTGGAGGATGACTACATCATTACATAACTGCCAAACCACTGAGAATCATAGCCCAGCCAAGTTGACATATAACCTTAACCATTATAGCCAGTGTTGCTCTTGCCTTGCACCTCAACATTCATTATGTATGTTGTTAATGTGGAAAATACTCGAATGGTAGATCTTTTGCTATTGTCATAAATGTGAAATATTGGATAAAGAGATAATCAATAAGTGAGGAGAAGGTATATGTATGTGTGTGTGTATATGCATTTCTGTGTGCAGTCTGTGAATGTGATAGATTATCTTGATTACCATTTTAAACTCTTTTAACTTGCTGTATTGCAGTGTTCTTTATGCTTTTTGTCTGTAACCAGTAATCCATGTTGAGTGCAAATTAAGCAATATATGATTAAAGGGGACAAAAAAAAAAATTTTAAATCCTGTAGTCAAAAGCCATCAGGGTAACTGCTGGTATCGAGCTGAATGATAAATGCCTTAAATGGCTGAATCATGAACCAATTTATCTACTCCTTTAGAAACTCACTTGAAAGCCCTCAAGTTAGCATATTTACAGCAAATAATTTGTGTGTGTGTGTGTTTTAAATACGAAATTGACGCAGGAACTACTGTTACCTTTCATAACATGATGCCCTGGAACGATTCAGGTACAAAAAGTGCTGCCATATAGATGTACTCAAAGAGCTAAATACCAGGATGTTTATTTTCACTTTGTGATAATCATAAATAAATAAATAAAAGGTAGGAGAGCACAAAGAAAGAGGCAACAATCTAAATATCCACCATAGAGTACTAGTAAATGGTGCAGTGGTGCAAATACAGAAACAAACTATAGCTGTATGTGCCAGTGTGGAAAGCAGCTTGCAGAACAGTATGTACAGTATGAAACTGGTGTCGTATAAAATAAATATGTGTGTACATGGAAGCTGTCTGGATGCCACGCTGTTAACAATGGCTACTTTTGGGATGGAGGATTGAGGTGGGGAGGGATTGGAAGATAGAGATTTATTTTTATATTACACACATCTAAATTGTAGTGTATTTTTGACTGTCAGCATGATTAAAATTATTTAAAAACCACTACAACAAAAAACAAGACTACCAAGCTCAAATGTCACCTCCGTTTGGAAGCACTTAAGTTCTGTCTTTAACAGTTTCTGATTATTTAGATAATAGTGCCTCTTGTACAAGGAGCCCTGGCGATACAAACGGTTAAGCACTCAGCTGCTAACTGAAAGGTTGACAGTTTGAACCCACCTAGCGCCTCAGCAGAAGAAAGATTGACGATCTTCTTCCTTTAACACCGCAGCCAAGAAAACCTTATGGGGCAGTTCTCCTCTGTCACATAGGTTGCTGTGAATGAAAATCGACTGGACAGCACCTAAAAACAACAGCCTCTTTTATTATATTGTAACAGTTGATATTCTGTGAGCTCGTTAAATTTAGGCAGTATGTGTTGTTTTACCTCTTTATTTCCAGGGCCTAGCCAGTGTCTCCCATAGGATATAATCAATAAATATTTGAATGAAGAAAGAAGGTAGGGGTGACATATATAATATATGTTATGAGTAATTCAGCTAATATTTAACAGCAGTTAAAAACGTCATTTTTATGTTCCAAGGTCATCTTAGGCAGTTGACTTTGCCCAGACTAAATCTGTCTATTTTCCCTTTTCCAACTCACGTTTGAATTTGAATCTTAGGACTAACTCATCTGAATTTGTATATAAATTCCTTGAAACATTAGAGACTATAGAATTACCACTGTATTAAAATTATATTGAGCTATCTTCTTAATGGTCAACTCTGCATAAGTTACTACAGCATTGCCTTGACAAGAATTCCAGTAGTTCGGGTTTCTGTATGGAGAACAATTCCATCTAAACCTTCTTGACTTTGCCTTTGCATTAGGATTCTGATAACCCTGACCTTCGAGACCGGGGCTATATTTACTGGCGCCTTCTCTCAACGGACCCTGTCACAGCCAAAGAAGTTGTCTTGTCTGAGAAACCACTAATCTCTGAGGAGACAGACCTTATTGAGCCAACTCTGCTGGACGAACTAATCTGCCACATTGGTTCTTTGGCCTCTGTGTACCATAAGCCTCCCAATGCTTTTGTAGAAGGAAGTCATGGAATCCATCGCAAACACTTGCCAATTCATCATGGGAGGTGAGCAGGTGAACTAGGTTTGAATGAAAAGTTACTCCTTGTATAGACAGAGTTGGTCTTCCTCATGCTTTTATAGCCTGGAGAAGAACTTGCTATGCATTCTGCAAACCTACTACTGTACTGCCCTGAGGCCTCCCTCTAAATACCAGTGACTACACAATGTGTGAAAGGCTCCTCTGTGTAAGTTACTGCGTAAGTATGGGAGTAGACAAAATTATGACTTTAGAAAATTGTGGTGGAGACCACCTTTCTAAATTGATAAAGTCTGAAAGTTGGTTAAGTTTCCAGTAAGATTGAGGTTAGAAATATTCCTAGAGTTGAAAACTTAGAAAAAAAGCCTATATATGTAGGTTTAGTTATCTTTATCCTGTAACTTTGGTTGAAGCTTATGGGTAATGTTTGCAGATACTTCTCATGCTGTAAAGCTGATAATGAAATAATATTTGCAGGAATGTTTTGTCAAAGCACCCTAGATTGCATGTGGACTGAGTTCTTCAGTTACCTGTACCTTTTTTTTTTTTAATGTAACCAAATATATTTATTGTGAGTATATACAATTCAAAGCAGCAGCAGCAGCCTGAAGGTATGGGGAAGGTGCGCTGAAGAGGGGATAGTGAAAGCAGATGTGGGGTCCCAGCAGGGTAGCTTCCTGAGGGTCAGTGTAAATATTCCTGAGCACATGGAGGACTTCAGGGTCAGTCAGTTGTAAAAACAGAGTCATTAAGTCATTAAAACAGAGTACTGTATCCTAAAGCACGGCTTCTAGTCAGACCCTGGAGCTCCTGCTTCTCAAAACTGGCTACACATAGAAAATTCTTCAAAAGAACCCAAGGCCTAAGGGAAAATGATCTCCACTAAGCTGCTTATTAGGCTATTGTTTGACCTGAAGTGACTCCAGGAAAACCAGTTCCCTCGAGGTTCAGAAGGACACCTAGGGGGAAATGGCCTGGGTGGGCCACCCAACTCCATGGACCCAGAAATTTGGGTTCCAGGAGAATTAAATCGGTTTCTCACCTCAATTGCTCGGTCACTCAAACCACTTTTAAAGATGGACAAATTCTCACGCTGTAATGTGAAAAAGCAGTGTATATAGTATATAAAGTGTAGTCTTGATTTTGTATGTGTGCATAACATATTGTTGTGATTGTGTACAGTCAATTCCCACTTATAGAGACCCTATAGGACAGAATACAATTGTCTCATAGTGTTTCCAAGGCCGTAAATCTTTACTGGAGCAGGCTGCCACATCTTTCTCCCTAGGAGCACCTGATGGGTTCCAACTGTGCCCGCCTTTCTTAGCAGCCGAGCACTTAACCACTGCAACTGGGACTTCACAGGCTCTGCTTGTGTTGTTTCCTGAACTGTCCTCCTCTTGAATTTCAAAACTTCCTTCCGTCTTATGAAATGATCCTCACATTTGCCCGAAGGGTGATTTCAGAGATAATGCCATTGTGTACTTCAGTGCTACATAACTGATTAACCAAACCAAACCAGTTGCCTTGAGCAGATTCCGACTCATGAGGACCCTGAGTGTTTCAGAGTAGAACTGCGCTCCACAGGGTTTTCCATGGCTGTGATCTTTTGGAAGCAGATCGCCAGGCCTTTCTTCTGAGGCACTTTTTGTTTGTTTGCTTATTGTTGTAGTTTAAGTGAAAGTTTACATTTGAAGTTAGTTTCTTATACAAAAATTTATCCATACATTGTTATGTGACCCTAATTGCTCTCCCTATACTGTGACAACACACTCCTCCTTTCCACCGCTGATTTCCCATGTCCATTCAACCAGCTCCTAACCTTCTCTGCCTTCTCATCTCACCTCTGGACAGAAGCTGCCCATTTAGTCTCATGTATCTACTTGATCTAAGAAGCACACTCTTCACATGTATCATTTTATGTCCCACAGTCCAGTCCAATCTTTGTCTGAAGAGTTGGCCTCGGAAATTGTTTGATCTGGGCTGATAGAGAATCCAGGGACCATGCTTTCCGGGGTTCCTCCAGTCTCAGTCAGACCATTAAGTCTGGTCCTTTTACTAGAATTTGAATTCTGCACCCCACCTTTCTCCTCCATCAGGGACTCTCTCTTGTGTTCCCTGTCAGGGCAGTCACCTATACCTTTTTTACCAAATTAAAATGATCGTAACAGAAGGGAAATTGTGTTATAAACAGACTCTCAGATAACAAGGAACTCTTGCTTTGTAGCTGTCTTACACTTTTAATTAGGGAGGAGTGGTACTCTAATAAACTCTTAAAATGAGTATTGGAGTCTTTTCAGAATTGCCTTTCCTCGTTAATCATAATAAACCTTAATCTAAGTAGAAATTATCCCAGAGTGGTTAGAGTAATTGGGCTTCCAATTATGGGTGTCTTGTACCATTGTCTAATTTATGTTCCTATTTAAGTGGTTCATGAGTGACCAGTGCATAGGATTTATTGCTTTACACATGGCGTAGTCAGCATCTTGGACTCTTTAAACAGACTGTGAACACAGATAAATAAAAAGGAAAGGGCAACACCAAGAAAATGATGGTAAATCTTTCATTAGCCTTTAATTTTGTTGCATCTTTGGTTTTAGGGCAGGTGCTGTGATTTTTACCCAAAGGAGATTTGTGGCTTCATAGGGATAGGGCCTTGTAATAAGTACAGTGTTCTTCCATGTAGGCAAGCAAATTTAACACTCTCTAGATATGACTGTTTAACTTCTAAGTGTATCTCCCAGTCTGTGCTTAAAGTTTTGATATAGGTGGGTTTTCTGTTGTAATTTGCCTCTGCAACCATATTTATGTGCCACTTAATCTAGTTTTTCCTTGATAACTTTTGATCCTCAAATGGAAGGGGGGAAATTAAACAAACCAGCAAATAAAAACAACCCCTCACTAGAACACAAGCAAAGAGAACCAGTATTTCAACTTAAAAAAAAAAAAATCTCTTATATAAGATCTTTATCTGATTAATAGCCTTTAATTTGTTTTTACCATCCCAGTTCCTTATGTGGTTCCTTTTTGGATAATCTCGTTTTTGTCCATTTGTGCTTGTCTTTTATGTTTGTTTTTAAAAAAAAACACAAATGCAGAAAAATTCCCTTTAATATAAATGGGGATGATACATGGCTGTTAATGGTGTGGCTGTAATAGTACTGATGTTACCTAGCTCTCTTCTGCAACATCAGGTTAATAAGTACTATGCCTCTGACAAGAACTAAAGCCTCTTCTAGAGGTTTAAAAGATCTCACTAGATCTTTTAAAATCAATTGGAAAAAAGTCCTTTTTACTTGTATGTTGCTTACTATGCATATGCTTAATCAACTGCTCTATGGGGATGAGGTGGTAAATAGTTATCTAATTTAGGAAAATCTCATGTTTTAAAAATACTGCTTGGATGATAGTTTAGGTAGTTATTTCCCATGAGTTCATAATGGGAAAAACTTTCATATTAATTTTCTTATATATTCCATGTAGAAGGAATGCATAGTAATGATTTACCAGGTTATTAACTTATAGAAACTACAGGATCATTTACCTCTTTTTATCTAACTCACTTTATCTTCTCATATTTCTCTTCCCTTTCTATTATAGTGAAAGAAAATATGTGCATTGTTACCTATTCTGCCTTCTGTTTAGAGGTACTAAGAAATCCATGTGTTCTGTCACATTTTCTAAAAGGCACATGTCAGAAGAAGATAGTATTTCATGGGTGGAGAATACCGTTTATGGACATTTCATATATTTCTTGCCAGGTGTATATGAAATTACGTCCCCTTTTGACTTCATTATATTTGGCTCCCCATCTAGATACTTCTCATCTTGGCTTCTTTGATGCTTTTTCCTTCCAAGTCATTTTTCTTAGATTGTTTTTCTCTCTTTAATCTTTGCAGTTCCATGTTCATTCTCTTCTGTGATCATTAATCTTGGTTGTACCACAAGGCTCAGTCTGAATCTTCTATTACCTGTGCTTCTCTATGTATTCCCTTAGGGAACTTACCTACTAACCACAGCTACCACTGATATGTTACAGGGCTTTGCAGTTTATACCATGTTCTCATTTGATCCTCATTATAATATAATGTGGTGTTTTGGTGATATTGCTAACATTTTATTGATAGGAAACTTTGTCTCAGAGAAGTTGTCACCAGTATGCGACTAGTAATTTGGAGCCAACACTTGATGTCAGTTTTCTGATTCTAGATCCCCTGCCCTTAGCACTACCTCCCTCTCCTCCCCTGTTGCTCTGGTGATTTTACCTGAGATGTATATATGAATTTCTTCCCAAGTCTGCTTCTCTAGCTCTGACTACCAGCTTTAGCTGTCTTTTGGAGTTCTCTCTTTGTTTGTCTTACTTGAAACTTAACAGAATTGAGAAATGAGCATGTTATTTTTCCTCTCATCCCTCCAGATTTCCCCTATGATTATTAGGAGCATTGCTAGTCTTCTGCTACTAAATTTCTCTATGCTTTCCTCTGTGTTCAAGTGTAGAAACCTACTTAGGTTTTTTTTTTTTGTTTGTTTTTAGGAAAACACTTGTTTATTAATTGAATTTTTTGTGATATATTTGTTACTTTTTATTATATAAATCTTAAAAACCATGGAAGATAGAATGGTATAATGAACTCACATGTATCCACATTCAACTTCAGCAATTATCAGTATTTTGTCAATCTTGTTTTATTTATCATAGGGGTTTGGAGTATTTTAAATCCAATCCCAGTCATTATATCGTTTCACCCATAAGTACCTTACATTGGTATCCCTAACAGATAAGGACTTTTGAAAAAAATAATCACAATATAGTAAGTCTAACAAAATTGGAAATAATTCTTGGATATCATTCAGTAAGCAGTATGAAAACCTTCAAATTTTCCCAGTTGCTGTTCTGTAGTCTCTTTTAGAGTTTATGTAAGATATTGTTACTTTTTCCTTAAATGTGTAGAAGAATTTAGTGAAGCTACCTGAGCCTGGGATTTTCTTTGTGAGAAAAAAAAATTTTTTTTTACTTTTTTAAATTGATGTACAATTTATAATAATCTAGCATTAATGGTTAGTGTCTAGCTTGATGAATTTTTACATATATATAGATTCATATAACTACCACCCTGCTCAGATGTAGAATGTTTCCACCAGCCTAGATGGTTCCTCATGCCCTTTTGCTGTCAAAAACCACTCTGTAGAGTAAGCACTGTTCTGATTTCTATCATCATAGATTAGTTTTGCCCGTTCTTGAGCATCATATAAATAGAACCATATAGTGTATATTTTTTTGCATCTGGCTTCTTTCACTCAGCATTATCTGTGAGATTAATCTACTTTATGCTGTCAGTAGTTCTTTTTTTATTGATGTGTGGTTTTCTATTGTATGAATATGCAGCAATTTCTTTATATCTTATACCTTTCAATTGTTTCCATTTTGGAGCTATTATGAATAAAGCTGCTATGAATATTCTTGTATTGTCTTTTGGTAGACTTACATACTCATTTCTCTTGGGCATATACCTAGGAGTGGAATTGCCTGGGTCATAGAATAGATCTGTATTTAGCTATACGAGATAACTGCCAGTTTTCCAAAGTGATTGTACCTATGTACACTTTTTCCAGCAGTGTATAAGAGTTCCAGATGATCCACATCCTCAGCAACACTTGGTATTGTCAGTCATTTTAATTTTAGCCATTCTGGTTGGAATGTAATGGTGTCTCATTATAGTTTTAATTTGTATTCTCCTGATAAGTAATGATGAAGAGTACCTTTTCATGTTTACAGACTGTTAGTATATCTTCTTTTATGACATGCCTGTTCAAGCCTTTATTTTTATTGAGTTATCTTTTTCTGACTGATACAGGAGTTCTTTATATAACTTGGGTACAAGTCCTTTGTCAGGTATATATATGTTATGAATTTCTTCTCTCAGTCTTTGGAGAATACCTTTTCCCAGCCTCTCCTATCAGTATCTTTTGAAGAAGAGACTTTCTTAATTTTAATGAAACCTAGTTTATCCGTTTTTTTTTTTTCTTTTATAGTTAGTGCTTTTTGTAGAACCTTTATCTACTCAAAGGTCATAAAGATGCTTCCCTAGGGTTTCACTTAGGTTTTACCTTTCATCTTTAGGTCTAATTCATCTTTAAATTTTTGTTTATGTTGTGAGATACAGGGGCAAGGTTCATTTTTTTCCATACAGCTATCCAGTTGACCCAGTGCCATTTATTGCTCCTGCCTAATCTTTTTAATATCTCTTGGGACTCACTTTTTTTAATTTTCATGGCTATTTGGGCTTTTGTTACCTCATATATAGGTGATAGTTTAGATTACTCTTAGCTGATCTTTGTGTACATTCTCTCAACTTCAGTGTGTTATACACATAGCTGCTAGAATAATGTTAGTTTTAAATTCTTTGTTCAGGAAGTAAATGTGATTCTGTATTGCCTTATCATATCAAAAATTAGCTCCCCAGACTGATTTTCTAAGTTCTGTTTCCTCCATCTTCTCTTCCAAATCTTAACTGATTCCAATCTCTGCTCTCCTATATATAT
>NW_004444074.1:7088487-7158304 GCF_000243295.1 Trichechus manatus latirostris
TTTTTTTTTTTTGCCACCCCTAAAGCCAAATCATTAATTTTAATTTCAGTGCCTTTGCACAAACCATCTCTTCCTCTCTGGAAGGTCTCACTCTGGTAGTTCTAGTAACTCTGCTGTTCTCTCCTCAAACTCTAGTTATAACACCATTCTTCTCGAGCTTTTAGAATCAACCCTACCTGGTTTGTTTTGCTTCTTTGCTCTATCTTGTCAATATGCAGACACTCTCATAATACCATTTTGTGCCGTTATACAGTGAATGTGCTTTTCAGTTGTGTTGTGAATGCTGACTTTTTTTTTTTAATAATCATATTTTGTTGTATTTTTGATGAAAGTTTCCACAGCAAGTTAGGTTTCTGTTTGACAGTTTCCACACAGATTGATCAGTGACATTAGTTACATTTTTCACATTGTGTTAACATTCTCTTTATTTGTGTTCTGATTGTTCCATTTCTAGTACTCTAGTTTCCCTGCTGTCTTTCATCTTTGCTTTGGGTTAAATGTTGACCTTTTGGACTCCGACAGATGGTTTTTTAGTAGAGAACTGATCTGTTGGTTAATATCCTTTATTTTGTGTGTCACTCTGCTTTTCTTCTAAGAGGTGATCTCAGGGAATAGTTTTGATTCAAGGTTTAAAGAGTGTCTCAGGCTGATGGTCTCAGGTAGTCCAGTTAGTCTGGCTTTTTTTTAAGAGTTTGAGTTTTGTTCTGCATTTTTCTCCCACTCTAACTGGGATTGTCTGTCGTGACCCCAGTCAGATCGATCAGTGGTGGTAACCAGGCACCATCTAGTTCTTCTGGTCTCAGGGTAGTTGAGGTCATGGCTTGTGTAGCCTGTCAGCCTTGTAGACTTGTTTCTTCTCTGAGATTTTTGTTATCTTATTGGTCTTTTTCTCCTGACAAGTAGAGACCAATAGTCGTATCTTAGATGTCCCCTTGCAAGCTTTTAAGACCCCAGATGCTATTCACTTCACTAGGATAGAGAACATGAACTTTGGGTAGCATATTATGCCAGGTGACTGAGTCATCCCATGAGACTGTGATCCTCAGTGAATGCCGACTTTTTGTTAGAATGTAAGCTATTTGAGGCAGGAACCTTATTTCCTGTTTCTTCTGTATTTCCCCAGACTTCCCATTACACTGCTGTCCCATAGGGTAGGTGCTCAATTAAAATGAACTGACTAGGCTACATAGTATATGTTTATTTTCATTTTATTAACTGTATTTTGATAAAGCCAAGAGTAGCTGTCATCTCTTTTCATGTACATGAACAAATGGTTATAAAATAAGAGGTTCCTTTCCTTCTGTGTTTTATAATTATATATTTTATTATGTCCTAGGTGATACTGACTTTTCTCTGTCCTCTGTGTGTGTGTGACTGCAGCACTGATGCGGGTGACAGCCCTGTTGGCACCACCACCGCAACCAACCTGGAACAGCCTCAGGTTATACCTTCTCAAGGTGACCTTCTGGGGGACCTTTTGAACCTTGACCTTGGTCCCCCAGTCAATGTGCCACAGGTATCCTCCATGCAGATGGGAGCAGTGGACCTCTTGGGAGGAGGACTGGATAGTCTGGTAAGCATCCTTCTTCCCCCTTTCTTGTGGTTACTTTTAGTTTTTTATATGCTAGAGAATTTTATTCAGCTTTCTAGAACTAGAACTTTTGGTGAGCAGTAGTGTCCTTTGATAAAAGACAGTGTTGTTTGTCTTTAGAGAGTTAATTATAATATTCTTCATCATTGTTAGGGGATATACCTGCAAGCATACAGGATTATTTTGTTGCCCTGCCTCTAAATAGAACTTTTTGTGTTTAACCAGCCTATTGTTCAGTGATCATGATGTTTAGTATCCTTTCCAGAGCTTGTTACTGCTCCTGCTTCTTAACTCTGGATAGCCCCTGGAATTGTCCTTTTGACCTGAACAGCATTAAAGTGGCCTCATAGAAATCATCCTGTGTTGAGGCTTTCAAGCCTTTGCCCTTTGCACATTTTACTGGCTCATGCCTTGTCTCATTGCAAAAGGTTTTGAGGCAGCCATTTGAACCCTTTGTGTATAAAATGTACCTTTATTGCAGTGGGGAAGACTCCTTGATTGGTTCTTTTTTTCCCTTGTCTACTTCCCTCTCACTCCCCAGTCTTACTTCCAATTTAATTAGCTTCCAGGATTCTAATACTAAAAGGCTCCAAAGTCCATAGTATTTGTGAACATGTGCTACCAATGGGAACCTAGATTATCTTTTGTTGGTATACAAGTTAAATGAGCGGTAGGAAGATGACCTTTCATTTGTGGAGAAGAAGGTCAGAAAAATAACAGATCTCATCATCACATGGCTCCCTGCAAAGTAGGTACTTATTACAGTGGAATTAGACACTTCTAGCTAGACACAAATAAGATGTTTGTCAGCCTGGTGACTATAAAGATGCCCCCAAAACTGATTTATTTCCCAACATCAGACATTTGAAGGCAGATGCCATAGATATGAAAATATATATTTTCGGAGATCACATAAACAAAATAACATCACTCTGCTGCATACACTGGCATTTCTCTCCTACTTTATGAGCAGTATTGTGTCTGGGGTTCATGCCAGCTAGTACAGGTGCATTCATTTCTTACCTGGCAGAGAGTCTAAGGAAATAGGACTGTAGTCACATCTCTGTGGATTGTGCGTTTTACTAATGAAAGTCACTGCTTCCAGAGTCTATACACAGACTAAGCTCTGGACTCCAGCTTATACTGACACAAATGAACACTCTTGTTGTCTTTCTTGGAAATATAAGTATTAGCTTTTGATGTTCATATCTTTAATGAATGGAGTTGGCTGATCACGATAAGCAGAATAGCTTTCTATATGATCATTCCACATTTTTGCATAGCCGCCTTATAGACTTAGAAGACTAACAAATGAATATTTTAAATATTCATGGAGATTCCCAGGAATCCCTTATAAACGTATGTATAAACAAAATAGCTCTACCTATTCTGTTGACACAGCACCCACAAGTTGAATATTTACATTATCCTCAAGTTTATGCCTTGACAACCCTACTTATTACTTTCCCTGGTGACTTACTACAAGTGGACTCGTTGAACCTAAAAATGCCAAAGAAATTAAACTGGAGACATGGAGGGGAGAAAAAGGCTCTGCGTTTTGATGTTGTGAGGCCTAGGATTCTACACTCTTGTTTCTTGACCTACTGTAGCATGGAAGGAAAGAAAAAATGTTATTTCCGTTTGATTTTTTTTTATTAGCTCTTGCTAACCCCCAAGATCTGTTAAGTTTTGTCCATATATTTTATGTAGCTACCTGGTCATCTGTTAGAATTCCTGAAAGTATACTTTAGATAAAAAAGCTTTTAAAACTTGCTTGGATTGTAGTAGCCAATGTAGCACATGGGCTTTTCTTTTTCTTTTTTTTAGGGTGGGGAATGAGTTGTTTTTCCAGTTGAGTTTCTAAATATTATGTAGTCTTTGTTATGTAGACCCCGTTATATTGCTATGTAACTCTAAATTTTAGCTTTTCTGACTTCGGGATTTAAATTAGTATCCTTGGGTTGATATGTTGTGGGTTTGTTAACCAATGTCATAAAACAACACGTGTACTACTGTTTCATGAGAAACTATTTGTTCTGTAAGCCTTCACCTGAAGTACAATAAAAAAATAAAAATAAAAAAAAAATAGTATCCTTGGTCTTATAGCCCCAGAACTGTTTACATGCAGTTTTCTTCAGCATATTCTGGAATATAGGTATATCCCACAAATCAAAATGAGGAGTAAAAGCCCTTGTTTTTACTTTGGATTTGTATGTGGTTAAATATGTATATACTCAGAGAACCAAGATTCTTTTTAGTAGAACATCACAAGGACAGCCTAACTCTGACTGTGTGGAAGATTTCGTTTCTAAGACAGCAGTGGACTTTGCCATTTTTTAAAATGCTTTTATTGTTCTTGTGCAAATTATCTAAAGAGGAAATTTTCAAAGTTGGCACTTAATCTGTGTAGACAGTGACGTTTCTTCATTGAAGACTTACCTTCGAGCATTGCTTCTCAAACATACGTGCTATGAATCTCCTAGAGATCCTGTACAAGAGATTCTGATTCAGTTGGTTTATGGTAGGGCCTGGGAGTCTGCATTTCTAACAAGCTACTGGTCCATGGACCACACTTTGCATAATAAGGGTATAGGATACCTGTGACCTCTCTGAAATGTTTGTCAGCTTGATGTTTGTACTATTAGCTTCTGATAAACCCAGATACCTTTTTCTCTTGACTTCAGTAGTAAACTCTCTCCTGGAAAGAGAACTCTTCTCTGCCCCAAATTGAGGGACGGCAGGAAACTCTTGAGATTATTTTGTTAAAGGTCTTTCTTTTACCTTCCAGGAAGAATAGTGTTGCTAGGAGTAGTAGAACTTGACCCAGACTCCCCTTTAAAACATGGCCAGGACTAGAATTCTGTGGTTGTTTGGGAGACAGAACTCAGGTTAGCTCGGTAATCATTTCAGAAAGGCCCCCAGACTGTTGCTGCTGCTTTTATATTGGTTTCTAACAGCCTCACCTATAGAGGTCAGTGGTGTGCTGCTAATGAAGCAGCCACTAACTGCTTAGTATTTTGAGGCTTGATGTTCTCAACCCTGGCTGCATGATTAAAAACCAAACCCAAACCCATTGCTGTCAAATCGATTCTAACTCATAGTCAGAGCTCTTATAGTACAGAGTAGAACTGCCCCGTGGGGTTTCCAAGGAGCAGCTGATGGATTTGAACCACCGGACCTTTTGGTTAGCAGCCAAACTCTTAACCACTGTGCCATCAGGGCTCGGCTGCATGATTAGTAGTACCATATTAAACCCCAACAAACCCATTGCTGTCACTAGTCGATTTTGACTCAGCGACCTTTAGGGTCCTGTATGGGGCAGAGTAGAACCACCCCATCGGGTTTCCAAGGCAGTAAATCTTTATGGAAGCAGATTGCCACATCTTTCTCCCAAGGAGCAGCTGGTGGGTTCAAACTGCCAACCTTTTGGTTAATAGCTGAGCGCTTAACCACTGCGTCACCAGGGCTCCTAGTACCACATTAATACCATATAAGGAAAATATTTTCAGTGCTTGGGCCCAACCCTAGAGCAGTTAAACAGAATCTCTGGGAGGCAGTACCTAGACGCTGGTATTTTTTAAGTGTTAATTTTACAGCCAGGATTGAAAACACTCAGTCAAATGAAATTCCAAATGGAGCTAAGGAGAAATGTTAAGAATTGATCTCTAAGCCAGGACAGTGACTTCCACAGAAGAATTACAGGCTCTGATTCTAGCCTAACATTCTTCTGGCAAGCCTCTTTGGCGGCACTTCTAAAAGCAGACCTCTCTTTAGTTTTGTTTTTTCTCCAAGGGTTCTTTTTCATTGTGATTTTCTGTTAGGTGATCTGTCCTATCAGAAATTGGCCGGAAGTTCAGTTTGACCAATTTAGATTTAGTTGCTTAGTCCCAGAGTCTCTTTTTACTCTTGTTCACTTTCCATGATGGGAGACTGCAAATTGGCAGCATTTTGTATTTCAGATTGTTTACCCATTTTCTGTTCCTCTGTCTTAAAACTTACTGTTAATTAGGAGATAGTTGTATTCTTCCCTTTACATATCCTGGTGATCCTCCCATTAGATGTTGTTCTACTTCATCTTCTTTCATTATCCCATTTTTGGAATTTTGAGGTTTAGTGAATTATGGCTTTTTCTAGAACCGTCATATTCTGGGAACTAGTTATCAATTTATGTACTCATTATTAACATTATTATTAGTCACAACACACCTGAAGGCTCTGACCTTCTTTCATCAGTAATAGTGATTCTTAAACCAAGTAAGAGTGGAATAGGAATACTGCTGTGATATAAAACAAACACACACTCACACTCACACACACATAGACACACGTACACCATCCTTTCCAGGTGATTCTTAATATGTCTTTTTTTAGGAAGCAGGAATCTTTGAAATTAGGCAGAGCTCTAGATTTTAAAAATGGAATGCCTCTTCATCATAGAACTTGCATAAAAATGGATTTCCTATATACTCTTTTTAGCCTCTTTACTAGAACACCCCCTTCCCTTATTTTTCACTTGCCCTTCAGCGTATTAGCTTTTGCTTGTATTCTGCAAATAGTTTCTCCTTTTGTTAGTATAAATGTGACTGTATCTTATCTTGATGTGGAGTAAATTCAAGTAACGTAACTTACAAGGTTGTTCTTTTCTACCTATAGAATATGATAGTATGGTATTTAGGTTTAGATTTGCAAAAGTAATTATTTGGGTTTGTTTCTTTGTTTAATAGCCATATATGTGTTTTTGATGCCTCTGATGCTTAATCTAATAAACTGCTTGTTCTAGGTAGTGTAACTTTTCTCCCAGTGCAGATCCTTCTGGTGTAGTGTGACAGGTGACCTGATGCCATGTGCCTAACTCTTATATATGTATTGTAGAGATACGCCCTGAGCTAATGATTCTGACATCTACAAGGATCGCTAAAGTAGCAGATGAATCTAGAATATTTGTTGCCTTTAATTTCTGGCTGTCAGCAGAGGCCATGGCTAAATTATAGCCTTTTATTCATCAGGTGCTTTGCATTATTCTATTTAGATAAATGCTGCTATCGTGCATCAAAAATGGAAAGGAAGCATTATCTAGAGCACCCTTTCTCTGTGCTGAAGAAGGGTTTCATGCTAGAGATATGTGCTCTGTGTGCCCACCTGGAGTGGAGTGGAATAGAGGAGAAATTGCCCTTTCCTGACTCCACTGTATGCTTTTCCAAACCTCCTACCTGTTTCTTATAGGCTTATGCCTTTCAAATACTTCAAGTCATGAACTATTGTAGTAATAATTTTTTTAAGCCACAGGAAATCTGTCATACATATTAGTTTTGCATCTTCATTTTTTTCCTTTGGAGGAGTTTTGCAGTGATTTACGAGCTTGGTTTTTAGATTAAGTGGTGCTGTGGAGAGAACTTTGTAAGTTGTTGCCCAGTTTTCCTCAGTAAATTCTTCTGTGCAGTGCATCTTCTATAACCACTGAATCTTTTTTTTATCAATGCAGAGGTTTAGTGATAGCTGGCCTCAGGCATTTTTGGGGAAAATTACCAGTTATTGAATACCTATTTCTGTGCCAGCCCCTGTGTTAGAACTTTTGTAATTTCTAATCCTCACAACAGCCCTGCAGAGTAATTGGTGTTGAACTCTATTTTATAGAAAACTGAAGGTTGCATAGTTAGTAAGTCACAGATTTGGTATCTGAACCCAAGACTTCTGAAAGAATTCAAAGTTTATACTCTTTGCAGTATCTAATGATTCTTCCAGTTTGTTTAGAATAGGGTACACTTTCACCTAACTGGTTGTTCTCAAATTGGGCCACATAATTTCTGGAGTGTACAGCAGAGTACAGGGCACATTTAAAGCTGCAGGATAAACATGGCTTATCATCTTGCAGTGTCAGTTTTACTTTTTACAGTGTAAAATTTCATGAATTTTTAAGCTAAAACATAAGGCTTGTTTGCCCTGGGCCTTTCCATGGTGTACCTCCCAGGGGCCCTGGGTTTATGAGTTTGTGCTAGTGTGTCCCTAAGAGACACATAAAAGTTTGAGAAGGACTGTTTATTAATTCATGAAAAGAGGAGCTAGATAAATTTATACACCTCTCTTGCAGTAAAAGGCACAGGATTGTTCATTTTACCCACTTTTAAGAAGAGCCTCAAAATTTCATCTACCAGTCTGTCTAGTGGTAAGCTGTGATAATGCAGTACTTTCAGGGCAATTAAATGATGTACAGGACATTTCTTCTGCTGCAAACTTGCTATCATAACCGCTCAGACAGTACATTTCCTTTCTAGAAAGGACTTTGGCCTGAGGAGGTTTATTTTTCCCCCAATTGGTTCTATTCATATGTGTTGGCATTGTTGGTGTAGATACGGTGTAGTATGACTGATCTAGGCCTGCTGGTAAGTAATTTTGTCAACCTTCTGTCTCGTTTGTGATGTTCTTCAATAAAATGACTCAGTTCAAAATAGTATCCCCAAGAAACAATATTGCCAGTAGCCCTATTTATATGGTTACTAAAGCATTTGTTCATTCAGTAAACATTTGAGTGCTTAGTTTATGTCAGGCTCTACTGTATGTACTAGAAATAATAGTTGTGAACAAAACAGTCCTTGCAAGCTTACATTCTAATAAGGGGAGCAAATGATAAACAAGTATGTACTCAGGTAGTAAAGGCTATGAATGAAAATAAGGCAGGATGCAGAACTTCTCTGGATTTTTACTTTATTTAACACTGAGTTCTGTCTGACTTAAGACACCTGGTGGTCATTCTGAGGACTAGAACATTCTGTTCTCTGTCCCATATCAGAGAGTAATCTGTTAACATCCACCTACTTTTCTGCTGATAGAAGCCTTTTCCCCTCAAGTTAAGAAGTCTTCTCTCAGATGATTTTGTATGACCTCAACTCACTTATGCCATTCCACATCAAGTCTGTTCTCAGCCATTAGTTTAATAGTTTTTCATGATTACGAATTCTTTTTACCTATTTGATTAGTTATATTTTATGACACTTTTCTAAATAGTTTTTTGAAAATTGAATTCTGCCCAATAGCTGAAAAACCATACGTTTTGTTTAGAGATAATACGTGCCTTCTAAAATCTAAACTCTAATAGGAAAGACACAGATTAGTGTTTTTGACACCAGTAGGATTTTAGTGTAATTTTATTGTTTATGATAGAGTTATTGTATTCTATTTACATCATTCTGTTTTGACTCCTGAATATCAGAGCTATTGGTAAGCTGTATGAACTGGAACATTCCTTAGGCTCCGTTCAGTTGAGTGAGTTCTGGAAAGCATCAAACAAAACTCTAGACTGGAGTAGAGAAAATGTCTGAGCTTAAGATCTAAGCCTGTGATTAAGAGAATGTCTTCAGATACCCAGACAACTCCTCACTTTTAGATGCAGTTGAGTGTACTTTGGGTTGGCCAGATGTGCCTCAAAAGAGCTAACCCAGAATGGTCATTGTTTTAATTTGTGGAAATTTTTTGTCTATTCAGGGCTCATCTCAGTTGATATTGTTCCTTTATAAAAGGCTTTTCTTTTCTTGGAGTTAGGATAACTTAATAGAACTTAGTCTTGCGTTCCCTCTTTGTATTTCTGCTTTTGTAGCATATTGCCATTGGATGAGGGCATTTCCTTAGGTACTTGTAGCTGAACTAAGACCGTATGCAAGTCCACTTGTCAGACTCTTGGACCTGGCTCTGTTTCAGAGCTCCTATAACCATGCTGAAATCCCTTTAGCCTGTAAGTTACAAGAAGTCACCAAGAAATCACTGCTTTCCATTCAATTACTGAATCGACAGTGCAGCGACACGTTACTGTGTAGTTCAGTGTGAATTGAGTCCCAGTCAGCACTATTTCAGGCATGGTAAGTGGCCACTCTTTGGCAGTAGCCAAATGTTAGTATTCTTAGTGCCATTTAATGACTACAACTGTTATGATTTAGGTTGGAGACTGGGGAAACTACCAGTAGAAGGAAATTTGGACTAAAGCATGGGAAAGGAACAGTTCCTCCAGCTGTATCAGCTACAGACCTTCGGGAAAATCCTGTTTTTAACGTTTGAAATATTTTTCCTGAAATTGGCACTTCTTTCCTTCGTCTTTCTGTATCCTGACTTGGTTGGCCTATAGTTGACATTATTTCCATCATGTAGAAAATGGCAGCCTCAGTAAAGCAATCCTAGAAGCAATGGGAAGTAAGCAGCTCAAAAACTAACAAAAAAACCCCACTACCTAGACACCTAAGATTGGGATTAAAGCCATGCCCTGTACACTCCTTTTGCACTCCTGTGTCTCACCAGCTCACTGGATAACAGATTTCACTCTGAAATTTTACAAGTCATAGGCTGAATGACTTTTGTGCCCTACCTGATAAATATGGGTGTCTTGGTTTTTCTAGTGCTGCTGTAAAAGAAATACCACAAGTGGATGGCTTTAACAGGGAAAAGTTTATTTTCTCAAATAAAGTAGGCTAAAAGTCCAAATTCAGGGCATCAGCTCCAGGGAAAGGCTTTCTCTGTCTGTTGGCCTTCTCATCAATCTTCCCCCGGACTAGAAGCTTTTCCGTGCAGGGACCCCAGGTCTAAAGGACGTGCTCTGCTCCCAGCACTGCTTTGTTGGTGGTATGAGGTCCCCCAATTCTCTGCTTGCTTCCCTTTCCTTTTATCTCTTGTAAGATAAAAGGTGGTGCAGGCCACACTCCTGGGAAACTCCCTTTACTTTGGATCAGGGATATGACCTTAGTAAGGGTGTTACAATCCCACCCTAATCCTCTTTAACATAAAATTACAATCACAGAATGGAGGACAATCACACAATACTGGGAATCATGGCCCAGCCAAATTGATACACACATTTTTGGGGGGACATAATTCAATCCATGACAACGGGCTTGGAGTATTTCCAAACAGGTGAATCTTGTCTGACTCCAAATAATGCCAGCAACTGAACTAAAATGGTTAATGGCTAGTTCAGGCTGACATATAACAACTTTCCTGTGTATTTGTGCAGCTTACTAGCTTTCTTTTTCTCTTGGTTAATATCTGCTTCACCCTGCTTGTCACTGTAAATAGGCGAGGCCACTCACTGGGTAATTGGCTCCCATCCTTGCTGACATCATTCTTAGTCACTCTTGCCCATCACTGTGCTATCACCTTGCCATGTTTTCAGAGAGGAAGATCCCTTCCCCCTCCCCCGAATCTTTCTTAGTCAAGAGGAAAGGATGCTAAATAAAAATCTGAATAAACTAGCCTTGCTAGTTAGAAAACGTATCTTGAAATTGTCCTTTCCCTTCACTCTCTAGACATAGCACCATTCAGTGAACCTTTATCTTTCTGGCTACATCTCTTGTGTCTCTGTTACCCTTTGGGTCTTGTCTCTATAAGATCAGAGTTCTTGATTCTAGCTGAGTTATATCTGATGCACTGAAAATAAAGGAGTATCAGGATTATTTTTCACTTTCTTCCATGGTTTTGAATAAAATTGACAAGCAGCATGGGGGAAGAGTACATTCAGATCTTTTTTAGCTAAGATATTATTCACATAATACTCAAAAAGAATGAAATCTAAGAAGATAAGGGCTATAAATGGACTTTATTTCCTTTGGTCAGAACGCCACCAGTGAGTGCCTTTTCTCAGTGCTTTTTATTGAATTTAACAAACTTGATAAAACTGCGGTTTCCCTTCCAGTGTGTTTTTTCTTTTTTGCCATTGATTACTAACCAGTTTCGTAAAGAATTCCATCTCTTTCAAGCTTGGATTGTAAGCCTGGCCAGAAGAGGGAGGGTGTTTGAGGGGAGGAAAGGTGGGCCCTTCAAGAAAGTCATAAAACCAGATCATAAAACATTAGACAAATGAAACATTTTGCAGAGTCCCTTCCATTTTTTTTGTGTTTAGCCTTTCCTTCCCTTCCTTACAAAGGGGTTTTCTTTTGTACTCACTTTCTGGTTTCCTTTTTATTCAGGATTAAGCTCCAAAGTCATTTCCAAATGGATGAATCTTGTCTGACTCCAAATAATAGCTAATTCTCTAGGACGTGGCTTTCAACATTGACTGTACATTAGAATCACCTGGGGAAGCTTTTTAAAATCTGCTGCCCACAACTCTTCAGACAGGGATTGGACTGGACTGTGGGACATAAAGGGGTACTTGTGAGGAGTGTGCCTCTTAGCTCAAGTAGATACAAGAGACTAAATGGGCAGCTGATGTCCAGAGGTGAGATGGGAAGGCAGAGAGGGTTAGAAGCTAGTTGAATGGACATGGGGAATCGGGTGGAAAGGAAGAGTGTGCTGTCACAGTATGGGGAGGGCAGTTGGGATCACATAACAATGTATGTATAAATTTTTGTATGGGAGACTAACTTGAAATGTAAACTTCATCTAAACTACAACAATAAAATAAATCTTGGTGCCCAGGCTACACCCCAGAACAATTAAGAAAGTCAGACATCAGTATTTTTTAAAGCCTCCCTTAGGTGATTGATTGAATTGTGTATTTTTAGGGTTGAAAACCATAGTTAATGGAACATGATTGAAGTAGTTATTAGTGATCTTAGAAAGTTCGAATCTTGGTCTAAGAAACCTCCAGGTTTTTATGCAGAAAAAATTTAAAATCTCCCGTAATCAGCCCACCTTTGCAAACTTCTTTGCCACAGCTTTCTTTTTTTTTTTTTTTAACACACGTCTACCCTTTTTAAGACACGTCTACCCTGTACTCCAGCCTAACTGGACTACTCATTCTTCCTGATCATGCTTCATACTGACTTTGTTTGCACTATTTGAGAAATCCCCTTTCTCCCCAATTTTGCTTTTTATATCGCACCCTTTTGGCTCGAACACTGCCTTCTCTGAAACTTTTTTTTCATTATCCTTCATCCAGAAGGAGGCTATTCCCCTCAGAACTTACCTTTTTTGCTTTGATATATTCTGTATGGTTTTGCATTCATGTTTTGTTTCTCCAGCCAGTTTGTAAAACTGGGTCTTATTTGTATGTGTATTCCCTTCATTGCCTGGCATCTTTACATTCCCCATAGTGCCTTGTATCCAGTAAACACTATGTAAGTGTTTGAATAAAGGAATTTCATGCTCTTCAGATGTCTTGCTGCAGATTTGTGCTATTCTGGAACTGGGGAGAAAGCAGATGTGGTATCTTTTCTGTTTGGTTTTACACTTGCCTAGTTATTCAAATTCTTGGTTGTGATGACCTTTTTATTTGTTTAAGCCTGTGGTTTCCATCCTATGTCCAGTCATTCTTTAGTCTTCAGGAACCAGATTCTGGAAGGGTTGACTCTTTGTGATTTGAAGTGCTCTGTAGTTTAGTGCAGAACATGTTCATTAATGCCAGTTAGGAAGCCTTTGCTCATGTTATTTTCTATCATGGTGGAAATAGATTTTTGTTGTAGATCTTGCTATTTTTCAATATAGTTTTTTTTTTTTTAAGTTTTTGGCAGCCCTGTTTTATATACTAATCTGTTCATTGAGATGACAAATAAATTCTCTTTCTCAAATCTACCACTAAATGAGAGACAATAAAGGAAACAGTGTTTTGTAGGGCAGACTAGGCATTTGGTGATTCAAAGAGGAGTTTTAAATGCAAAATGTGTGAGAACTAGGAAGGAAGCAAATGTAGAACTGTGGCCCAAAAAAAAGGAGGGAGGGGAAAGGTCTATTTTGTTTTTCAAACAGGGCAGTTAGTTGTATATAATGTATATGTTTTACTTGTCTTGGATGCAAGCTATTTTCAGCTTCTGTTCTTAATGCTTTTGTCATGGAAGACTAACTTCACCATGAATTATATAGAGCCCTGAGGGGGGGAAAAAAAGCAAAACCACGTGAAAGTATTTTACCGTCTGCCAGCTAATTCATTTAGTCTAATTCTCCAAAATTTAGCATCCTTTTAAATTACCTACTCCGAAGAAATCACAGTATTTCACCTTCATAGTAGTGAATGTAAGACAGATTTGAAGCATTGCATGCCTCCCCACTTCTTCCACAGGCAGGAGATCTTTCTGTCCCACTATTTTCTTTCTTAGGAAAGCTCTGAACTCTAAAAATAACTTTTGTACCACCTATAATTTTTGAAGCTTGAAATTGCAGCTCAGTACTGGTTTCATTCCCACCATCTCAGTGGGGCAGCAGATTTAGAAGACCGAAGCACATTTTAGTTTTCTTTTTTCTTTCTCCCTTAAATTTTCTTTTAAAGAAAAAGTAAAATGTATTCAGCACATTATTGCTTGGAGATAGAGCTTCTTGGAATATGCAAACTCTTTAAATCCTGTTTGGGTTTATGCCTGTGTATTCCAGTGGAAAGATTGGATCTGAAACATCCCTCAGATGTCCCAGCTCCATCTTCTTTCCAAATACTTTTCTCAAAACTGCCATACACCCTCACTACCACCCTAGGACATACTGCCTTGCGATCTAGAAAATCTTTAGGCTTTGGGAGATAAGTTGAATAGCATGTATTTCCAGCAGCTTGTAGAGCAATTTACAGATTCTGTATGGGCATCCAGTACTTAGCTAAATGAACTCTACCTCTCTCTCCTCTCTCTCCTTTCTCTCTTTCAGCTTGGCAGTGACCTTGGCGGGGGCATTGGAGGAAGTCCGGCAGTAAGTGCCATACTTTTTTTTCACCATGGGAAGCGCTGCCCCCTGTTTAATGCCTTTCCTATGCACACATTCTCAGACCAGCCACTGCTGCTGTCTAGCACTGTACACCAAAACCTCTCTAGCAGTATGTGTAGAGTAAAAAGTAGTATAGGGTTCCTCAGAATCTTTGCCGCATTTGGTTAAGGGACATCTTTAGGAATTGGTGTTTTGGTGTCTACAGAGATCTTTGTCTTCCTGGCATTAAAGACCTAAAGGAAATGGAACCTCCTATCTTGACTGGAGAATGCTTGTATTTCCTGGTGTCCTCTAGAAAGAACTTGAGAGAGTCAGATGGACTCAGAGTGAGGCTCTCCTCATAAGTGAGTTAGTTTGGGGGGTGTGAATATCCATCTCCTCTAGGAGAGCTTCCTACTAGATATTTATGCCTGAATTGAGGACGTAAGATATGGCTGGACCCAAGTGGAAATGGAATTGCTGTCTAAGTTGGATGCTTCTCCCTCTTGCTATAGAAACAGACTTCCCCTTTGTTAGGGTACCTGTAGGCCTTTTGCACAGAATCGTGGAAGCTAAAATTGGAAACAAATAGACAAAACTCTTGGATCACTGTGTTCCCGTATTCTACTGAGTGCTCTCTTGATAACGCTTCTAAAGAGTATATATCTGTGAAGCCCTTTTGTTACTGATGAAAAAAGAACTGTGATGATTAAAAAGACAGAGTATAACCATTCAACTCCTAAGAGTATTCTAATTATAGTGTTTTCTTATTGATTTATCTATACTACTGAAATATGTAGCAACATTTAAAGGACTATTAATCTGTTCTTCATGATCTCCCTGCCCCCGCCCCCTTTTTGTTTTCTGCAGGTTGGGCAGTCCTTCATCCCATCATCAGTGCCTGCAACCTTTGCTCCTTCACCTACTCCTGCTGTGGTCAGCAGTGGTCTGAATGACCTTTTTGAACTCTCTACAGGAATAGGCATGGCACCTGGTGGATATGTGGCTCCTAAGGCTGTAAGTAAAGAGAGAGCCTAGCAACAGTTTCTTAACAGACAGGACCCAGCTTACTTCGCCTTTTTGCATTAGTGTTACTTCCACTGCTAATAAATCTAAGGTTTGGGCCCTTGTTCTGGAGGATTTAAGAGGAAGAGGAAAAGTCGAGTCAAACTTAGCAATAGGAAGCACTGTTAGCATCCTCATTAACCATTTTTATTAATTAGACTTAAAACTGCAAAGAATAAGTATTTGAGTTTTGCTCCCACGCTTAGAAATACTGTCTCATTTGTCAACACTGTTAAGTCAATGTAGTGAAAACCTGGTACACAGCACCAGCAGGGAAGAAAATATAGTATAAGAGGTAACATTTTTACTTCTCATTCCTTCTATTCCCCTTTACCCATTGGTATTACGTATGAGTTCTAGAGTGCCATCGCTCAAATTTAGTTTTCATGAATTTTATTGTACCTTTTTGCAATTTTGATTAGGTTTGTGTTATTGGATCTCTTCTAGTCTCAACCTTACTCAGTGTCACTCAGATTGAAATTCAAAAGGGGAAACTCTTTTCTATAAATGAAGATCATTTAAGGCCTTGGGAATAGTGCCACTCACATACTTCCCCCTATGGTAAACTTCCTGCAGTCTTGCCTTCCTGAGGATCAGTATACTTTATTACTTCCTAAATTCTCTGCTTGTTCTTCTGATTCCTTGTGGGGGATCCTTGCTACAGACATGAAGACCAGTTGTCCATTCCAGGAGTCATAACTGTGTATACATAGCCTATTGCATAGAGTAACTAAAAATATGATTCAAAACTAAGTCATGGTTTTTTGGCACAACTCAGTAGGTCTGCTGTGAAGTTTACTATGTTGTATATTATCCCTAAAGTTGTTCCAAGTATATGTCAGCAAGGAGAAGATTGCCAAGTGAGTCTTAGTTAAATGGAGCTCGTTCTTGACCTTGTGCATTGAATATTAAAAGCCCCACAGGCTTTTAAATTTTAGTTAAAATGTTATCTAATGCATTTTGTTTACTAACATAAAATGTATAAATGACAAATTCAGATAGTTCAAAAATGGAAAATTAAATCTCCCTTTGTCCCTACTTCCCCATGGATAGCCAGTGTTAACTTTCTCATATGTTTTTAGAAGAAAAGGAAAAGACCATGCATATACCTGTATGTTTGTATCCTTTAAAAATACTATGCTAAAAAAATACTATGCCTCTACTTGCATGAAATACCTAGAACAGGCAAATACGTAGAGACAAAAGTAGATTAGTTGTTACCAGAGTCTGGGGTGGGAGGGGAATGGAGAGTTCTTGCTTCATGGATACTGAGTCTCTGTTTGGGGGTGATGAAAAAGTTTTGGAACTAAAAGTGACGGTTGCACAACATTGTGAATGTAATTAATGTCACTGATGGTACACTTAAAAATTGGTTAAAATTGCAAATTTTATGTTACATATATTTTACCACAAACTCAAACATTTTTAAAAATTAAAAATACTATGCCAATGGGATCTACTGTCTTGCACCTTGTTTTTTGGTTTTTTTCTACCACATTCTTTTGAATGGCTGCATGTACTGTGTTGATGTACCATAATTTACTCAATGTCATTGCCTTTTTGATGGACATTTAGGTGATTCCCCTTGCCCTCATCCCACTTTTTTTTTTTATTATGTGTTGCAGTGAACATCCTTGTTACGTGTATATCCTGGTATATTTTTTTAAGTTTATCTATAGGGTAAACTTGTAATTTGCTTGATCATTTTAGCATTTTAAGGTAAACGTTACCAACTTGCTCTCCAAAAAGATGGCAGATTACATTCCCACCAACAGGATATAAAAGTGCCAGGTTCCTCATACTCTGTCCAACATTGAGTATTACTGACTTTTTGAATTTTTTGATCCTCTAATAGATGAAAAATGGTATCTTGTAGTTGTTTGATTTTTTTTCTAAGTGACACTGAACATAGTTTATTTACCACCCATGGAGTTTTCAGTATTCTGTCACAGTGGTCAGAATAGCTCATGAATTTTCTGATTTTTTACTGTGCAAGCCAGAAGTGACACAGATTCTGGGACCAGGGGTTGGTAATGAATGAATTAAATAGAGAGAATCGGCATTCCGATTTATTTAAGCAACATCTGAGTGCTTAATATTTACCAGAAACTACAGCAAGAGCTATAAGATATGGTCCTTGCCCTTCAGGAGATTACTAACATTGGTTTTGGTAATGATGAAAAAGTCTTCAAAGATTGCATTAATAGATTACTATTTTCTATAGTAGATTGAATTTTTCCCATTTGAACCTTTTACCAAAACTACTAACAGAAAAACGTAGTTATACTCATTGGAATTCTTTCTTTTCCTTGTGTATATATATTTGGTAGCAATACTCAAAAGTAGTAAAATGACCAAATTAACCAGAAGAAACCAGGGTTACCTGTAGTTGGGTTTTTTTGGGGGGGAGGTGGGGCAGTTTCTTAAATAATTGGAAATGAGCTCAAAATTTTAAAAATACGACTTTATCCAGAGCCTTTTGCATTTGAATTGGTATTTATGGTATAAAAATCACCATAATTGACTGAGGAGATAAAAATGTTAATTTCATCTTTTTTTTAACTAAAAAACAAGTATCACTGAGACAAAATTTCCCTTGGTTCCATTGAGCTTTATACTGTGTTTCAGGTTTGGCTGCCTGCAGTAAAGGCTAAAGGCTTAGAGATTTCAGGAACTTTCACTCACCGCCAAGGGCACATCTACATGGAAATGAACTTCACCAACAAAGCTCTACAGCACATGACAGACTTTGCCATCCAGTTTAACAAGAATAGGTAAGAAATCTGAGTCCCCGGCTTGATCCTGAGACAACAGTGTGCCTTGTGTCTAAGAAGAGAGTGTTCCATCAAACAGTGGGTGAAAACGCTCATGTTGGCAGATGCTGGAATATTTAATGTTTCTTAAAGGATTCTAGAACTGGAATGTTGTTAATGAAACTAAAAAAAAAATGTTGCTGTTGAGTTGATTCCGACTCATAGGGACCCTATAGGACAGAGTAGAATTGCCCCATAGGGTTTCCAAGGAGCGACTGGTGGATTTGAACTGCCGAACTTTTGGTTAGCAGCCGAACTCTTTAACCACTGTGCCACCAGGGCTCCTTTAGTGAAACAGTTTTTAAAAATTTTTTAATTGAAATCCATTCATTCATTCAACAGATAATTTTGCTGAGCATCTATGTCTCAGACATTTCCAAGTACTGGACTACAGTAGTGAGCTGAAGTCTTGATCTTCTTGAAGCTCACATTTTGGTGGGATAGCTGAATGTAATTTGGTTGCTGTCAGAAATGTGAAAGACAGACAGTATACATGTTGACTGATTAATCACATACAGACTGACAGTGCTTTTAGCAATAAATTCTCAGCCTTAAGGAAGAAAGCAGGAAGAAGGAAAATGTCGATGTCCTATAGTTCTGAAACACCAGTAGCTTCTGTTTAATTTTGTGGTTTAGGAATCTGGCTGCTAGAATTTAATGGCAGGTTCATTTGTAAATTCAAGATATTCTTACAGAGTAGTTACAGAACTCTTAAAGCAGGTTTAATAAAATCTGTCAATGACAGTTTTTATCATTGACTGTCTGAGTTATTTCTGATCATTTGGAAATACTTTTGTACCCCGGATTTGAGAACTTGGCAGTTAGAAATCACTTATTTAGAAAAGCTGTGTTTTCTTCTGCCAAGACCAGTTATTTTCCAGCCAGTTTTGAAAAGCTGGCCATGTTAAAGGCCATAGCTGTTGGGGGGACTCTGTTGTAATCAAAGAAATCTTCACAGCTTACATTCATCTCTATTAGTCTTTGCTTTTTTTTTTTTTTTTCTTTTCCTTAACTAAGTAGTTCTGATACTTAGAAAGGATTATTTTTATTCTGTTAGTTATATTTATTCCTTTATAAAACACCCTTAGTTCCCGTTTTCTATAGGTAGTCTATTTGTTTCTTAATATAACTATCTTTTTTCTCCCTTTACTACCTCCCTTATTACCAACATCAGTAATACTTTCTTAAATATGTACTCTTAAATATACTTACCTTCTACTACTTGATTTGCCAGCTTTGACCCCCAGCAATGACAGATTAGGTAGAGAGCTTATTCTACTTTCCACCTACTTGCCCCTTTTTATAAATTGTATCATTTCTACATTGTTTTCACCTTTATCCCCATCTTTTGTTTTGTCTTGGATCTGTCCTTACTGCCAGTCCTTTCATTTAAGTTTCCATTGTCATTTCTTGGATGTCTTCTAGTAAATGCCTTGAAAAGGGCTCATGTCAACAATATTTTTGTGTTCTTACATGATCAAATCTGTAGCCTTTATCGTTGGAAAGTCTTGATTCAAACTTCTAGAATGTCTTTCTCCAGTGCCTTTTGTCAGTGAATGTTGTTATGGAAAAGTCATTTACCAGCCTGATTTTTCCCTCATTTAGGTGATATGATCATTTTGTTTGGCTGCCCAAAGTTTCAGAGTTCAGTAATTTTAGTAAGATATTCTTAAGGTTGACCAGTCTTGTTGAGTTTTTCCTTGAATAAGGTGTGCCCTTTCAATATGTAGATTGAAGTCTTTTATTTCAGGAAAGGTTTCAGGACTTCCATATAAACTTTTGTTCTGTTCCATTGTTTTTGATTTTCTTCTTTGGGGATCCCAATTATGCATTTATTGACTCTTCTTTGCCTGTCTTTTATATATGCCATTTTTCTCTCTAATTTTTTTAATTTATAAATATTATAGTATGTATCTTTAAAGAAGAGTGATTTTTTTTACTTATCACCACAATATTATACCAAAAAGTTAGCAGTAATTCTTTAATGTCATCTAATACCCAGTCAGAGTTCAGATTTTTATAGTTGTTTAATGTTTTTATACAGTTTGTTTTCTCTGAACAGGGTCCCAGTATGGTCCAGTTTTCCCTCTCTTTGAAGTTTTATCCTTAAGTTTTTCAGACTGTCTCTCTTCCTGTATATATGTTTGTAACTTCAGATTGAAGATTTTCTAATCTCCATGCCACTCTTCTCTTATTAGACAGGCTCGTAAGAAGTCAAACTGGTGGGTACTCTAAGCCTTAGGTTTAGAAAGTGGCCAAATTTGGGTCTACACCTTGTCCTGGTTGTTTGTAAAGCTAGTCAATTCTGCTTTACTTAGACTGGCTATTTCCCAGTGATTAACTGTGTCCTGTGTAAGTGAACACAAAAGAAAGAAAATGAGAATTACCAGTAAATAATTCTCTGGACTGACCAGGTTATCAAGCTAGTAAAATAATGTCTATTGTACTTTTCTTTACAGGGTAACGTCATAGGGTAGAAATTCTTCAGTCTTTTTTCTCCCAAGGATGATCTAAGGATAGATTTATTTAAAACAAAACAAAACAAAACAAACTCATCAAACTTGTCCCTATAGTGACAGTATAAACAGAAGAAACTTAGCAGAATCAGAATCATGGCACTAACAAAGCAATTCTGCTTGATGAGTATTTTCTTCTTCCTCAAATCTATTTAATGAAGACAGAAGTTAAAACATAAGTTATAGCAAGTTGGAATTGAACACCTTGGTTCTTGTTATTCCTTCCATTTAATTGTATTAAAAATTGTGTTTCCTTCAAATGGGGCAAAACATTGAAACCCAGAAGATGTGGCTAAATCTTGCCCCCTGCCTAACCTCTGTGACATCTTTATTTTTCCTTCTAGCTTTGGTGTCATCCCTAGCACTCCTTTGGCCATCCATACACCACTGATGCCAAACCAGAGCATTGATGTCTCCCTGCCTCTTAACACCTTAGGCCCAGTCATGAAGATGGAACCTCTGAATAACCTGCAGGTTAGAATTCTTTCTACTTGGGTAGTGAAAGTCCATATCTTGCTTTTTTTGTTTCACTTATATATAAAACAAACCCTCTTTTTCCTGGTGTTTGATTTTGTCATGGTATAAGGCTCGAAATACCTCTTTGTAGAGAAGTTTTATTTTGTTTGCTTTTAAGAAGAACAAGTCATACATTTATGAATTGACATAGAAAATTACTCATTCTTTTATTCCACAAGCACTTTAAAAAAACTTTTTTATTAAGATCTTATTTACAAACTTTTTTTCTTACGGCTTTTATAAAGAAATTTGAATGTCAGTTATATAAGTATAGATTTTAGTTGAGATTCATACGGAGGTTGTCATTGAACACATGACCACAAGTAGTTAGATTTTCTTGATTTAATGCTCCCTGGTGGTGTAGTGGTTATGAGCTCATCTGCTAACCAAAAGGTCGGTAGTTCAAATCCACCAGCCGCTCATTGGAAACCCTGTGGGGCAGTTCTACTCTCTCCCATATATAGTGTCCCTATGAGTCGGAACCGACTCGATGGCACCTGACAGGAACATTACTATATGTTTAGGATGAGTGTGGCAGTATCTAAGAAGAGTTCAAAATACTTTATTCAGTCTACAAGAACCTCTTAATCTTGGAAATACTGAATTTTTAGAATGCTTAGATACTAGCTTAGAATTTCTTTCTTTTTTTTTTTTTTTTATTGCTCTTGAATTTCTCTTTGAAATATAAATCTTTTAGAGTTTAAGCAACATGAAAGCAGAGTAGTAAGCTCGGAAGCTAAAGCTGCAGCAGCACTGAAGAGATATTAGTATACTGCAACTAACAATAACAACATAAGCCCTTGTTGTTGTTGTTAGGTGCTGCCAACCCTATTGGAACCGACTCATAGCAACGCTATGTACAACAGTACAAAACACTGCCTGGTCCTCTGGCATCCTCCAGTTGTTAATTCTGCTTGAGCCCATTGTTGCAGCCACTGTGTCAGTCCATCTTACTGAGGGTCTCCCTCTTTTTCTCTGACCTTCTACTTTACCAAGCATGATGCCCTTCTCCAGGGACTGGTCCCTCCCGATAACATGTCCAAAGTTGATGAGACAAAGTCTCGCCATCCTTGCTTCTAAGGAGCATTCTGGCTGTACTTCTCCCAAGACATATTTGTTCGTTCTTCTGGCAGTCTACAGTATGCTTAAAATTCTTCACCAACATAATAATTCAGAGGCATCAATTCTTCTTCGGTCTTACTTATTCATTGTCCAGCCTTTTCGTGTTTATGAGGCGATTAAACACATCATGGCTTAGGTCAGGCACACATTAGTCCTCAAGGGGACATCTTCGCTTTTTAACCCTTAAAGAGGTCTTTTGCAGCAGATTTGCTGAGTGCAATACGTTATTTGATTTCTTGACTGCTGCTTCCATGGGTGTTGATTGTGGATCCGAGTGAAATGAAATCCTTGACAACTTCAGTATTTTCTCTGTTTATCATGATGTTGCTTATTGGTCCAGTTGTGAGGATTTTTGTTTTCTTTATGTTGAGATGTAATCCATACTGAATGTGGTAGTCTTTGATCTTCATCAGTAAGTGCTTCAAGTCCTCTTCACTTTCAGCAAGCAAGGTTGTGTCATCTGTGATATACATCGCAGGTTGTTAATTGGTCTTCCTCCAATCCTGATGCCGCATTCGTCTTCATGTAGTCCAGTGTCTCAGATTATTTGCTCAGCATACAGATTGATTTAAGTATGGTGAAAGGATCCAACCCTGACACACACCTTTCCTGATTTTAAACCACACAATATCCACTTCTTCTGTTTGAACGACTGCCTCTTGAGCACAAGGTTCTTCGTGAGCACAATTAAGTGTTCTGAAATTCCCATTCTTCACAGTGTTATCCATAATTTGTTATGATCCACAGTCGAATGTCTTTGCATAGTCAATAAAACACAGGTAAACATCTTTCTGGTATTCTCTGCTTTCAGCCAAGATCCATCAGCAGTGACATCCCTCATTCCACATCCTCTTCTGAATCTGGCTTGAATTTCTGGCACTTCCCTGGCGATGTACTGCTGCAAATGCTTTTGAATTATCTTTTGCATAATTTTATTTGCGTGTGATATTAATGATGTTGTTCGATAATTTCCGTGTTCTGTTGGATCACCTTTCTTTGGAAGGGGCACAGATACGGATCTCATTCTGTCGGTTGGCCAAGTAGCTGTCTTTCAGATTTCTTGGCATAGATGAGTGAACGCTTCCAGCACTGCATCTGTTTGTTGAAACATCTCAGTTGGTATCCCATCTATTCCTTAAAGCCTTATTTTTTGCCAATGCCTTCAGTGTAGCTTGGACTTCTTCCTTTAGTACCGTTGGTTCTTAATCATATGCTACCTCCTGAAATGGTTTTGGTACAGTGACTGTATGTGTTCCTTCCATGTTTTAATGTTCCTGCACCGTCCAATATTTTGCCCATAGAATCTTCAGTATTGCAACTCAAGGCTTAAATCCTTTCTCCAGTTCTTATCTGCTTGAGAAAAGCCAAGCGTGTTCTTCACTTTTGATTTTCTAACTCCAGGTCTTTGCACATTTCATTATAATACTATACTTTGTCTTCTTGAGCCACCCTTTTAAAACCTTCTGTTCAGCTCTTTTATTTCATCATTTCTGCCGTTAGCTATTCTGCATTCAAGAGCAAGTTCCAGAGTCTCTTCTGGCATCCATTCTGGTCTTTTCTTTCTTTCCTATCTTTTTAATGACCTTTTACTTTCCTCATTTGTTATGTCCTTGATGTCATCCCACAACTCTTCTGGTCTTCAGTCATTAGTGTAGTGTTCAGTGCATCAAACCTATTCTTGAGATGGTCTCTATAAAGGATTTTAATACTCAAAAGGACAGGAGAGGGACAACCTTGGGCCAGCCTGAGATGACGAACTGTAACTGACCCTTGGATAAAGCTGAGACCTTGGAAAGGCAGCCCCCTCAATGAAAGAGGAGCTAGAGAAACTTCTTCACCATTCTAGGTAAATGACAAGGTTTCTCTCTGACTGGGATTCTGAATGGCCTCTTGAAAAATCCAAGCCCCAGTGGGTATATAGTTCACATATGGTATATAGTCCAGATTTATACTTGCTGTGTAGGTATAGTAGGAACCTTGGTGGTGCAGTGGTTAAAGCACTTGACTGCTAACCGAAAGGTTGGCAGTTGGAAACCACCAGCGGCTTCGAGGAAGAAAGGTATGACAGCCTGCTTCCGTAAAGATTTACAGCCTTGGAAACCCTGTGGGGTCACTGTGAGTCGGAATCGACTTGACAGCAGTGGGTTTGGTTTTGAATGTTGGTACGGTAATCTCCAGATCAATAATTTAATGTAAAATTGGTCTAGAATTGATGAAACTTAGGGTACATGGCAGAAGCAAATGCAAAGTAACCCTTCAGCAACAATTCTAAAATCTAGGGCCATTAGGACTCCAAATGAAAAGAAAATCTCTACTGAAAGAACTCCCAAGTTAACAACAGCAACAAAAATAAATGAGGAAAAGATATACTGTGAAGGACAGTCAGAAGAGACCCAGCAAAGAGGAGGATTGATGTTCCACCTCTCAGAGAACTTGAGATGATAGAACAGTCTAAATGAGACTATAAGATACGTTTTGAATGATTTAAATGATTCAAGAAAAATAACCTTCCAGTCAAGACAGGTAGGATCTAATTGCTCAGTCCTCTGGAAATATCAGTGTAAGGTACTGGTACCTATAGTGAGACATCAACAGAATTAAACTTAGAATTAAAATTAAATGTTCTGCAGTAGTTTAAATACCAACACACCAGACCTGTTTGCCAGTTCACTAACCACCTTATTGCCATAGTATTTGACTGCTGCTTTTTCAGCAAAAGGAGTAAGGATTTAGAGTGAAGATGAGTGAGTCATAACATAAATTGGCTCAGATTAGAAGAACAAAACAAAGATTACTACGCAGATGGAATTGGCTGTTACTGTGATGAAAGTAATGTGTTAAGGGGCTTTCCTGGAATTCCAGCACAAGATCCTGAAGTAACTAACTACACCAAATCTGCATCTACTCCCTTTTCATTGAAATCTAATCTCCCATTGGCCCACAGAGCCCCAAGCCTAATATGTGAGAACAGTCAGCACATGTACAAGAATGCTTTACTTGAAAAATAGGAAAGGGAATTTGGGTCACAGAAACCAGGGCAAATTTTCTCTTAAAATGAAAAGAAGCAGTAAATGAATGTCAATTTGCTTTCCTAAGCATTCAGCAAAATGGACATCCAAAATAGGAACCCTTATAAGAGAAGCTGAATCTTAGTGTAAGTCCATCCTTCCCCTTTAAAAGTATTGATATGATAAATAGGACTAGCAAGGTTTAGTTTTTACAAACCTGAGCATTATAAAAAGTAGCCTTAAAAACAATTATAGTTAACTACTGATTTTCCAAGTTTTCCCTATGGATCCCCTTTCAGGAATGTGATAATTGTGGCCATTTTCTCATTAATTGACCTTTCCCAATGGAGTAGATAAGCAAAGAGAGAAAAACTTGAACAGAGAAACTTTTTCCCCCTAAGAGTATCTCTATTTAATACCTGCTGAAGGAAGTTAAAACTAATGGCTAGCTCAAGGTAAGTGAGTTACTTCCATTCTGCCCTTGTCCCCATATGAGTAAGAAGAATCAGAACTTTACTGCAACAACCTTGTCCAGTGTAGATCCAAATAAAGCCAAGTAAAGATTGATGTGGCATTTAAACATTTTATTTGCGTGTTTATGTTCAAGAGCTCATGTAGGAAAAATCAGTACTTTTCTAGTGTCCAGATCATAAAATCAGGAAAGAAAAAGTATTTGAGGGTTGAGGAAATGACATTTGTGAGTTTTACCTATTTTGGCTAATTCGATATCAATATATAGAACAAATCCGCTAAAACTGTAATGGAAGACTTACTACAGAAACTTTTCATTAAACTACTTATTGTCTTATAGTCAGCTTGAAACACTATTTTAAGGTTAGAAAGACACTGTTCTGTCTTAAAATGTCAAATAGATTATGCCTCAGAGACAGGAATAAAATAGTTAATAAAGATTTGAACTTTAGAAAAGTTGTTCTACTGTACTGATGTTGGTTGTAAAAACCTTTGTGAGTCCGGCTTATAAATATTACACAAAGTGAAGTTAGTTGGCCCTGGTTGGGGACCTCTCTTCAGTTTATTTATATCATCTAATTATATTCCTAAAGAAGAAAATTTATTCCTTCTATTTAAATATAACAAAAGCCTTAACAAATGTCTAAATGAGTTTTCTCTGAATGAATTTTCTCTGACTCCAATGTGCTTGTTTTTCATTTCATCTCTGTTAGTTGCTTGGAAACATTTTCCCAATATACTTCTTTAAACTTGACACCTGGCAAGTGACTGCTTCTTCAAGTTAGTGTACTGCAAGGAGACAATTAATTTATGACATATGTGTATTCATTCCCGGGATGAAGCTTATGGTCTTTGCGTAGTTGATGTAGAGTTCTCACAGCAACTTGGCTTCCTTTTTCATTGGGCTGTAAATTCATAAGAACATTGATAGCACCGTTCTTTTAAATTTTAAGTTTTAATTTTTATCATAGCTATAAAAGCACAGTTTAAAGAGTCAACTAGCTCTGTAACTAGTTAAGAAAAACTAGTCCCAAGCCGTCGCTTCCCCAACATGGCCCCAAATTTGTCCTGCCACAGAGCCAATCTCTTTCATCTCTTTTCGTTGATTCTTTTTATGTCTATCTTTCTGTGTAAAAAACATGCTTGCATTGGCTACTTCTGAATTTTTCAGTTTTAGGCATTCCTCTACATCTTTCCCACACACTGCCGTCATCTGAGTGCACCCTTCCTGTCCTTTGGTTTTCCTAATAGAACTGTATTGGAATTTACTTAAATCAGTGTTCAGTGTTTACGTGATGATGAATATATATGCTCTCAAAATTGAGCTGTATTGTAAGCTATGGTTATTTTTTCCCTAAAACTTTTTGTAAATAATTGAAGTTAATACCTGTCTCTTTTTGTTTGCTTAATCTTTGTTTTTTACTATAATACAGTTGCAAATTGTCTGCTAATTTTCTAAATTCCATTGATATGAGAACCTTTTAAAATAGTCTGTCGGTTTTCTTTTCTTGAAGTCCTTTCTGGAGTCTTTTGACCTACTCTGATCTGGACTGATTTCCTTGAATACCTGAGATGTAGCCATCATCCTTGAATCTCCATCATCAACCTGGGAATTCATTCCTTTCATCTCTCTTCTGTGTTGGATCTCCTACTGTACCTTCCTTTTCTTGGTTTACTCCCTCATTTTGATGAAACACATCCTTCAGTAGCTTCCTGAGGATAAGATGTTCAGAAAATAAAAGTCTTGAGACTTCACATGTCTTAAAATGTCGTCTTTTATTCTATCTTCACACTTTTTGATGGTTTGTGTATAAAATTAAAATTTAGAAATCATTTTCCTCCTAGTCTGAAGTCATTTTTGTTCTTGATTCTTTTCTGCAACCTCTTCTTTCTAAGTGAAAGTTTGCACAATCCTTTCTTTATCCAGTGTTCTGAAATTTCACATGATGTGCCCTCAGTGTGAGTATTTTTATCCAGTGTGCTGGGTACTCATTGGGCTCTTTCAAGCTGGAAATTTGTGTTCTTTGATTCTGGAAATTTTTCTTTAGCCTTTTTTGTTGATGATCTCCTTTTCATTTTCTGTTTTGTCATATTGGAACTCTTGCTGTTTGGATGCTGACCCTCCTAGACCAATCTTTTCTTTTTTCCTATTTTCCATTTTTTTCTCTTTTGTTCTATAAAAAACTTATGTGGAAAATTTTTAACTTTAAAAAGGTAAACAGAATAGTGTCATGAACCCCTAGGTACCCACAATCCAGCTCCAATAATTACCAGTCCATGGTTAATTTTGTTTCATCTCCACCTCTATCCATGACCGTACTCCATATTATTTTGAAGCAAATTCTAGACATTATATTACTTCGTTTGTATTTCAGTGTATATCTCTAAAGCATATGGTCTCCTTTTAAAAACAACCACAATGCTATTCTCATACCTTAAAAATATTAACAAGAATTCCTTAACATCAAATACCCAGTCAGTGTTCAAATTTCTTATTGTTTCATTGTCTTACTGTGTGTGTGTGCGTGCGTGCGTGCGCGCGCGCTTCTTACTGTTTGTTTGAGTCAGGGTCCAAATACAATCCGTATATTGTGATAAGTTCATATCTCTTAAGTCTCTTTAGCTATACTGTTCAGTGTGGTTGCCGTTAGCCACATGTGGTTATTTAAACTAATTACAGTTAAATAAAGTTAAAAATTTAGTTTCTCAAATTGCTATGTTTCAAATGCACATGTGGCTGGCAGTTACTAGATTGGACAGTGCAGCAGTTTGACTATTATGTGCCTAGGTATTGTCCTTGTATTTATCTGGCTTGGGTTTCACTGAGCTTCTTGGATCTGTAAGTTGATAGTTTCCCCCAAATTTGGAGAAGTTTTACCATTATTCAAGTTTTTTTCTGTACCATTTACATCTCTTCTTCTGGAACTCCAATTACACATATGGTAGACCGCTTGATATTGTCCTACAGGTCACTGAAGCTGGAATTTCTTTTTGTCCCCCTCCCCCCCATTTTATTTTTTCAGTCTCTTTTCTCTCTGTTCTTCAGATTGTATAGTTACTTTGCATCTGTTTCGAGTGCACTGATCTTTCTTCAGTAGGCTACAATCTTCTCTTAAGCTCTTCTAGTACATTTTTCATTTTAAATATTATACTTTTCATTTCTAGAATTCCCATTTGGTTCTTTGATGAAATTCCCCATCTGTTTACTCAGGAGTGTAACTGTGAACCGTGTATCACAGCCTGCTCTCCTCCTTTATCTCACCCCTGCCACTTGGCCATCCTTGGGGCCTAGGCGTGCACTCACTGACCCTCAAGAGAATTGACCAGCAGAAGTGTCTCAAGTAGACCCTGGAAGCAGGCTTGGGGCTATTTGACCAGAGAATTTTGGGTGTTCTGGCTGGGTAGATTCCTGTGGATTCCTCTATCCATGAGTTTATGAGGAGGCCAGAGAGGAGGGTCCGAGTATGGTCCTCTAAACCATGAGGCCCAGGACAGGAGCTCCAGTTGTGTATCACTGAAGGCAGTTAGAATCCTTCACGTCAGTGTCTTCATGTCTTTCCCCTTGGGCTGGTTTGATTCTTCCGAGCATTATCTTCAAGTTTCCTATCTAGAATACAAAGGATTGCTGCCAGTTTTCCGGGAGCTGAGTTGAGAAAACACTGGAGAGTCTCAGCATTCACTTAATCCACCACCCCTCAGCCATGCCTAGCATCCCCTTCTAGGTCCCATCTATTTTATCCTCTCTAAAATGGTCATATACTAGGACTGGGGGGCTGAGACAGCTGCCCAGCAGCATGGAACAGGAGTGAGGATCTAGGACTCTAGTGGTATCTTACGGCTTTTAAGCAGTCTTCTTTCTTTTAGCAACACCCCCCCCTCACTCCCCTCCATACAATTCCAGAGATGCTACCATTCCTAAGCCTTTGAGGATTCTGTGGTGTTGCTGCTTGTCCATCTGTTTTCCTACCTGTCTTTATAAACTTAAGTGATTAAAAATTTTCTTCTTTAATTATGATAGAATTTCTTCCAGGAAACTTAAATGTGATTTTTAATTTACTGTCTTTACCTGAAAGTCTGATACCACCTTCTTAAAAATTCTTTCCTTCCTTCTGTAACCCAAAGAACCAAACCCATTGCCGTCAAGTCAGTTCATGGTCCCTATAGGACAGAGTAGAACTGCCCCATAGGGTTTCCAAGGTTGTAATCTTTATGGAAGCAGACTGCCACATCTTTCTCCCTTGGAGCAGCTGGCGGGTTCAAACTGCCAGCATTGCAGTTAGCAGCCAAGCGCTTAGCCCCTGCACCACCAGGGCTTCTTCCTTCCTTCTATACTACTTTATAATTAGGAGCCTTAGCGTGAATCTATAGATTGATAATTGACCCTTTCCTATCTATGGTTTTTTATCTGTCACCTTTCAAATGCACATAAAAGTTGTTGAATAAAAGGCTGGATATTATTAGGGAAAAAAAAATAGACATGTCTTAGTTTTTTTTCTTTGAATGTCTCTTCTAAAAAAGGTGACAGTATTCATCAGTTCGGTTCATTTAACCTTTGAATGAGTAGGGCAGAATGTGCTGAAGACACTAGCTGCAAAGGACACAATCTTGCAATCCTGTTTATTCATGTCTTTAAGATCTTTGTCAACCAAAAGGTATATTTGCTAGTGTACGGCCTTGCTTGGAAAATTCTGTCCCTTGCTGCTCCTACATTGCAGTCCCAGACTGTGAGAGAATCAGTGACAGATGGTGCCTGTCCCTGATATTTCATGTCTTGCATATGTCCATTCACACTCCGAAAGCCCACAGCTGTAGCTATTGTACCAGAAAAACTGGTAAATGCTTCCAAACGGAAGACCTTTTCAGCATCTTTCATCAAATGAAGCAAACCAGCTTGGCATTTACTGACTTTTCTTGACTGCTGTGCAAGCCAAAACACATTCACTATTAAAGCCTTCCTTGGTCTCCCAAGATCCACAATTGAGGACTCTGCACTCTGATTGCCTTTATGGGACCATAGTGCTGCTTGAATAGATGTTGAGTCCTTAAAATGGTGGATCTTATGGGAACTATACAGAGATTCCCAGATCAGACAAATAGATTCAGTGCTGGAAATAATCCCTATAGATATCCTTATAGACAGGACAGCACCAAAAATATTCATTAGCAGTATGTAGGTAATGGAGTCTTAGTTATATATTAAATAATGCTTTATGTGTATGTGTGTATGTATAGTATGATCCAACTTACATGGAATATCTAGAATAGAAGTCGATGATAGGAAAATGGAATCAGTTTTGTTTTTAGTTAGATAAATTACTGGACATAGATTTAACCATGTGATCTTTACATAGTAAGGAACTTTGAATTATGAATACATGAAGTAGGTTCCTCTTGCTGTTCCCTCATTTTCATTATGGCTGATAATCTTTATGCAAAACCTTACGGTACATTTTAGGTTGGAATTAAAGGGAACTCTTTGGGATTTTTCAGTGAGCTGGATTGAAATCCATTTGAGAGTCATGTTCTGCTTTTATTCCTATTTACTTTGATATGTTTTCCTATAGCACCATGTTTAATGAAGTAGGAAAAGAATTTGCTTTCTGCACAATTTTTTATGCAGAGGTTATGCACAGGCTTCATGATACTGAGGTCCATACAACTTGAAAAGAAAACTTTAGAAAAACTTTGAGGCATGTGACCATGCACATATGAAGAATTAAAATCTCATAGTTGGAAGGAATGACCTTTAATATTGTCTGTGTCAAACCCTACGTACTTCTGGTGGAGTTTACCCTACATCAGCAATGATTGGAGTTTTGGCCTCTACGTGAGTACTACCAGTGATTTACTACCCTAAAGTGGCCCGTTCTGTCTTCATAAAACTCTTGGGAAATTCTTTATGTTGAACTAAAATTTGTCCTCTTTGGAGTCAATCTGTAGACCCTAGTTCTACATCTTGGGGTTTTATAGAACAAGTTTACCTCTGAACAAAGGCATGCAGGGTCTGAAAATCAGTCAGGTGGGCCTATAATGAAAATATACTCAGTCTGAATTTTGTTTTCCCCTTTATTTCACTTCAGGGAAGCCTAAGTTTATGGAAGGACATTTATTTGTGTGTTCTGCAAATAGGTGTCAATTTTCTTGTTCTAATTATATGGAGAAAACAGAAGTCCTGACACTTGTGAATGTGGTTAGAACTATTTACAATTTGGAGATTAAGGAAAATATTATCTAATCATTTTTGGAAAATTTGTGAATAAGTAGTTGTCCTTAGCTTTGTAGCAGCCTTCATTTCCCAGAGCCATTGTAGGGGTTTTGAGGCAGGTACTCTGAGTATAAAAACACAAAACTTCTCAAACTGCTTATGCTATGCTTCTGACAGTAATTTCTGTCCCTTCTGTGTGTGACCTGCTTGTCAGGACTTGCTTCCCAGTGAAGCTACCCAGAGACAGCATCTGTGCACAGTGGCCTGCCCATCTGGCCAGTCATCTTGATAGCCACATGCCCTCCTTTTGTTCATATAAGGTCAGAGAATATACCAGGCAGTACATAAGCACACCGTTTGATTTCCAACTTGCAGCTAACTGCTGTGAGACTGTATGCTTATTATCTACGACCTAGATTAGATGCTAGATCGTTTTACCTCAGGATTTTAAGATGAGTGATGTTCATCTGCTCTCATGACTGAGGTCTGTTCTACTGAGTTTCCACTGGGTCTTTTGTCTCATGTCATACCAGACCGGACATGAAATGAAATGTCAGATCACTTTAACTGATAGTTTACTAGTCCTGCCTTCACCAATTTGTGATTTGGTACAGTATGTATTAAATGTATTTTTTAAAGTTTTAACAATAAGCCCTATAGAGCAAATAGCGCATGCATCCCCACCTATTCCAGCAGCATATTGTTCCCTGACCATTGACGTAAATCATATTCTGAGATGCAACAAATGCAACCAAGGGCACACCAGCCAGTCCCGGCAAGGTACACATAAATTGGTGCCTTTGGGTTTAGAGCCTGTTTAAGTCTAGCAGAATCTGTTGAAGGTAAAGCCTTAGGGTTTTGGGAATTTTATCTGTCAAGCAGACTGAAAGACCTCTGAAAATCCTGCTGACTATTTCTGGCAACTGAAGCTGTATAGAGTAATTCTGTTGTAGGCTGCTAGAGGAAGATAAGGCTTCTGAATCAGTAACTGGATTGGTCAGTACAGTATGGCAGTTTGAATTGCATATTGGCAGGAAGAGATCGTAAATACATTTGCTTTAAGTTCTGATTTACTTTGCCTAAGATATAAAATTTTTTAAAAGCAAGGAAACTACCTGGGGCAGGATCAGATGCAACACAGCATTGTTTTCCCTTGACCTTGGGGCACACAACTGCCTGTGGCTCTTTCTGTATAGGTAGAGTCCTTTCAGAGTTGTGAAAGTTGTCTAATTCCTGCTGTACAACTGCCCTGTTACATTCAGGCTTACATCACCTGTAAGTCTGAAAGAACTTCCATTAATATTTTTCTAAGCATGAAAGCCAGAGTCTTAACAGTGGTCTACAAGGCCCTATGTGATCGATCTGTGCCTTTCCCCTCCCCACCTTACCTCACTGAGTGTACTCCTTCCCTTACTTCACTATCGCCACACTGGCTTCCTCAGTAATCCTCAGGTAGGTGCCCTGCCATCTCAGGACCTTTGGATTGGCTATTGCCTATGTCTGGAATGTTCTTTTTGCCATATCTGCATAGTTTTCTTACTCACCTACTTCAGGTCTTTGCTAAAATAGTACCTTTTTAATGAGGCCTCCTCACTCTACTCGCACTACACCTGATTCCCCTTACCCTTGTTTTTTTCCCCACAGCACTTAAGACATTTTAAATACTATTTATTCATTTATTTCTCTTACCCCTTTCCGGCTAGAATGTAAACTGCAAAAGAGCAGCAATTTTCGTTTAACTTTTTTTCGACTAATACGTCTCCCAGTGCCTGAAACAGTGCCTGGCACACAGTAGGTGCTTAATAAATATTTCTTGTTGAATGAATCTTTGTTTCCATTTAAGGAGGTTTTTACAAACATCAAATACATCTGCTTCTTGAAGCAAACTCAGCAAGGCCGTCTCCTCATCTTAGTATCCCTGAACACTATCACTGCCTCTTGTTTCTCAGTGGCCTTGCCGTCTACCCCGACTCTGATTTAATACCCTTTTACCTCAGTGGGTCTAGTCCCAAGTTTGAGCTGAGGACCGTAATCACAAATTCATTTTCTCTTAAGTGGGAGAGAAAATGTTAGAAGCCATTACTTCTAATGGACTCTATTTCCAAGATTAGAGATGACTAGGAAAATAGAACACAGTTACTGTTCTAACGTTTTGGGAACGTTTTCTGTTGCTGATCTACGTCTGTTTGCCTCTTTAAAATAAAAACAAATTGCCACCATACAACTGTTTATTTAATTATTATCCTAAGAGCCTCAGAATATTTTGGTTAATATTCCCAGAGTAAATTTGGAATCTCAAGCTCAGAGTAAATGAGGAAGCTCAAGGATACTCTGTAGGTGTGTCTTGAAGTCTCAGGGGAAACTAAAATAATTTGGATGTCTGACAGGAAATGGAGCTGAGCAAGTCCCTTTTACTGTCAGACCCGAAAGAAGTTTGTCTTTTTAAAATCCTGATAGACACAAAGCTATAAGGAGGCAGAATTTAAAAGGAAGGGCAAAAAGGTTGTCTTCTGCCAATGGATATTCACTGTGTCTCCTTGTTCAGTTCTTTGCTTTAAGAAAGTAAGTTTTAGAACAATACTCAGAATGGTCTTTTACCTTTAAAAGGAAAAAGAACCCCAGTAATTATCTAGCACTTTCCAATTTCAGATAGATTTTCCTCTGCTTGCTGTCAGAAGAGTTTACTTTGATGGGAAATGGGCGTGATTGTTTATAGATTCAAAGATAAGGCATGAAAAAGTTGAGACCTCTAAACTGAAATTCACACTGGAATGAGCTGTCATAAAGCGGCTTATCCTTGGCACTGGAGATTGTGTTAGGACTTTGAGTGTGTGAGTCTAGCCTGACTGTCAGCAGTTGAGGATGGCTTTAGTGATGGCTATTGGTAGGCTTTTCCTGCCCTCTCCAGAGGCAGTCTTTCATTAAAATTGTGACCTATCCACCCTTTTTCTAAATGGCTTTGAGAGAGGGAGGAATTCATTTTTAAAACAGTACTTGAGAGTCTAACTTAAGTTGCAAAAGAATTATAGAATTTGATCCCGGTAGTTCTGACCCTGCTGTACTTTGGCGTTGTCCCATTGGACAGCCCTGGAGATCTGATATATTCCTGTCTAAATCAAAGGATTTTGACAGCTTAATCCAAACCAAAACAAACCAAACCCACTGCTGTTAAGTCCGACTCATAGCGACCCTATAGGACAGAATAGAACTGCCCCATAGGGTTTCCAAGTATAAATCTTTACAGAAGCAGACTGCCACATCTTTCTCCCATGCAGCGGCTAGTGGGTTTGAACCGCTGACCAGTTTAATCCAAGAGTCCTTTAAACCAGTATGTATCCATATCACTACAATCTTAATCTTGTCTTTGTTCTGGACATTTAATCTGCCTACATTCTAATTCATGGTCAAAACTATTTGAGAGTTCTTTGAGATTAAGATTAGGCAGATCTCATGGCAGAATAGGGACTACAGGAGGAGTTCATGTATTTCACTTTCAGTATCTTTTGGTTTCTGTTCACCTCCTTTCAAAGCAAGGACCACTAAAAGAGATTGACTCTTAAGATCTCGTTGCCATTTTAAACCTCAGTAATTGTATGTGCATTAGAGGATTTACAGTTTAAGAGACCATCTGGGAAGTCTGCTCAAAGCTTTCCTTTCCATTTTGAGAGCTATTTAAACATGGAAACTTCAGATGCTGAAGTGCATGTTGCTGTCCAAGGGGAAATTAGCTTAGTGACATGGAATGACTGCTTTTATCAGGAGGAGAGAAACCTGTCAAGTTTTCCCTAGAAACGGTTCTACTGTTCACACAGTCTTATGGTGAAAAATGTCCTAACTTCTCCTGAGAATAAGAAAGTATAACTTTTATCTAGAATCTACAGCAGATTGGTACTGTTGGAGGGCTGCTCAGCTGTCAAGAAATTCACCTAATCTGTTGAGTGGACTAGGAAAAAATACAGGAAGGGGGTTCTTGTTTGAATCTTAACCTTGAAGGTACTGTTCAGGTTAGAAGTGAATTAGCATCAAAAGGAAAGCGTTTTCTGTGATGGGTTTCATGATTCCTGCTGTATTTCAACTGTACTCAGACATTGTCAGATATTGTAGATAGACCCTTCTGTTTTGTCAGAATATCTCTGAGAATTCCCAGATAATTTATTGGTCAATATAATTTGAAATGGAAGACTATATTTAGATTTCAAAGATGGCAGACATTTTTGGCGTTGATTAGGAATGCAAAAACTATGGGTAGATTAAACTCCAGCAGCTAGTAGAAAGAGCCAATTCTGCTTTGAGTCTCAAATGACATACCTCACACAGTTGGAGTCCATGCCATTAAAAACCTGTCACTCAGAGAGAGCCATTCCCCTAGGATCTGTTGACTAGATTGTGTGGTGCTTAAAACACATCTGAATCATTCCTCAGAGAACTGGGGATGGTTGGCGTCACTGCCTGGTCCTGGCTTGGACCAGACTGCAAATAATCTTTCCAAAAGCTAAATGGAGAGGAGGAATAAAATAAAAAATATTTTTCAGAGACTTGGAAAGGTCACAAGTGACGTCATGAAGAGTAGATGATATGATCTCAAAGGTGAGCTGCGTGCCGCTTGACTTGGTATTTCTTGTGTCAGTACCTCCTTTGGTTACCCGTGGTGAGCCGTGTCTGTTGGGCCTGACTTGCCAGAGTTCAGACTGAGTTCTTCTCGTACCTTTTTATAGTACTTTTGAGTACACTGGAACAAGGTTAGAATATTAATTTAGCCTGCTCGTCTCTAGCTGTGGCACCATAAAGAGGCTGCAGCTACTGCAGCAGCTTCTTATACTATGGAAAGAAACTAATTGCTGGTTACAGCCTGAAGCTGACAAGCTGCTCTTTCCCCAGCAGCCACTGAAAGTAACTTTTAAAAATCATTATTATTATTAAGCTCTTATAGCCTGCTTTTGTATTTTCAAAGTGTCTTATAATCATTTCTATTTGTTCTTCCTATTGATGTCCCTGAGAGGTGAGTTAATATTGTTATGGCCACATGTTGCACACGACAGACTAGAGGAACAGAAAATTAGATAGTTTGCTCCTTTGGTACCATCTGTGATCCGCTTTGTGTATCTTCAGAACAGACCTGAGGTGTGCATTCTGTTCCTTAGCTCACTGAACCCATTTCCTCACTGCTTGCTTTTAATTTAGTGTGTGAAAATTGTGGCTTTTACTTTTTCTTTTTTCCCAGCAACTCAACAGTAAGAAATATATTTTACATGCACACTATACACACATGCACATACACATAATACATAAAACTGAAACAGGATCGGGAAACATTTACTCTTCACGAGATGCACTATGATATTTTCTATTTCATTATGCCAGTTACAGCTACTAAATTTTAAGAACCACCAGTTGGACATGACCCACAAGTTTTATAAAATACTGTGCTAGGAGGTACTTAAAACTACAGAATATACATGGCACATTTTCCTGGAGCATCAGTTTTATTCAAAAGTATATGGAGAAACATATTTTCATATTAAAACATATATAGATGCATTATGGAATAGCATGGAACTCAAAGAAATTGTATCCTTGTGGTGGACTATTTCAGATTATACCCCTAGTCCTGACCTTCCCCCTACCTGCATCCCAGTGAATGCCCATACTTTCCTCTTCTGTTAGGGGAAGTACCCTCGGAAAACCTTGAGAAATATTGTCCCTTTGGAACCTTTAGACTAAGTTCATGTCTCGTCTAAACCCAAATGGGGTCACGAACTTTGATTAGTACATTTACAGTGATTCTTACTGAAAGGAGCCCTGGTGGTGCAGTGATTAAGAGCTTGGCTGCTAATGGAAAGGTTGACGTTTCGAACCCACCAGCCCTTCCATGGGAGAAAGAAGTGGCAGTCTGCTTCCATAAAGATTACAGCCTTGGAAGCCCTGTAGGGCAGTTCTGCTCTGTCCTATAGGGACGATATGAGTTGGAACTGACTTGACAGCACATAACAACATTCTTACCAAGCACTTATTGGTACTCTGTGCCAGTCACTGTTCTAGAAGCTGAGGATACACACAGTGGTGAACAAGAGACAAAAAACCCTTCCTTCCTGAAACTTGGGGCGTGTGGCATGGGAACAGGCAATAAATCAACAAATAAGTAAAATAAATATTATGTCAGATGGTAGTGAGGGCAGTGGAGAAAAATTAAACAGGTACTGGGTTAGGGAGTACTAGAATTGACTGAGGGTGGGTGGATGGTGTAACCTTATAAATAGGTTGGTCATGGAAGATGTACTAAGAAGATAATGTTTGATTAAAGCAAAGACCTAGAGGTGGCTGGGAATGAACCATGTAGATTTCTGAAGGAAGAGCATTTCAGACAGAACAAACAGCAAGTACAAAAGCCATGAGGTTAGGAGCGTGCCTGGTATGAATAACAGCAGGTTCCTGTGGCTAGAGTGGAGCGAGCAAGGGGGAGAGTAGTGACATATGAGATCAGAGAGGTTTTTATTCTGAGTGAGATGGGAAGTCATTGGAGGTTTGAGCAGAGAAGTATTTATGAGTACACTTCAAGATCACTCTTGACTGCTGTATTGAGAATAGACTGGGGAGTCGGGGCAGGAGTAGTGGGGGAAGACAAGAGCAGAAGCTGAGACCAGCTAAAAGGTTTTGCAGTATTCCATTTACTGAGGGAAGACAGCAGGAGGTTCTGGTTGGGGATGAGGCAGGGAATTCAAAAGTTTGATTCTGGACATGTTCATTTTCGGATATCTGTTAGTTATTCAAGTGGAGATGTTAAGCAGGCAGTTGGATATACATGTGATAATTGATTTCCCGTAGGTAAGCTAGGCACTAATTTTAAAGCTCTTGGAAAATGGTTCTTCAGCTTGTCTGGATTATGTCTTCCTAGTCTGTACCTGATGGTACAGTGAATTTAAAATAAGAAAACAAAGAACACCTGTCCCTCCTTCCTTCCTTTCCTCCTCCTTTTCTTCTCTCCCTTCTAGAGAAATCAATACCATCTACTTTAAGGCTGATTGAATTCTATTTAAGAGTAGCAGCATCAGGATTGGAATTGAATTGGCTTCCTACTGTGTTTTTCCCCTTGGTTCTTTTTTGCCTAAATGTCTAAACAGTGATTGGCATATCCTTGGAGATCTAGTATTCTGTGTGTTGGGATCTACTACCTCTGTTATTCTTCCTTAACTTATAATGTAGATGTTATTTAGCTCAGTGATTTGAAACCAGAAAAACCTACACATCATCCCATCCTCCCATCCCTGCCTCATGGGGAATCAGTGTGCCTAACGAGAGATGTTACTCATAGGACTATGTTATGCGTATGAATGATATGAAACCCAAAACCAAACCCATTGCCATTAAGTCTATTCCAACTCATAGCAACCCTGTAAGACAGAGTAGAACTGCTCCATAGAGTTTCCAAGGAGTGGCTGGTGGATTGGAACTGCCCACCTTTTGGTTAGCAGCCAGAACTCTTTATTTTTTTTTTTTTAAATTGTGCTTTAAGTGAAAGTTTACAGTTCAAGTTAGTTTCTCATACAAAAATTTATACACACGTTGTTATATGACCCTAGTTGCTCTCCCTGTAATGCAACAGCACATTCTTCTTTCAACCCCGAATTTCCATGTCCATTCAACCACCTCCTGTCCCTTTTTGCCTTCTCATCTTGCCTTTGGACAGGAGCTGCTCATTTAGTCTCGTGTATCTATTTGAGCTAAGAAGCAGTCTCCTCATGAATATCATTTTATGTCCCGTAGTCTGGTCTAATCTTTGTCTGAAGAATTGGCTTTGGGAATGGTTTCAGTTCTGGGCTAACAGAGTCCGGGGGCCATGTCTTCCGGGTCCCTCCAGTCTCAGTTAGACCATTAAATCATCTGGTCTTTTTACTAGAATTTGAGTTCTGCATCCCACTTTTCTCCTGCTCCATCAGGGACTCTCTGTTGTGTTCCCTGTAAGGGCAATCATTGGTGGTAGCCGGGCACCATCTAGTTCTTCTGGTATCGGGCTGATGGAGTCTCTAGTTTATGTGGCCCTTTCTGTCTCTTGGGCTAATATTTTCCTTCTGTCTTTGGTGTTCTTCATTCTCCTCTGCTCCAGGTGGGTTGGGACCAATTAATGCATCTTAGATGGCTGCTCGCTAGCTTTTTTTAGACCCCAGACGCCACTCACCAAAATGAGATGCAGAACATTTTCTTAATAATCTTTGTTATGCCAGTTGACCTAGATGTCCCCTGAAACCATGGTCCCCAGACCCTTGCCCCTGGTACTGTGTCCCTTGAAGTGTTTGGTTGTGTTCAGGAAACTTCTTAGCTTTTGGTTTAGTCCAGTTGTGCTGACTTCCCCTGTATTGTGTGTTATCCTTCCCTTCACCTAATTCTTATCTACTATCTAGTTAGTCAATACCCCTCTCCTTCCCTCCCCACCCTCGTAACCATCAAAGAATGTTTTCTTCTGTTTAAACTATTTCTTTAGTTCTTATAATAGTGGTCTCATGTAATATTTGTCCTTTTGTGACTAATTTCACTCACCATAATGCCTTCCAGATTCATCCATGTTATGAGATGTTTTGCAGATTCATCATTGCTCTTTATCGTTGCATAGTATTCCATTGTGTGAATATACCATAATTTGTTTATCCATTCGTCCATTGATGGGCACCTAGGTTGTTTCCATCTTTTTGCTATCATGACAGTGCTGCAGTGAACAGGGGTGTGCATATATCTATTTGTGTGACAGCTCTTATTTCTCTAGGATATATTCCAAGTAGTGGGATTGTTGGATCATATGGCACTTCTATTTCTAGATTTTTAAGGAAGCACCGAATCGATTTCCAAAGTGGTTGTACCATTTTACGTTCCCACCAACAGTGTATAAGTGTTCCAGTCTCTCCACACCCTCTCCAGCATTTATTATTTTATGTTTTTTGGATTAATGCTAGCCTTGTTGGAGTGAGATGGTATGTCATTGTAGTTTTGATTTGCATTTCTCCGATGGCTAATGATCGTGAGCATTTCCTCATGTATCTGTTAGCTGCCTGAATGTCTTCTTTGGTGAATTGTCTGTTCAGATCCTTTGCCCATTTTTTAACTGGATTGTTTGTCTTTGTTGTTGAGGTTTTCCAGTATCTTGTAGATTTTAGAGATTAGATGCTGATCGGATCTGTTGTAGCCAGAATTTTTTTTCCCAGTCTGTAGGTTGTCTTTTTACTCTTTGGTGAAGTCTATTGATGAACATTTAAGTGTTTGATTTTTAGGAGCTCCCAGTTATCTAGTTTCTCTTCTGCTTTTTGTGCATTGTTAGTAATGTCTTGTATTCTATTTATGCCATGTGTTAGGGCTCCCAGTCTTGTCCCTAATTTTTCTTCCCTGATCTTTATAGTTCTAGGTTTTATATTTAGGTCTTTGATCCATTTTGAGTTAGTTTTTGTGCATGGTGTGAGGTATGGGTCTTGTTTCGGTTTTTTGCAGATGGATATCCAGTTATGCCAGCACCAGTTGTTAAAGAGACTGTCTTTTCCCCCAATTAATGGACTGTGGGCCTTTGTCAAATATCAGCTGCTCATAGGTGGATGAATTTATGTCTGGATTCTCAATTCTGTTCCGTTGGTCTATGCGTCTGTTGTTGTACCAGTACTAGGCTGTTTTGACTACCGTGGCGATATAATAGGTTCTAAAGTCAGGTAGTGTGAGGCCTCCTACTTTGTTCTTCTTCTTCAGTAATGCTTTACTTATCCGGGGCTTCTTCCGTTTCTATATGAAGTTGGTGACTTGTTTCTCCATCTCCTTAAAAAATGCCATTGGAATTTGGATCAGGATTGCATTGTATCTGTAGATCGCTTTGGGTAGAATAGACATTTTCACAATGTTGAGTCTTCCTTTCCATAAGCACGGTATGCTTTTCCTACTTATGTAGGTCTCTTTTGTTTTTTTTGCAGTAGTGTCTTACAGTTTTCTTTGTATAGGTCTTTTATTTCTTTGGTTAGATTTATTCCTAAGTATTTTATCTTCCTGAGGGCTATTGTAAATGGTATTGATTTGATTTCCTCTTGGAAGTTCTCTTTGTTGGTGTAAAGGAGTCCAACTGATTTTTGTATGTTTCTCTTGTATCCTGATACTTTGCTGAAATCTTCTATTAGTTCCAGTAGTTTTCTTGTAGATTGTTTTGGGTTTTCTGTGTGTAAGGTCATACCATCTGCAAATAGAGACAATTTTACTTCTTCCTTACCAATGTGGATACCCTTTATTTCTTTTTCTAATTGCTCTGGCTGCCGACCTCCAGCACAGTGTTGAATAAGAGTGGTGAAAAAGAGCATCTTTATCTGGTTCCCATTCTAAAGGGGAATGCTTTCAGAGTCTCTCCATTTAGGATGATGTTGGCTGTTGGCTTTGTATAAATGCCCTTAATTATGCTGAGGAATTTCCCTTCTATTCCTATTTTGCTTAGAGTTTTTTTTTTTTTTTTAATCATGAATGGGTAGCAGCCAGAACTCTTAGCCACTGTGCCACCAGGGTTCCAGTAGAGGCAGGAAAAAGCTTGAGAAACCAGTGTTTCACGTCATTTGCTGAACATCGTCTTCCCCTTCATTTTCATGCAACAAATGTTTGTTGGCCTAAGCAGTATGCTAGTGAAGATGAGACACAGCCTCTGCACTCAAGGAGCTTATTGTATTGTGGGTAATCTTGGTGTAAACTTACAATTATTTTATGTGGTCAGTGCTATAATGGAAGTATGCGCTGGATGCTATAGGGAGAGGTTAAGGCTTCCCTGAGAAATCTGAAGCTTGAGTTAATCTTAAGGTTAAGTAGGTATGTTCCAGACAAAGCTTTAGGAGAATAATATATTAAGCAGAACAGCATGTAAAAAGGCACAGAGCTGTGGAGTTCAGTGTTGGGGAACAAGAAGTAATTTTGATATGATTGAAGTCAAGGAAATAGATTGGAGAGATAGCAGGGCCCATATCAAAAAGAGCCGTTTATTCTTGAAATGAGTGCAGTTCTAGCCAATAGTAAAAGTTTGAAAGCTGCAAAATAGAGATTTTTTTAAAGCTAATGTAAAGGGGGTGAAAATCTTCCCCAAAGAGTGACGTGTGCAGTTGATCCTATAAAGAGATGATATTTTACCAAGGGCGCAGTACCAAGAAGAGTCATTAAGATAACAGTTTGCCAGTAAGCCTTTTTATCTCTTCCGATCTCTTTTTAGCATAGTAGTAGCACCGCATTTGAGCATGTGTAAGATTCCAGATAAGTCTAATGTGATCATCCTTAATTATGAAAAATCTTGGAAGCATACTATTGTGAGTAAAAAGGTAAAATACGAGGTGGTTAAAGAAGAGAGAATTTTTCTTTGTTTGACAAACACTTGTGATAGTACTTACTGTGGGCCAGGTATTCTTCTAAGTGCTTTGTTAATATTAACTCATTATCTTCATAATGACCCGGTGAATTCAGTACTGGTGTTATCTCCGTTTTACAGCTGAGGAATTGGAGCTGAGTGACTTGACCAAAGTCACACAATTCTGGCTCCCGAGTCCATGCTCTGAACCACTATCTGCTACCTCTTGATTTAGATGTTCCAGCTTCTCGGAGAATTATTCTAGAGCAGAGTTCCAGGCATAGTCTTCAGGTTGTCCTGAAACCCTTGAAAATATATGTAGAAATGTTGAATGTACATTTTTCAGAGAGAGGATCTTTGGTTTTCATCTGTTTGTCAAAAGAGTCTACAAGGCAGACTGGTTTAGCACCACTCATCTAGAGGACCTTTTCATGTCTTTTCTATAGTTAAAGAGCTCTAACTGAAATGATTCCGTCAGAGGAACAATACGTTTTTTACAAGCCCATTCAGACTTCTTAGGTGTAACATTTGTCTGTAATTGCTTATCTGGTTGATCTGCCTAGGAACTTTTTCCAAAATATACACGTGCCAGGTCCCAGATTTAGCGGTTGTTGTTATTTATACGTAGAAGCCCTTGTGGCACAGTGATTAAGCCCTCGGCTGCTAACTGAAAGGTCGGCAGTTCGAACCCACCAACTGCTCCTTGGGAGAAAAATGTGACAGGCTGCTTCCATACAGATCACAACCTTGGAAACCCTGTGGGGCAGTTTTGCTCTGTCCTGTAGGGCCACTATGAGTCAGAGTCGAGTCAATGGCAGTGGCTTTGGGGTTTTTTTTGTTTTTGTTTTTCTGTTCTTTATACAGGGGGAGGCCCTGGCATCTGTTTTGAAGACCCTCTCCAGGTGATTCTGATATAAGCCTTTGATTAAGAACCACTCATATTATCCCCTAGGGTACAAGGATTATATTTTCTGTATCTTTCCTTATGTCTGAATGCTTGGAACATAGTAAACATTAATAAATGTTTAAGGAATGGTGCATTGTGAGATATGACTACTTTATATTCAAAGATATATGATCTATGATAATCACTCGATTGATAACGCATTTCATATATGACCTTTATGTAACCTACCATTACCTCAGTTTTTACTTCTAAATGCCCTTTACAGAGCCTGGCACCTCAAGATCCTCTTGTTTAAGAATTTCCTTCTCTCATCGCTGTGTACTAGATGAATTAGAAAATATCTCTTTCCCAGAAGCCCACAGCTGGTATAAATGTTTTAAACTGGTACTCTAATACATCTTAAGAATGCCGTTATAAACTAACTTCCTTCCCGAGGTTACTCTGCTTAAATTCACCAGACTCAAAACTTTTTGAGAATCCTGCTGTCTCAGCATTTTGGGCATAAGGCCATGTAACATGGGTCAGAAACTCCTAGGCTTGGTAATTGAAAGGTTAAACGCACACGTTACAACACCAAAGTCACAAGGAAAGTGTTAGCCCAAGAGACAGAAGAGGTCACATAAACCAGAGACTTCATTAGCCTGAGACCAGAAGAACTAGATGGTGCCAGGCTACCACCAATGACAGCCCTGACAGAGAATACAACAGAGAGTCCCTGATGGAGCAGGGAAAGGGTGAGATGCAGAACTCAAATTCCAGAAAAAAGACCAGACTTAATGGTCTGACTGAGACTGGAAGAACCCCAGAAAGCATGGCCCCCGACTCTCTGTCAACCCAGAATTAAAACTATTCCCGAGGCCAACTCTTCAGACAAAGATTGGACTGGACTGTGGGACATAAAATGATTCTCGTGAAGAGTGTGCTTCTTAGCTCAAGTAGATACATGAGACTAAATGGGCAGCTTCTGTCCAGAGATGAGATGAGAAGGCAGAGAGGGTTAGGAGCTGGTCAAATGGACACGGGAAATCAGGGGTGGAAAGGAGGAGTGTGCTGTCACAGTATAGGGAGAGCTATTAGGGTCATCTAACAATGTATGTATAAATTTTGTATGAGAGACTAACTTGTAAACTTTCACTTAAACTACAACAATAAACAAAAAATTTTTTAAAAGCACACGTTACAAGGAAGGTAATTGGATGGATTCTTCTTGGAGAGAAGGCTGTGTCAGGTAGACCTAACTACACAACTGTGGAAGAAGAAATAATAGTACTACTGAAGGTCAGGAAGATGAGTTGTTAATAAGGTAAAAGGACTGGAAGTACTTCGGGACGAGGATATTTGGATCTCATAGCCAAAGTTTTGATGAAGAGATAGGTGTGCTCTTGAAGTGTGGGCATTTGTAAAAAAGGGAAGGGGGAGAGGATAGGGAGGAGAATAGTGGTACTAAACAAGCCCTTTTCTTCTTTATTTTTTTAAAGCAAAAGTCGGAGAAATAGGCATGGTTATTGATCACAGAACTTGCCCAGACAAATATTTTCCTACAGTGCCAATGGCATAGATAAGAAAGCCACTAGTGACAGAAACCAGTGGGAAGTGCTGGTTTAGAGCAATTCTCCTTTTCTCTTCTTAGAGTGTGTGGTTGTTATGATCTGCTGCAGTGGAATCTGCTCATTCCTGAATATACACCAGTCATTGTTGCCCCTGAGTAATGTACTTATTGTGGCTTTTAAAAAAATACAAACTGCATGCCCTGAATGAGCAGACCATCACAGAATCACAGTCTACTTAAATCAGAAGTTTGTATTGTGAGAAGAAAACTCATTTCTTCACTTGCTTAAAGGCTTTTCCTTCTTATAACCGTCATGTTTACCTTTGTTTGACCCAACAAGCTTTTCCCCATCGTGTTGTTATGTACCTTCCAGTGGATTCTGACTCATAGTGACCCTATTTGCCAGGTCTTCTCTCCCTCAGAGCAGCTGGTGGGTTCAAACCTCCAACCTTTCAATTAGCAGCCAAGCGCTTTAACCATTGCGCCACCAGGGCTCCTTTTTGAGATGAAAATGAGTTTCCCATCATAGGACTTAGGAAATAAGATTTTATAAAGTAACTAACTTTAAAACCAGTATCTAAAAAATGATAAGGGGCAGTATAGCTCTAGTTAATGTGGAGAGAAAAAAAACAAGGTTTGAAAAACCCAAACCAAATCCATTGCCATCAAGTAGAACTGCCCCATAGGGTTTCCAGGGAGTGGCTGGTGGATTCCAACTGCCGACCTTTTGGTTAGCATCCGAGCTCTTAACCATTGCAAGGTTCAGGGTCATACAAATCTGAGTTTGAATCCTGGCTCTTCTGTGTACCAGCTATGTGACCCTGGATGTTACTTAGTCTTTGTGGACCTCAGTTTCCTCATCTGTAGAATGAGAGAAGAATGATACCTACTTTGTTGGGATAGTTATAATAAGGATTAGAATTAATATCATTAGTAAGTACTTAAATGGTAGCAGCTACTATTAATAATCACAGAAATGAAAAATAACTGAATAGATTATTCTAGATATAGAAGTTATGCCTCGAAGACAGCCCTTCTGGAGAGGTGGGGTTGCAGGTTGTCACAATGCTGTGACAGTGAAATAAGTAAGGATGTCCTTTGCATCAGCAGTGTAGAGGCTGCTGTGTCTTGATTTGGGGAGTCTTGCACTGTCTACAGATGAAGGAAAGAGGCTGGTGTGTTTGTTCTTTCCCTTTTACCTGGCTTCCTGTGATGTCCTAATTTTCCCTTGTTACTTTCCTGGCAGGTGGCTGTGAAAAACAATATTGATGTCTTCTACTTCAGCTGCCTCATCCCACTAAATGTGCTTTTTGTAGAAGATGGCAAAATGGGTAAGTATGTCCTCCTATCCTTCTGCCAAATATACCTTTGCCCTTCCTCTGAATGTCAGGCAGAGCGTAGCCCCAGAGGTACAAGTTATTTTAAGATTAACAAAATGGGGTAAGAATATGCTAAAGCTCTAGCAATTACTATTTATTTATTCCCCTGAATCACATTTGTTCTTGCTCTGCTGTTGGTCTCTAAATCAGAATGCCTATTATCTAAATAATGTAGCCACCCCAGGATACAGAGCAGGAGGTTTGGTGACAGGTAGTTGTGGATTTGAATCTCAGATCTGCCATTTATTAGCTGTGTGACCGTGGGAAGGTGTTTAATTTTTCTCAGTTTCCGTTTCCAAGTTTGCATAGTAGCAATTGTTTTTAAAATAACTTAATGAGATAATGCATGTAAATTTAGCACTTAGCCCTGAGCTAAGTTCTTACTGCCTCAAGATAAGAATTCTGTAATTTGTAGTAATCTGTTAGTACTCCTCGTGTGGTAATTGACATTTCTCTCTTCCCTTCCTTATAAAGCCACTGCCTAATAAAACTAGTTTATATTGGTGTATATTAAACTATGTTGGTACTTAACTGATATGATTCTCACAATGGCTCTTTGGGTAGACAGGAGAGATGTAAGTATATATGAACAAACTACACAAAGTTATTCAAACAGGAAAACGGTGGAGCCAGAACTAAAACCTTAGATGATCTGACTCTTACACTCTTTGCACTGTATCTCAGTACCGCTGATGTGAGATTAATTGACCTGAAGTGTAGCACCTCTGCATAGTTAAGCATTGGCGCCAATCCCAGGCTGCTGCTAGCTGTATTGCAGGGAACCAGCACCTCAAAGGAGAAATGGCACAAGGCATCAGAAATCAGAATACTGACAGGTGGTACACATCCTTCCTTCCCTTCTGCTTCCCCATACAGAGCGCCAGGTCTTCCTTGCAACATGGAAGGATATTCCCAATGAAAATGAACTTCAATTTCAGATTAAGGAATGTCATTTAAATGCTGGTGAGTAATGACTCTAAATTCCATTTTCATCTTAGTAAATCAAGTTAGTTATTTGAAAATTTTATATTTCATTTACCTACCTTTTTCCACATCTACCTTATTTCTCAATACATTACTTTGCAAACTTGTTTTTAAAAACTTGGGAATGTTTTGCTGTAGGTGCTAGATTACTTATAAGCTAACAGATTTAAGAAACAAACTACAATGGATTCATCTACTTAATTCTTCAGTAGATGAAGACATGTTAGTCATATTACTTAAACATCTTAAGCATCAGGTAATTGAAGTGGCACTTGAGGATATGCATGCTGCTAAGAATTGGAAGGACCGCTGCTTCTTTTTTTATCAGCTTTCAATATTGGAATGCTGTATTTAGAATCCTGTGTTTATAATTAAACGAGAATGCATGGTAGTTGATTAAAGCTTGGTTGGTAACCTTTTTCTTTCCTGCCTTATGTCAGCTTTCATATAACGTAATCTCTTTAATCACCAGTAAAAAGCTCCAGACCCTTTTGTAGTTAATTTTATTACTATAATAGAATATAAAAGAGGTAACCCGAGAGGAGAAACAATAACAGCTATCAGTCCTTAGGGCTTTTTTTCACTGAAATGTTCCTCATGAGGAAGGAGCCCCTAAGCTGTTCAGAGTCCTGCCTTTGTTCCAATTCTCTTTTTTGAGGTTAATATTCTCTTTTTTAGTACAAGGCTCTATGAGTTTGAATGAAAGAGAGGCTTGGTGCTTGGTCAGTTCTTCCTCTTTGCTCGTTTGCCTGTCTTTCCTTTCTGTACATTGGTGGGTTTCCTAAGGGGTTTTCAGCATGCTGCCAGTTTCCCACTGCAGCTAGAGTATAACATTGGAGAGAGAAGGTATGGCAGTTCAGAAAGAAAACCATTGTCTTCCCATTTCAGCCTTTTGTTTTTAATTTTAGTTTATCGGGGCTTCGTGATGTATTCATCTTCTGTGTTCATACATACCTTTTCTGTAAATCTTCCCAATAGAACTTTGGAAATCCAGCTGGATAGTAATCAGCCTCCTCCTGTGAAACCTCTTTTAAATGTGATGAATGTCTAGGCCCTGTCTGAAATTTTCAGAAGGCTGAAGCCCTGCTTGAAATAAAAGACAGACTAGCATCTTTTAGTGTAGAAATTTCAGATGGACGTTTTCCTCTGATAATGATCATCTGACTTCTCGTAAGCCCTTGGAGAGGTGTTTGAGGAGAGAGGCTTCTACATTTTCCATAACCAGTTAGTTGATTCTGTTCAGGAATACTATATATCTCTCTGTCTTAGTCATCTAGTGCTGCTACAACAGAAATACCACAAGTGGATGGTTTTAATGAAGAGAAGTTTATTTCCTCACAGTCAAAGTAGGCTAAAAATCCAAATTCAGGATGTCAGCTCCAGGGGAAGTCTTTCTCTCTCTTTTGGCCTTCTCATCAGTGTTTCCCCGGACTAGGAGCTTCTCGGCGCAGGGACCCCTGTCCAAAGGACGCGCTCTGTTCCCGGCACTGCTTTCTTGATGGTATGAGGTCCCGCTGTCTCACTGCTCACTTCTGTCTTTTATATCTCAAGAGATTGCCTCAGGACACAGTCCAGTCTTGTAGATCCAGTCCTGCCTTACTAACACAACTGCCACCCATCCTCCCTCATTAACATCATAGAGGCAGGTTTACAACATACAGGAAAATCACACAGTACCAGGAATCATGGCCCAGCCAAACTGATATACACATTTCTGGGGGGACATAATTCAATCCATGACACTCTCTTTCTAACATAGTCTAGGTTTCTCGTTGTGACTGATTATGTATCTATTAAACAAAACCAGAGTTTTCTATACTTCACAAAAAATTGTATTCAAATTAGGCTTTTTGTGTGTGTATGTGCCATACTGTAGGTAGGTGGCAGTGTTATCTGTCCCTCTCTTTGAAGCTCATTGGTCAGTTACCATGAGCTTTATCTGATGAGTAAAGGAGGTTCCACAGTATCAGGAAACCATCATGTGTAGAATCCACAGAGGCAAAGCAGCCTCTGCACCCAGCTCAGAAAAGACCAGGCCCCTGGTTATAGTCACTCTCTTGGTATTTCGTCTGATGGCAACAACACTATAGTATGTTCCTGAGAACACTTGTCCCTCAAAAAATGTGGTGGAGGGGTGCCTGTGGTTAATTAAATTAGAGAACTATAGCATATGCTGTGCCTCTCTTAGAAGTTGCCTTTGCACATTAGCATACTAAAACCTCTGATAAGTCCTGCATTGAGGAAACCTGTTTAACCCAGTGTTGGCTGAATTTGTTTGACCATGATACTTAAAATCACATAAGGCTTACTAACATCTGTGGAACACTAATGTACCTTGAACATAATCTGGGAAATGCTGGTCTAGAGTGAGCAGAGAAAGGCAGGATTAATTGGAAGACAGCTTTGGTTTCAGTGGTCCAGTATGAAAGAGATAGGCTTTTTCCAAAAAGAAAATGGAAGTTTTAGTGACTGCGGACTTTAGTCTGGCCTGCCAAAATAATAGAAAGAAAAGATCCCCCAGCTTCTGTATTGGCATTTAGAGCCCTTATTGCACCTTGTTGTATGTTTGTGATCTTGTCAGAGAGGAGTCTGGCCTTCCTGCCAGTGGAGCTGTGTCCTCTGATGTAGCCTGAAACAGTTTCTTAGAGCAAATTTAGTTTTGATCAGTTCTGCCATGGCCTCCCGCCACTTTGTTTTCTCCAGGAGCCCAAAGCCATCATTTTCCCACACTAAGTCACTGCTGGAGCGCTGGTGGCACGGTGGTTAAGAGCTCAGCTGCTAGCCAGAAGGTTGGCAGTTTGAATCCACCAGCCACTCCTTGGAATGGCTCTTCCTGCAATGAATGCTTTATAGCCCTTCCTTTGACTCCACCCCAAGGTCTGGAGTGCCCTAGCCTTTACATTTCCTTCCAATCTTGAGAGCTCTATTAACACGAGCGTTTTCAGTTTTAGTGCCTTCTGATTCAACACCCTGGGTCTAGCTGAGAGCTAAAAATACCAGCCTTTCCAGCTGATCTGCCCTAATCACAATAGCACCAACCCTTTAAATAGCTTTTCTGTGCCAGCATAGACATTTGACAGATGGAACTAACACTCAGGGCTGCAGGAAATCACAGCCTTACAGGACTTTACCAACCTAGCATTTTGCCTTTGCTTTTGCTCTTCCATCTCTTCCTAGAGAATAAAGAAAAAAAATCCTCCTTCTAAGTCTTAATTATTAATCAGGTTTTAATAGTAGGGTATATATGATAGGGTTGGTGCCACTTTGTATAAATACTAGAAATGCTAGATGAGAAAGGCACTGGTGTGTGGGACTCTCTACTTCCTAGCACTGATCATCTTTATGAGTATCGAGATCTGTGTAAGTTTGTTTTGCATCATATAATTATAACTGCATTTAGGGTTAGTATGTATCTGGGACCCACTGTCTTAAGTATATAAGAAATAGTTGCATCTCCAGCCATATCCAGAAAGGAATCTTTCTGGCAAGCAGTTCTACTAACCTCTTCTTTAAATTAAGTGTTTATTACACTCTGAAAAGCTCAGAGACATGATGTATCTAGTTAGGCACTGTAGTAAAAGGAAAAAAATCTTCTGGTATGGAGACTAGGTGAAGGCAAGTTACATTTCTTTGTTTTGTCATGGCTCTCCCCATCCATTGCTCAAATGGTGGGAAGGGTTCTTTTCAGTAGGTCATAGTGATTTTTTTTGTCGTTGTTAAAAATATACACAGCAAAACATACACCGATACAACGGTCTCTGCATGTCTACATGTACAATTCATTGACATTGATTACATTCTTTAAGTTGTGCAGCCATTCTCTCCCTCCTTTTCCTAATTGTTTCTTCCCCATTATCATGAATTCACTGCCCCCTAAGCTTCCTATCTAACCTTTCAAGTTACTGTTGTCCGTTTGATCCCATATAGATACTTCTTCCAAAGAGCACAAGGTTCAAGGCATTCTTTTGTAAATAAGCTAACCTATTGTTTGGTTTAAAGAAGACTTCAGGGGCTATTTTTGGTTTAAGGTTTAAAGATTATCTCAGGGGCAACAGTTTCAGGGGTTCATCCAGCCTGAATAGCTCTAGAAAGTCTGGATTCCATCATGAGAATTCTATATTTTTCTCCCTTTTCATCGGGATTCTTCTATGGAATCTTTGATCAAAATGTTCAGTAATGGTAGTCAGGCACCATCCACAGGAGACATTTGTTCATGGAAGCAGCTAGGCACGCAGGTCATAATGGTTTTCAACTTGCTAATGAATACAACAGCTGGACCCCAAATGTAAATTCTTCCATTTCCACTTTCTAGTATGAGTTACCCTCTTCACCCTTATTACTGCCAAAAGAGGTGTTGACCTTAGCTTAAGGAGGAAGATGATGGAAGAAAGGCCACATCCACACCTTTCAGAATTTCAGGCCCCATACCCAAAGAACCGAATTTGGGGAAGGATACAAATGAACCAGAGGAACTCACATATTGAAGCAAGTATAACTCTATTTGACCATTGTTACAGATTGTATCATGTCCCCAAAAAAAATATGTGTTGTAAATCCTAACCTCTATATTTATGGTTAGGAGCCCTGGTGGTGCAATCATTAAAGCTATCGACTGCTAACTGAAAGGTCAGTGGTTCGAAACCACCAACAGCTCCGCGGGAGAAAGATGTGGCAGTCTGCTTCCATAGAGATTTACAGCCTTGGAAACCCTATGGGGTTGCTATGAGTTGGAATCGACTCAGTGGCAGTGGACATGATTATGATTATAATCCCAAAGGAATGGGTTGTGTTTTTTAGGTTAATAAGGCAGGATTAGTGTAAGGTATATCTTGAGCAAATCTCTTTTGAGATATAAAAGAGATTAAACAAGCAAGCAGAAGCAGAGATGGGGGAAGAGAGATGCCAAGCCATATGAAGATCGCCCAGGAGTGAAAGCTCAAAGAGACAAGGTCCTTCCTCCAGACCGACGCAGAAAGCCTTCCCCTAGAGATGACACTGTGAATTCGGACTTCTAGCCTACTAAACTGTGAGAAAATAAATTTCTGTTTGTTGAAGCTACCCACTTGTGATATTTCTGTTATAGCAGCACTAGATAACTAAGACGACCATGTATTTCTACTCTTATGCTTTGGAGCAGATCTTAGTGTCTTGTGCTTTATATAATACCATCAGCACACACTGAAATAATTAACAATATTTTCTCACTCTCACAGTCTCACAACTAAAATTCCATCATATTTCCCAGGGGTTGAGGTATGTGAAAAGGAAAAAAAAAAAAAAAAAAAAGATAAATTATCAAGAAGTCTATCCCAGTCTGGCTGCCTCCTTACATCAGGCTCCCATTTCTAGTTTTAATAAGTACATTTAGCAGCTCAGTGTCGTCCAGTCTATATATTGTATAGATCTTATAAATCTTCAACTCTGGTCTAATATCTAAAATTCGTAAGAATTGATTCACACATACTTATGATATAGAACCCTCCCTGCATTCAGTCTTCTGGTAGAGATCACAATACAGCCATTCAGTAGAAGCAGAGCTGGGTTCCTGGCCAGTGCTTCCAAATATATTTAAGTTACATCCATTCAGCTTGCTTATCCTACCTGGCTGTTTGCCATGGTTTTTAATTCTGGAAGGAGTGAGTATGTATGTGTGCGTTCCTGTTTGCTAGCCTTTCGTCTCTTACGTAGGTGGTGAAATCATGAGAAGTCTGTAGGAATCTGGGCCTAGCTATGTATATAGTCTGGAACATGTTTGTGCCTCTACAACAAGGTGGCTCTTCAAATATGGTGGAAATGTTTAACGAATAAGGCTTTACTTCCTTCTCCCCTGGGCTGTCACTGGTTTGAATGTGGAAGAAAGACGTCAAGGCAAGAACTACCTCCAAAATTAGCCCACATCTAAGTAGATGGATTTTAATGCCTATGGCAGTTATTTTCCTAGTGGCATCTCCAACACCTGAGTCAGAGACTTATGCAACAGATATTGATGACAAACACCTGTTGTGTCCCAGATACTGTGGTAAGCACAGTGATGGAAAGCTCCAAGATCCCTGTACTCAGAGAGCTTACCATCTAGGAGATTAGAAAGGTCATCCATCATGGCAGTCTTTTCCTTGAGAGCACAGTAGAATACAACAAATTTTTATGTGGGGAGAGTTTCATTCCTAAAGTAGGCATGAGTAATTTGAATTCTCATCAGAATGAACGTAATAAACTATCCACAAAGAAGCAACCTTTGTCCTCTCTAGAAGTTTCTCTTTCTCTGATATGGCACCATCTCTCATAGTAGCAATAAGAAAACAAGGAGAGAGAAATAACGTTTAATTCTGGCATGTCACGGATCTTTGGTGCTGTGGTCATGAGAAAGAGCTGAAACACCAACCTCTTACCCTGAAATGGTGACTACCAGAATCTCCACTATGACCATCATCAGCAGCTGGGGTTTCAGGGCCTTGTAGCACTCACTTTTGCACAACTTCACTCTTTCTCAAAGTCTTTTGTTTTATTTGTTAATTTGGAGGCATATTCACTAAAGGTGTAAGAAATCATCTGCCTGTTTTTCTTTTTTTTAAATCTTCAAATTAAACACCCAGGTTAATAGATTTGGCCTGCAGGATTTCTGCAACTCTGTCCCCTTGTCTGACCCTGGCAGTTGAGGCCAGAGTGGCTCACAGTAAAGTGGTAGTGACTTGGTAAGTAGTGTTGTGAATTTGATCGCCCGTCTGTGAATCCCTATAGATCTGGACCGGCATTCCAAAAATGAACACCAACATGGTAGTCACTGTGACACACCTGTTTCTCTCTTTGTCGTCTTTGGACATTTTTACCTGTCTAGCACCTAGTTTAGAGTTAACCAACTCCTTAAACCAACCCATTTTGTAACTCTTCACAGATAACTCTGGTACTAATGCTTGGTTGCACCTAATTCTGTTTTCTGTCCTGGAAGCTGAGAAGCAGGTCCTTTGCTATTGTGTGGGAAAAGGGCTTTTTGAAATATGCATGTGCACATGGCTGTACTTGTCAGGGAACTTGAGCACACATGGCTCATAAAGATGTCAGAAGACAGCTAGCATGCATTTGTTTGAGATTTAACTGTACGTGTTGGATTTTGAATCTGTGTTTCCAGACACTGTTTCCAGCAAATTACAAAACAACAATGTTTATACTATTGCTAAGAGGAATGTGGAAGGGCAGGACATGCTGTACCAATCCCTGAAGCTCACTAATGGCATTTGGATTTTGGCGGAGCTACGTATCCAGCCAGGAAACCCCAATTATACGGTAAGGCCTTTCTCAGGATGGGTGAGATGGGTTAGAGGAGGGAGGTAGGAGCCCTCTTAATTTTTCTTACCACCCTGGAAAGACCTAGAAGAGGAGCATCAGACCCAAGATACCCAAAACAAGTAGTCAATAAAGAAGTCCCCAGCTGCCTCAGTGGAGTACCTCCTCTCTGCAGTGTCTACCCCATCCAGCAGGCATGGTGCCTCTGGCAGCAAGGAGTGCTTCAAATCCATCCCTCCCCCTGGTACATACACACTTGCTCACAAAACTTGGCAACTTTATCCTCAATATCAGTTAATTCTTAGCTAGCGTATCTGTGCATATGGTACTGTAACAAGCTGCTAAGAGGATTATTTGCATAGCTAATTTTAAGAAAACCTTTCCTGCATTTGGAGTTCACAACCCAAGGATATCAGTCATAGACACATGAGCCTTTTTCAGTAACTGAATGACCTGAAATGCTTGTTGTGAACGGTAAGGCAACATAAAACATACCTTTGGCAGCCTGTAAGGGGACTTAGTTTGGAAAACTACTTCAGTGGCACTCGTTGCCACCAAGTCGATTGCGTCTCATATCAACTCTATAGGTCAGAGTAGAGCTGCCCCATAGGGTTTCCGAGGAGCAGCTGGTGGATTCAGACTGCCGACCTTTTGGTTAGCAGCTGAGCTCTTAACTACTGCACCACCAGGGCTCCTTCAGTAGCACACTGCACTAAAATAAAAATTCCGGTGATACTTTATAGAGCAGGAGCAGTTCCTTTGTTAAACAATAAAGATACCTAACTAAGTACTGGGCATTTGCTTGCTGTTGTAAAATATGGTCTCTCAATAGGATGCTGCTTGTCATCTGCATTTTGAAAAGTAAAAGAAAACCCCTTGAGATACGGGGAAGTATCTTATTCCTCTATTTGAGATTTTTGTAGGCCGTTTGGAAGGAGGAGACAGGAAAGTGACAGGGGAGGGAGGTTCAGTATTGATTAACTCTGAGGAAGCTGAACAGTAAGTAGATTAAGGGAGCTTTTTAGCTAAAAGGGAGCATTTTCTCAGCCATTTGCTTAGAAAATTCTGTGACCCCATTCCTTAATTTTGACAACCAAGCCTGTTTTCACTAGCATGCATCAAGGGGACAGTACCAAACAGAACTGAAAATTCCTGGTGCTTTCTCCACTAGACCCCTCCTTGAAGGAAGCTGTTATAGCATGTGTGTGTGAACTGCTAAGTCGGTTGAGCTAGATGTTTGCCCAAGCATTTGTGAGCTGGGAGACTTCAGGCTACCCCAATAAAGTATACATTCCTCCCACCTACCTCCTCCACCAGTCTCTCATCTTTTTTGGAGTAACCTACCCCACCAGTTCCCTTGAGTTCTGCAAGAAAGGAAAACCCTGCTGTGCTGTTCCTGGAGGGCAGATTTTCACTGTAAAATCAAGATCTGTCAAATAACTCCACTTACTTCCCTAGAAGCTTGCTCAGAGTACAGCAACTTTGAAATTAAACACCACTTCTTCCTTCACCTTCAGCATACATTGTTCTGGTTGTGACTTAGGGTTAAATTAGGGTTCAGGATTGTGCTAGGAGGTAGAGAGTTTACTTTAGCAGAACTGCCAATATCCCAGTCCCACACCCTGCCCAACCTGCTGTGTGTCCTCCACTTACCTCTGTGATTGTTAACACTTAATTCTTAGAGACCAAAATTAGTCATTAATAAGAATTTTAAAGAGAATCCCTTTCGTGACTTTAGTGAAAAGGTGACACGTGATTCCAGCAGACCCTAGCTTTTAAATGTAGATATAAGCTTTGTCTATAAATGGTAGAACTTGGACGGAGAATAAAGAAGCATATATGTAGATAGGCTTATGCATATGTGTATGACTTTTTTGTTTTGCTTACCCATTATTTTATTGTATATAATCTTCCATTTCAGCTAGGTAAAAGCAGCATTATTGCCCCAGTTGCAGAAAAGGAAACCATGGTTAAAATGATTACTGACATGTTCAAGATCATTTAATTTGTTGGTAGATGAGTTATGTTTTAACTTTTTGTTTTAAGACTTAAATTATCTAAGAAATAATTTAAGACTCACAAGAAATTTTTTAAATAATACATAGTATTCCATATATCTTTCACCCAGCTTTCCCCATAGATAACACCTTACATAACCATAGTACATTTTCAAAACCTTGAAATTGATAGTGGTACAATACTGTTAACTACAGACCATTTTCAGATTTTATCAGTTTTTACATGTGCTTTTTTTTTGCTTATGGTGGAGGTGGGGTATGCATATAGTACTGTAAAATTTTATCACGTGTGTATTTGGATAACCACCACTACAGTCAGGACACAAGACTGTCCCATCACCACAGAAACTCCCTTGTGCTACACCTTTATGGTTAGACTGTCACCCCGCCCTAACACGTGGCAAACACTCGTCTGTTTTCCATCACTATAATTTTTGAGAGTGCTGTATAAATTGAGCTTATACAGCATGTAACCTTTTGAGGGTTTTTGTTTTGTTTTTTTTTTCCTCCTCCACTCAGCACAATACTCTTAACATCTATCCAAGTTATTGGGTGTATTAATAGTTTGTTCCTTTTTATTGCCAAGTAGTGTTCCACTGTATGGATGGACCACATTTTATCCATTTGCCCATTGAAGGACATTTCTAGCCCTATTGCTGTGGTTAACTTTGTGTGTCAGCTAGGCCATAGTGCTTTTTATTTTGAGATAATTATAGATTCACATGCAATTGTAAGAAATAATATAGTGAGATCCCATTTACCCTTAACCCAGTTTCCCGAAATGGTAACATCTTGCATAATTACCTTTATCTTATAAGGGTGAAGTCACATCTCTATGGGTAGGTAAGTCTCACCTGGAGAGAGAGCTTTTTCCAGGTAAAGAAGCATGTGTTCCAGGCTAGAAACCAGAGCTGGGTGGGTAAGCCTTTGGCTTTAATTAAATAGGAGAGGCAACTCTTCCTCCCCTGGTGGGTCTAGATGGGTGGCATTCCTGAGTGGTTGATGTCAAAGCTGTGTCACATAGGCAGACTAGCAGTTAGAAAGTTATGACCCAGGTAAGGCCTCTTTTCCCCAGGAGCCATACAAAATGAGACCTAGACTCCTAGCTATATTTCGTTAAGTCAGATTAGTTAGATTCTTTGTTTGTGTATATGTTTCCCTTGAGATTTGGCCAAAAAAAAAAAAAAATTAGTTTAATTCTAGCTTCCCTTAGCTGCGCTAGTTAGAAAGCAAGGGATGGGTTTAGATCTAAAATTGACCCTTTGTTAAAGGCCAGGACAGTGATGGATATTTGAGAGAGAGAAGGCGGTGGTGGGGGGAAGGGGTGGAAATGGAGGGGAAGAGATACATTCTTGCCCTTCTCAGCTCATTCCCCAGAAAAGCAGATGACATTCTCAGGGTCAAGGCCTAGTCACTCCATGACTTCCCACCAGTACCAGCCTTGACAGTTTGGGCTTTTATTGAAGAAGGCAACATTTCTTTACTAGTTGTGAATGAAAATCTCCAACTGATAGAACTTAAGATGTGAAAAAATACAGGACAGCTTTCAGGGGAGAGGAACTGCTCCACTTGGTCCAGGAGTTAACTTCCTTAAGCTGTTCTAAACTCTTTAACTTCCTGTCCTCTCTTTTCTTAACTCACATATTCTCCCAGTAGAATTTTCCACATTGACAGTGGAGAGGCTGTGGAGGAGGAAGGACAGAAACTTAACCACTGTAGAGAGTTTGAAAGTCAGGGAAATGCCTATAGCTCTAGCTGCAAATGTGACCAAAGTTAGAGAGCTGTTTTCTCTGCATATTTATATTCTTAAATTAGATGTGTTTTGTTTTGTTTTACATTTATCAGAGTTCTCTTCTTGACTAATATCGAACAGTAGTTTTTGCAAATGCCGTAGAGACATATTAAATGTAAATGAAAAGAGCCTCTTGATTTTCCTTTTTTTCGCATTTTTAAATTTCACTTCTAAGTTTTTAGGATGTTAGTCTTTTCAAGAAATTCAGGGTTAACCAATATCTTGATATTTTTTCCAAGATATTCTCACCTTTTATATTACATTAAATCATCCAGAGTCTCTAATAAGAGAATAAAGAGGTAAAAATAATCTGAAATTTCATGGGGATATAGCTTTTGCTGATCTGCCCTAATAGACAAGAGCAATGATGTCAATAATACAAAAAAGTAAAAAATTAAATTATTTCTTGTTCTAGCATGCGTTTTGCATGCTTCTAATGTTATGTTCGGGAGTCCCTGGGTGGTCCAAACAGTTAACACACTCCGCTGCTAACCAAAAGGTTGGAGGTTCGAGTCCACCTCAGAAGAAAGGCCTAGCAATCTACTTCTGAAAAATCAGCCATTGAAAACCCTATGGAGCACAGTTCTACTTTTGACACACACGGGGTTGCCATGAGTCGTAATTGACTGAACAGCAACTGGTTAGTGTCACATTTTCGTTAATAATATTTTGCCTTATCTAATAATATAATTAGGGAGTCTGAATCTCGTTTTAAATTTTTTTCTGTTGACCCACAAAGTAAGATTCTCAATATTCGACATTAAAGTATTTTTAATATTGATGTTACGTACCTGTCTATTTAAAAAGGCAGGGAAAAAAAGATGAAGCTATTGACATAGATTGCTGTACAGTTATATTAAGTAAATATCTTTTTGTGTTCTTGTTTTCCCTCCTTAACAGTGTATAGTCTCCTCAATATAATACAGAAAGGACTAATACCTTGGACCTACCTAACTTATGCTTTTATTTTACTTGATTGTGTATCCTTCTGAAATTGGGACTAGGATAACCAACCTCCTTATCAGACTGAGAAACTAAGGCAGACATCTGAAATGACCATCAACTATTTAATAATGTTAACCCTTCCCCTTCCATTTGGCAATAATCCCTGTGGCTCTTAGCAAAGCGTTAGAACAGGTGTTCCTCTTACAATGAAAATGCCTTGATATTTGTAGTATGGATTATCTCCTACCCTCGTAGACCCACCATATAGGTGGGAACACAGCACAACTTGGCATTGATTAAATTGAAATTCTAAGGCATGGTCTCTTTGTTTGGCTAGTCAGTGATAGAACCTCCTTTCCCACTGTGTCAGAAAGAGGTTTTCTTGAACTGACTACTTGGGTGCCTTTTGAGCTAATGCCAATTTTATGCTAATCTTCCTTCTCCTTTTCCTCTTAACAGCTGTCTCTGAAGTGTAGAGCTCCTGAAGTCTCTCAGTACATCTATCAGGTTTATGACAGCATTTTGAAAAACTAACGGACTGGTCCAGTGTCCTCCAGCCACCCTGTGATCGGTGCAAGCCAAGAGCTCTTAAATGGAAGAAGTTGTACTGATGTGTAGAATCTGAACCCAAACACACTGAGGCCACCCACCAAGGTAGTGACTAGTCTAACCTGTGCTAACATTAGGGCACAACCTGTTGGATATTTTTAGCTTCCTGTGAACATTTGTAACCACTGCTTCAATCACTTCCCACTTCTTGCCACCTGCTGCTGCTGTCTGTCCTTAACTTGTGAACTTCTCCATGCCGTGCCAATGGCTGGCGTTTTCTACACCCGCATTTGAGTGTAGTTTGATATTTTGTAATTGAGAGCTCATTTCAAAAACAGAAAAAGGAAAAAAATATTAAAGCAAGGAAAAGTGTCACTGAAACATAAACTGCACTTTATTGTTTTATATTTTTGTATGGAATAGAAATTGAGGGAGTAGCGTAACCAGTAAAAAGTGCTAAAGCAACTGACCGTCATTAACCACACAGTCCTGGAGGAGGAGACACAGTTACTTTCCCTACCCTGTTAGGGGCTCTCTTACCTGTGACAACCTTGTCCCTGGTCATTTGGATTTTCACCTTTTTTTTCACCCCCCTCCACACTCCTTTCCCTTGGCCAGGCATTGTGATTCCCCTTGCCACATACTATCACCTCGTTGGATGGCTCTGCAGTTAGGAATGGTGTGCTTCCTTCAATGATGTTTCAGGGTGCAGGAAATAGGGCCTGTCAGCACCAGGCCTGAGAGAAATTGGAACTTTCCTTTCCCCTGACCTAACCCACAAATAATGTTGATTAAGGAATTTGAAAAGAGATGGGAAAAAGGAGCCAAAATACCTTCTCCTCACCCCCTTCCCTATATTTCTCAAGTCCTGTTCACGTTTAAAATCACAGAGTATTAGAGTTGAAACAGACTTTAAGTAATAGCTTATCTAACCTTGTTTTTCTACAAAGAACAATAGAAAGCAAAAAGGGTGTTGTTGGCCTGAGGCCTGTCAGCCTTTTAGTAGCAGAGCTGGGACAGGGTCTCCTAAATCCCCGTCAGTGTTGTTTTCACTGCAGGACTGTCTCTCATTGTTTGCCTTTCTCCTGCCTTTTCTGTGCCTGCTTCTTTGTGGCTGTTCACAAGCTCCATACTGATTTCAGCACTCCATTCATTGGCATCAGGTTGCAGCAGAGTATCTTTTCAATTACTTGGAGGTAAATCCAGATGCCAAAATGAAGGAGTAGCTTGTTTGCCCTTATGCTCCTGGAGCTGCAGTTCTTGAGGCCAGCAGGGTGAGTGCAGAGATAAAATGAGCTTAGAGATGTCGCACATTCACTTCATCCCTCCAGTTCTGATCTGCCCTTTACTCATGATAGACTCCAGGGCAAATTGAGATCATCCCAGAGGGTCGAGCAGTTCTTGCCATCTCTCAGAAGATTGGGGCAGGTGAAATCCCCTCCTTAACAAGTTGGGTATGATTTGTCAATGAATGATTCATGCCCAGAACACCAACTTATTTAGCAGTGCTCACACAGTTTCATCTGTGGGCTCTTGTTGCTTTGCCTGGCCCCTTGCCTGGCATCCAGTATTCGGGGTCCATGACCAGGACTGCTCTGCTCCGTGTCCTGCTCAAATCAGAGGCACCCCAAAGTCGAGAGGCCTCAAGTTGGACTCAGGCCTGTGAGTGAGTCTAAGAGGAAGAGTTGAAGAAAACAAGAGCAAAAACTACCCCTGCCCCCCTGCCCTGCCCTGTAATGTCTGAAATGACCCTGATTCATACTAGTGCAAAGCTTGGGAGCGGGGGGTACCCAAAGCAGTTCTTAAGCCTTGAGACTCTCCAAGAGAAGAATGGTTGGGGTGGGGAAAAGAAATATGTCCTGCACTCGTCACCTCTGAGGCATGTGGGGAATAGGAAGTAGCACAGGATTGTGTGTGCGAGGTGGGTATGTCAGTGTTGTGTGGTGTGGAAATGCAGCTGGATAAAGTTCTCTTGTTGGGGAATCCTTCCTGGAGTCACTGAACACAAGCAGTGAAGATGGTTCACACTACAGATACAGTGTTCTCATCTCAAAGCACACTGTAGTTCCAGAAGGAAGAGTGTTTGTTAGGGCAAGGAGACAGAAGACAATTTTATATGAGGATATGTCCCTCAACGCCCAGAACTAGGCCTTGCTCAGCCTCCCCACCAATGAGGGGTAACAGCCTCTGTTCTCAGCTGGCCTGACTGAACCGATCATGAACACTTTGCTCCTTGGGGAGGCTGCCAGCCTTTGCACCCCTGAGCAGAATTAGGGAGGGATTCTGCTTATTGTAAAAGGACTTCTCTCCTGAAGAGACAGACTTGTTGCTTCCACCTCAGCTTCCCTTTTGGCCCATTTCAAGCTGGGCTGAATGGAGGAAGCAGGGTGGAGATTGCCCTGCATTCCCCCCCTCCTCCGCCTCAGTACGTCTTGTCTTTGTAACTGCTGGCTGGCATCAGTACAAAATGCAAGGGAAGCAAACACACACCCAGAACTCTTTTGCTGGTCAGAGATTCCCTGAGTGTTTGTCCTCTCCCAAGCCTGTTCCGTGTGTCTGTGTTGTGAAGTTTGGGATGTGGAGAAAAATGGGGAGGGGGAAGGGGTAACTGTTGCCCTAAGAAAGCTTGTCATTCTTTTGTCATTGTTGGGATCTGTCCTGGGGAGGGTGGGGGTTGGGGGAAAGCTTGACCTTGTGTCTTCATCAATAAACTCTCATTTACACAAATAAAGTTTGTGGTATGTACTTTGTTCCCAAAACTGGCACTCTAGGACAAATCACAGCTGGCCAGGGGGGATGGATGGGGAATTAATAACCACTTTGTTAAAACTTTTTTAATTGGCCATCCTACCCCTCCCAAGTATTTAGTCAGAGATGAATTTAAGAATTTAAGATTGGCGTGAGGAAGAATCATATACCTCATATATGTTAACTGAGCTCAATATCACTACACCATCACCGAAGGCAGGGAGTACTCAGAGAAGCCAATCCATCTTCCCTGGCAAGTCCACTGCTAGGGCCCCAGGCGGATTGTCCCAGGGCCCCCAGCCAGACAGCAGCAGTTCTTTCTGACTTGCGGGCAGGCAGCCAGCCAGCAAGGCCCAGGGGCAGAAGGAGCACATTGGTTTTCTATTATCCAGGGCATTTCACTAATCTCTCAACTTATTATAAATAAGGCCTCTCAGACCTGCACTCTGGACGTGTATATTCCCAAGCAAATAGAAGGAACACTGCTTTTAAAGCAAGCTTCCCAAGGAGTTCAAGTCAAAGACAACTGCTTGTGTGTGTGTGTGTGTGTGTGTGTGTGTGTAAGCCCATGTGCACCCACATGTGACCCAGGTGTTATCAAGATAGAGGGCCCCGCCCTGTGTTCTGCTGAGCTATCAGCCACTGAAATCTCCCACAGCCTGGAGTGGAAAGAGGCTGAGGGGTCCAATACCCAGATGGCCTTGGACAAGTCCCTGAACCTCTCTCATCATGAAAGTGAGTGTAAGTAAAGTACTTGACACACAGTAGGTGCTCAGAAACAGCTGTTTTTATTCCTATTCTTTGGCTATCCAAACACTGTAAACCAACTGCCTTTAACAGCTAGGAGCTTTCTGTCTCTTTGTTGCTGTGCTGTAGTAGCCCAAGCTGCCATAGGAATAATACTGGGGGTGGAGTGGGGTCAGGGTGGTCTTTGTTGAGGTCCAGGGTCAAAGATATGAAGTGGGGCCTTACTGAGCTCTGGCTGGAGTCACCATTTGGGCAAAGAAGATCCTTACAGCAGAAGCTCTGGACCATTGGGTGCACATTAATATCACCTGGAGAACTTTTAAAAAAAAATACTGATGGTTCTGTTCAGCTAGTGTCGGGTGGGGCCTGAAGAATTCTGCATTTTGAAAAGCTCCCCAAGTGTTTTCAACCAGGGTTAAGAATCACAGGGCAGAGAAAGACTCATGTGTTTTCCTACTTCTACAAAAATAAGTCATGTTCATGTGACAGTTTAAGAATTGTAAAGCACTTCCATGCTTTACCTGCTTATTCCCTTGCCCATCCCATGGATTTAACATGATGCCCATTTTTCAGGTGAGATGTTGTAGGTCTGCATCCTCTGACTCCACATGTCTGTCCTTAAATCTATGCTAGAGCCTCTTCCCACGTTCCATTGAGATTCTGTAATAGGCCCTCTCCTGTCTGCACTTGGCCACCGGGCCATGTCTGCATACTCACAACCGTATCCAGCTTTGGTAAGCCTCCAAGATACCTATGTGTCCAGTCTCCAAAAGCAGGGCCACGCTGGCCCCAGACTTGAAGATCTCACTAGCCTCTGCTCCCAGAATAGCAACTAGGAAATACTGAGATCTCAGGTATGTCATTTCTGAGGCCAGAAAACAGCTGAGGATTCCCAGGTTTGGGCCTTCCTACTCCCACTTCATTTATTGATGCTTTTTCTGATTTTGCTTGGACCCATATTTCTTTTCCCTGCCACCCCCAGCTCCAGGAGGCAAGAGTCTGTTTATTTTAATACCTGGTATGGCACTTGGGAAAGATCACACCTCCCCCGTTGTTACCTATTTCTATCTTCTGAACACTAATCCTAGAATCCCAACCAGCCCCCAGACATTTTATTAGCAACAAAGATTTTTCTTGAAAAGTTTCCGAGTTGGCTCCAAACTTGCCATCTTAGTTTCACATTTAACTTTTGCCCTGCCATTCTTGATGCTCCCAACAAGGGCAAGCCTAATTTAGGGGTGAGTTAGTCCCAGTTCTGTTGGAGAAGCGACTTTTGAGGACTTAATTTCCAGGAGCATCGTTTTGAGACAGGACTACTATCTCTGGGATCATTCCTACTTTGGGCAGGACCCCAACAACTCACCCATCTGTGTAGGTGCCTAGGGGATGATGTTCAAATCTAGCCTCTAGCTTTCCCTCCTTTGTTTCATTCACTCTATCCACTTATGGTCACAGGCTCCAGAATCTGGCCAAACAGCCTCTGAAAGCTCAGTGGAATCCTCAGCTATGCTGGGAGCAGGGAGGTGGGGGAGTGGAGGTAGGCAAGTTCTGGTCTCTGTCCTTTCTGTCCCACTTCATGTCTGGGCCTTAAATACTGCAGGTGGGCCCACGCATCTGTTCCCATAGAACCTGAGCTTGCACCTCAGCCGTCAGGTGTCCTCACCTGAACCAAATCCACATGAGGCTCAAGGTCAGATCGAAAAGACTGGGCCTCTCAAGTTTTTTCACCAGAGTTATCCTAATGGTAGGGGAGAGTGAACAGACCCCTCGGTGTAGTTTGTAGCCTAAAGTGACTTTCAGCAAGTCAACATGACTTAATCGTAAATTCAGGCAAATTTTGCATTTTATGTTATACTATAGCTATGTTTGTTTTTTATACAAAATGCTTTAAATGACCTAACACTGAGGCCAGTATGAAACCTGTAAAAATGGCATCGTGTCAGACCTCCTCATCTAACTTCAGGAGAGGGGAGGAGAATCATCAAGATCAGTAGCATCAGCCCAAAGCTGATTCCTATGAGGTGGTTGTTATTAGGTGCCGACAAGTCGATTCCAACTCATAGCGACCCTATGCACGTCAGAATGAAACACTGCCCGGTCCTGCACCGTTCTCACAATCGTTATGCTTGAGCCCCTTGTTGCAGCCACTGTGTCAGTCCATCTCATTGAGGGTCTTCCTCTTTTTCACTGACCCTCTACCAAGCATGATGTCCTTCTCCAGGAACTGATCCCTCCTGATAACATGCCCAAAGTATGTGAGACAAAGTTTCGCCATGCTTCTAAGGAGCGTTCTGGCTGTATTTCTTCCAAGACAAATTTATTCATTCTTTTGGCAGTCCATGGTATATATCTTCAATATTCTTCACCAACACCATAATTCAAAGGCGTCAATCCTTCTTAGGTCTTCCTTATTCACTGTCCAGCTTTTGCATGCATATGAGGCGATAAAAAAACCATGGCTTGGGTCAGGTGCACGTTAGTCTTCAAGGTGACATCTTTGCTTTTTAACACTTTAAAGAGGTCTCTTGCAGCAGATTTGCCTGATGCAATGTGTCGTTTGATTTCTTGACTCCTACTTCCATGGGTGTTGATTATGGATCCAAGTAAAATGAAGTCCTTGACAACTTCAGTGTTTTCTCCCTTTATCATGATGTTGCTTACTGGTCCAGATGTGAGGATTTTTGAGGTGGAGGTCAGATATTCCTCCACTCTCCAACCTTTTTACCATTTCTGACACCAGCCATCCCTCCCATGACACTCTTCTACTTCTCTCCTGGTTTTGATAACTCGTTGCAATGGCCACACAGAACTCACAGACCATACTCAAACAATTATAGGGTTTACTAGGGAAGTTAACACGTTACTAATTCAGGATCAGGATCAACTTGGAAGTAATAGGAATGACTCAGGATACAGTTCTTCTATCAGGACGGCTTCCTATCAGCATGCCTGCAGGCAGGCCTCTCAGCCCTTGGCCTTGCTCGGGCAAGTGTTACAAAGATCTTTGGCTCTGCTAATAAGTGCCCAGAGGCACCCTATTCCACCAGGAAGCCTCCTGCCTAAAGGCTCTCAGTTCTCTCACTCTGGGGGTCAACGAGCCTAGCCTGCCGGTCTTGTGCCACTGCCATCTTGTGCAGTCTTCAGTGTTACATCTCTGTCTCTTGGGTCTAGGAGGTTCTCAGCACCGGGACCCCTGGTTCAAAGGATGCGCATCGCTCCTGGCTCTTCTTGATCACATACTAGTGAGGTCCCCCTCCAACCTTTGGGATTGGCTCCTGTTAAACCTTGCAGAATGAGAAAACTGACCAATCCCCTACAAGGGTTCCATGCACTTTATTTGCGTTAGCAAAACTGTCCAATCCCCTTGCTGGGCCACAAGCATCTTATTTGCATAGTCCCACCCAATCATTTTGTGGGAGTTACAAGACCGTGGCTAGAAGGGCCATATTAAAGCAATTCCCTGCACCTCAAGGCCGCATAATTAACCTGTGGCTTTGTGTTCCTCTAATATAACTAACTTGAGAAGCTTCTGAGAAGCCTGGCCCCAAGGTATGAGTGTGAGCGCTGAATGATTTCTTATTTTCAGTCCACCTTGGACTGAAATGGAACCAGAGTAAAAGTCCACGGCCCGGTGGAATAGACATTAAGCCTAGGATCCTCAGGCAGGGTAAGGATTAAAGATCTTCGGATACATCGGGGATAGATAGTGCCCTAGATGATTTAATCAGGTTAAGAGGCTCTTGGTGACCCCATTGTGATTCCATGGGGCCAGAAAAATCTTATGTCTCCCCCAAAAGTGATGCTCCAGGAGGATGCCATGTCCTCCTCAGCCCTGTACTTGCTTCAAACTGCTGCCCTTGCCCTTCACCCTGTACCCCACCCCAACTCCCTGGGAATGCACCTAGAATGAATGGGAAAACTTTTCCAAGGTGCTGTTCGACCTCACCAAGAATGGCTGCATGTCTCTAAAAGAAGGCAAGAAAAAAGGCTACACGCATTGAGACTTATTATGTGCCAAGCACTGAGAGAAGGACTTTACACACCTTAGTTCATTTTAGACACCATATATAACTGTGAGACAACCAATCACATCTCCATTTTACAGATAAAGCAACAAAGATTCAGAGAGTTCAATTTACTTGCCTTCAGTCACATAGTAAGTGGTAGCGCCAGGATTTAAATTCAGATCTGTCTGATCCTGAAGCCTGTAACCACTATGCTGGAGGAGCAGGGGGAGCAACTGGGAAGGTGCCCAAAATGCAGAGCCCAAAGGGAGGAGGAAAACTGAGTTCTGTAAGGGAGCTGGAGCACATGTAATAGAAAGTCATAGTGAAGGATGCTGTGTCCCAGAGGTAGAAAAACTCAGTGGCTTCCCATTAAGCATAGAGTTAGATCCAAACTCCTTAATAATCTTGGCAATCAAGGCCCTTTGTGACGTCTCCTCAGCTATCCTCTCAACCTCTTCTCTCACCATGCTTCCAGCCTCCTGGGCTCCTGTCTGGTTCCTGAATTCACCTCTCATCCGGAAGCCTCTAATTGCTCCCCACTTCTCTTGCCTACAAAATCTCACTTCTCCCACAACTTCCCCCACCCTGCCACCCCAAATCTGCTTCTTTCAAGGTCCATCTGAAAGTTGCCTCCTTTGAAGCCTTCCAGTTCCTCTTACTAGTCTGTCAACTCCCTCTGCCCTCCCCTAGAACCATGACTTTGCACACAGCACATATTAGTGATGATTGTCGGCTCTTGGTCTCCCCATTGGACTGTGAGCACCAGCCGCACCAAGCTCATCAGTGACTGCCCAACTAGTGACTCTCAATCTTTGCATTCCACATTTTGCATTAAGTAAGACAAGTTATTTCAGTCTCTCCTGACCTAAGCTATCTCAGCCGTAAACCAAGTGAAACAGAATTGTTGGTGAGGATTAAATGAGAGCATATTGCCTGGCACATAGTACCTGCTCAATAAATATTAGCTACCAGTGATGAAATGACGTTGATGATGATTGGTTTAGAATAAATAAATGAGTGATTTTTGCCCTCAACCCTGGTAAATGCTGGTATCTCCCAGGCAGGAGAGGAATGGGGAGCAGTGGCTTTAGAGAGCGGAGGACATGCATCGACAGATTAGCTTTGCACCAGCCTGGTCAGCCTTTCACTGCCGCAGTGAAGAGTGAGAGCGACCACCCCTTCTCAGTCCTCCAAGGGGTGGAAGAGAAACAGCCTGGTTGCCACCTCTAGCACTCAGAGCAGGGCACTTGAATGCCCGCCCAGTAACGGACTGACTGGACTAGGAAGGGTCAGAAGTGAGCTTGGGAGGGAACTGGGGGTGGGGAGAAGTTGGGGATGTGAGGGCAGATGTCCGAATGAAATAAAAGGTTTCAGAGCCTCTCCTGTCCCTGTCTCCCAACCCTCAAGGTGAAACCTAAAAATATCTCGAGCAGAGTCTGGAGGGGAGGTGAAGGTCGAGGCTGGGGTTTTAAGAAGACTCCGTCAATGGCTGCCCACGTGAATGTGTCAGGCTCAGGGACCCAGCGGAACGCCAGCCCGGGCACCCCTGCCGTCCTCCCGCCCTCCTCCTCCTCCTCCTCCTCCTCCTTCCAGCGCGAGCGGGCGGCGCGCTCCGGAGGGAGAGCGGGGCTGAGGCTTCCTGCCCCCTCGGCGGCCGAACCTGCCCCCTCGACGCGCCGCCCTGAGC
>NW_004444074.1:7158470-7205481 GCF_000243295.1 Trichechus manatus latirostris
AGGGGGGCGGCTGGGGCGAGGGGGCGGTCCGGCGAGGAGGGGGCCGGTTGGCTGGCAGCGGCGCGGGGCGGCCACGTGAGAGCTGGAGCGGGGGCTGGGGGGTGCCTGCAAGGTGCTGGAGGCGGAGAGCGGGCTGCGCTCTTGCATCCCCCCAAACTCCAACCAATCAGGTCATGAGGAGCCCAGCATCTTCCGACGCCCCCACCCACCCACCCCCACTCGAACGTGGTGGGGACAAACAGCGGGCGGATAGGTGACCTGACCCCCGGGCCCCGCAGAGCTCCCGCCTTCAGTCTGGGGCAAGGACCCAGGTGTCCAGGCCAAGGGAAGGGGACAGGAGCCAGGCTTTGGCCCCTTGTGTGTCCCCGGTCTCTTGCCCGGCGCTGTCTGCAGGCTCACTGCAGCGTGCAGGCCTTGGGGAAGAAGCGCTCAGGGGGCTGGGCCCTGCTTCTCTGGACACCCCCCCTTTTCCCCACACCACGCAAAGGGGAGTGGATTATTAATAAACGCTTAGACTCCAGGACCCCTGCCTCGGAAGAAAGAGAGGGCAACAGTCACCTATGAGGCGAGGACAGGGCCAGCTTAGGCCTGGTGAGTGCCAGGAGGCTGGCCCCAGCCTAGGGGCCTCTGCACCCCATCCCTTCCTCCAGTGCTGTGCCCTGCTTCATATCCCTGTGGCTCCCCAGAAGGGGCTAGTTCTGGGCAGGGAGTGTGATGTCCAGGAGAATCTGCAGGTGGGGGATGTCCTAGAAAGCTTTAAGTTGCCACACCCAGAGAGAGGCTAAGGCTCTTCCATGGTTCCTTGCCCTCTCATCTCCCCTAGGACTCCTCCTCCCCACCTGCTTGTGCCGGTTATGTAATTAACCCAGCGGAGGCTCTCTGCTAAGTGAACAGTGGCCAGGGATGCCTGAGGAGCCCAAGGGCCTGGAGAGATACATGGGGTGGAGGGACTGGTACTTCTCCCAGCTGCAAACCCATACAAGTGTAAGCACCTGTTGGGGAAAGGACACAGCATGGGGCAGGAATAGATCAGGATCCTAGTCTTGGTTGACAACTAGCTATGTGTTCTTCACTTCCCTCCTCTGGTTTTTACCTTCAGTGAAGTGGGGAGGAGAATCACACGCACATGCACACACACACACAGCCTGTATGTGAGCTCGTGCAGCAAGAGGTGGTGACTTCTCCCGTGACTGCTAGGAGGCCCATTCAGATAGTGGAAAACCTCAGGTGAATGAAGAACCGTGGACGTAACAATACCCGTTTTGCCGACGAGTCGATTCCGACTCATAGCGACCCTATGGGACAGAGTAGAACTGCCCCACAGGGTTTCCAAGGCTGTGATCTTTACGGAAGCAGATTGCCACACCTTTCTCCCACGGAGTGGCTGGTGGATTCGAACCGTTGATCTTTCGGTTAGCAGCTGAGTGCTTACCCACTGCGCCACCAGGGCTCCCTGGATGTGACAATACCCACTGTTTATTGTGAACACCTACTCTGTGCCAGACAGCGGGCTTTAACCTGCCCAAGCTCACAACACCCTGTGAAGTTCCTTACCTAGGGTCACACTATGGGTGAGTGGCAGATCCTGGTGAGTCTCACTCCAGACTCTGCCCTTTTTATATTATTATTATGCTATATATAAGTGTACCCAGTGGATTGGGTCCTCTGGGCCAGGACAGACTAGGGGACATTCAGCTGTGAATTGTACATATGAAAGAACATGCATACACAGAGAAAACATGTCCACATGCTAGAAAGCATGACCCTGTGGTAATCCAGCAACGCACCTGCCTGGACCCATTTAGTAGGTACCAGTGTCACTCTCCTAGAAATAGTCCTAGACAGGAGTTCCCAGGCATATACCAGGCTCCCTCGTCACCATCCCACAAAAGAAGGTACCTGGCTATTGACCCCATTTGACACGTGTGCTGAGCAAGGCTCAGATTGGTTTGGTGATTTGCCCGCTGACCCACAGCTAGGAAACATCTGAGCTGAGATTTACACTCAAGCTCTAAAGTCATTGAAATTGAGCAAGCAAGGAGCTAATGAGTCCATATCAAGGTTCACCTCCCTCCCCCAGCAGTTGTTTCCTGGGCACCTGCTGTGTGCCAGGTCCTGTGCAGGCTCCAGGGGAAGCCAGAGAATCAGACACAGCGCTTGGCCTGTCGGCATTCACCAGCTAAAATCAGTAAACTTTTTTAAAGTTGAAAGTACTGTCACACTGTAGAAAGGAGTAGCTGCCATCCCCAGCTGTGTGACTTTGGGTACATTTCTTACTCCCCCTGAGCCTCCTCTGAAAGGGACTAACAATACAATACAATAACAATATCGTGTTGACTATGGATAATGTGGGCATGTTAACACAGAGTTAAGTGCTGAGCAAATGTGCTCCAGAGCCAAAGCGGTCATCTAGTTCAGTGGTTCTCAGCTGGGGCATTTGGAAGTGTAGGGGGTCATTTTTGGTCATCACAGTGACTGGAGGTTGCTGCTAGCAATTATTTCCTGTAAAATGTCCTGTAATGTGTGGACAGTCCCACATAAAGAATTGTCTCCCCACAAAATGCCAGAAGTGTCTCCACTGAGACACGGTTGTCTAGTCTCACCTCTTCAGGATGAGGAAAACAGACGGGAAAGAGTTTGATGTCTTGTCCCAGACTATGGAATTGTATGGGGAAACTGGGCTTCAAACCCAAGTCCATCCCTCCTTCCACTCTGCCCTCCAGCCTGCCTTGGTTGAGGAGTCAGACGTGGTCAAAAGTCAGGCCATAATACAAGTTAAGAGATATTGATCCCCACTGGCAGGATGGTAGGAAAAAATGGAGAAAGAAGGGTGAAGAGGTTTTGGATAGGTGGAGAGAGGGGTTCTGGAAAAGGGCATTCCAAGTACAGCAACAGCTTCAGCAAGTCCCAGAGGTGGAAAAGTGCAGGACATGTCCAGTGATAAGCCAGCCCACTAAGCCCACCTCTTGTCCCACAGTCCAGGTGGAGGCCACAGAGGGCCCAGGGCAAGCAGGAGCAGCAATGGTTGGTCCTGACGGTGGCTGAGCCCCCAGCCCCTGGAATATGCAGCCCGGGGGGGCCCCAGGCAGCGGCGAGGACGCGGCGGCGGAGTGGGGCGGGAGGCATGGTCTCCACCTACCGGGTGGCCGTGCTGGGGGCGCGAGGCGTGGGCAAGAGTGCCATCGTGCGCCAGTTCCTGTACAACGAGTTCAGCGAGGTCTGCGTGCCCACCACCGCCCGCCGCCTCTACCTGCCTGCTGTCGTCATGAACGGCCACGTGCACGACCTCCAGATCCTCGACTTCCCACCCATCAGCGCCTTCCCTGTCAACACGCTGCAGGTAGGAGGGCCCCGGGGGCATGGGGAGAGGGGCTGGACTCTGACCCTCTCTGGGCTCTGGTCCTATTGCCAGGGCCCCCTGCTGGCTTTGACAGCTCCATGCTGTACCCTGGGCCCCCCTGCTTAGAGCCCTGCCAGGAATCCAGTAATTCATTCGCTGGTTTATTCAACAAATATTTGATAAACATTTAACGTGTGCCAGGCCCTGTGGTGGGCACTGGGGGAGAGGGTGTAGGATGGTGAGCAAGACAGATGTGAAATTTGCTCTCAAGGAACTCACAGACTGGTGAGAAAAGACAAACAAGCGGTTACGTAGTGTGATAAGTGCCGTTGTTGGAGGAGACGCAGTGAGCTAAGGCAGCCCCCAAGGGGGCATGTAACCCACCCAGCCATACTGGGGTGGAGTGTTACAGAAGACTTCTTGAAGAAGGTGATAGCTGCGTAGGATTTAGGCAGCTTCCTGCAGGGATAAGACTCAAGTGTGCCTGCTGGGGCCAGATCCCCTTTCCTGTCTCCACCTCTGGCTGCTGTCGTCATGAACGGCCACCTGCACGACCTCCAGAGTGGGGCAGGGGTGCAGGGGGCAGCTGAGCTCTAAGACATGTTTGCTCACTGAAGGAGGCCTCTGACCAGAGTGTGCAGAATGTCAGGGGACTGGAGACCCAGAGGGCAGTGGCAAGGCTTGGCCAGTTGTAACTGAGCAAATGCAGCAATTTCTTGGGCTGGGACTGGGGGCTGGGGAGGAGCTCAGCGCTCAGCACTGCCTCAGTAACACCGAGCAGGAGGGCCTTGGCCCAACCTGCCAGAGACCCTCGGCTCTCCCAACCCAGTGCCGTGGGTCGGCACCGAAGATGAAAGCCTGACCCATGCGTCTGGGCCCAGAGCAGTGAGAATGAGCCAGGCAGGGCAGCAGGTTGGGACCCGGGTCTTCTGGTCTCCTCTGAAGGAGACTTCAGCGGTAGCCTGAGTGGACCCTCAGTCCTTGCTCCAGGCCTCCACACTGAGCTTTACTTTTTTACATTCAGTCGTATACTTTAAAATATAATGTAATTTTAATTTCGGAATAGGTAAGACACAATATAAAAGTCCAAACGATGTAAAAAGGTACACCCAGAGAAATCACAGTCCTGCCCCTGCCCGCCTCACCCCAATTCCCACCCCACTCTCTATAGCCATCTTCATTGGGCTCTTATTTATACTTCCAGTGTTTCTCCCTGCAAATAAGAAAATGTATTCTTACTGTCCCCCTTCTTACATTAAAATATATATATATATACATACTACTGTTCTGCATCTTGCTTTTTTGACTTAACATTATAACTTGGAACTCTTTTCACGTCAGTGTCTAGAGATCGTCCCCATTTGTTTTTCACAGCTACAGTCTATTGAGAAGCTAGATGTCCCATAAAGACCCCTCTTGTTAGACAAGTAGGTTGTTTCCAGTGTTTTGCTATTTCAAACAATGCCACAATGAATATTTTGTACGTAAGTCATGTTGTACATAGGTGGGTATATCGGAGAGATAGATTCCTGCAAGTGGTAATACGGGATCAAAGGATAAATGCAACTGGAGTTTGGAAGTTGTCCCTAGATCCTTCTCTATGGAAGATGCACATTTTGTGCTTTTGCAAGAGTTGTACGAGAGAGCGTGTTTCCCTAAAGCCTCGCCAACAGTGTGTTGTCAAACTTTTGGATTTTTGACATACTGATAGATGAGATATGATATTCTCAGTGTAGTTTGTATTTGCATCTCTTGTTATGAGTGAACTGGAGCACCTTTTTGTATGCTTAAGGGCCTTTGTGTGTCTGTTTCTGAGAACTATTAATGTCCTTTGCCCATTTTTCTACTGAATTGTTGGCCTTTCTTGGTTGACCCTGAGTTTTAGACTCTCCAAGTGTCCAAGCCTTCCCTCCTGTCCACAGGCAAGGGACTCTGAGCAGAGAAATACTGAGAAGGGACTCTGGAAGCCCCAGAGACCAAATATAAACACCAAGAATCCTGATGGCCACCATCTGAAAATAAAATAAAAATATACTCTTCCCCAATGCCAGATGAGATTCAGCCCAGGAGAGTGGCGTTTTCTGGGTCTGGGCCTCACTTGTTTCTTGTCCAGCCCCCTCTCTCCTGTCAGAGAAGGAAGCTGAGATTAGGGGGCATATGCAGCCCACTGAAGGCATCACTGAGAAATGCATTGTTGAGACCCAGGTGGCTGGGCCTCCCTCAGCCCCTCTTCCCCTGCATCCCTGGAACTGCATTCATTGCTCCTTCTCTGTCTCCACACAGCCCTAAGATGGTCTTTTACACTTTGGAACCCTGCCCAGAGCAAGCTAGAACGAAAGCAGAGCTATCTTGGTCCCCTCCCTTGAATTAAGGGATAAAGAGTCAGCCCAGCCAATCAGAAGCCTTCCTCCTCTCCCTTGTAAGAGCCCCCAGAGAGGAGTGGGTGGGAGGAAGCCTAGAGGCCCCCTCGAGTAGGCAGCATGTTGAGGGGAGAGGTGGGGCTGTCACCCTCATAGGCTGGCAGCTGCTCCCCGGCAGCGAGTTTGCAGAGGGTGGGAGCCTCTCTGCGCTGGTTCTCCATCACTCCCACTTCTGCTTCTTGTGTGGGGTGAAGGAGGACCCGCATACACAGCAGTCCCAGTCTTTGGTGGGTCACTGTGTCCAGCACAATGCAGTCTTCCCTGCCTGAGAAGCCAGTTAGTGGTTTCCTACGGTTTTAGATTTGTCCCCAGCATCCTCCCCCTGCACCAAAAAGTAAAATCTCAGCACAAAGAAAAGATGCCACATCATCTCCCTGGGGAAATCCACTGCAGAACTTGTAAGCCTCAGAGTTGGGAAGTGCTTTTCTGGAGTCAGACTTAACTCCCCAGCACTGCCACCAAAGTTTTTTTTACCTTTTGTTTCTTCTCTGAGGTGGAGAACCAGCTGTAGTCCTCCTTCATGCCTGATCCCTGCCCCAACCCAACTCATAAGCTGGACAGGAGACATGCCTCCACCTCCTAGTTTTTTTTGCTTGAGCCCTCAAGGGAGAAAAGCCTTTGCCCTTGAAGGCCACTCCCGCCCCAACTTCAGGGGCCCCTTTCTTTTCCACACTGTTGCCTGAAAGAACCCTTGCCATTGCATCTACTGGCAGGTTAATTAGCTAATTAATCTCTTAAGGAAGCTTCTCTTTAGCACAGTCAGCCTTTCCAGGGGCCTGGTCATCTTGAAACGAGCCGTGGTGGTGCAGTGGTTAAGCTCTTGGCTGCTAACTGGAAGGTTGGCGGTTCGAACCCACCAGCTGCTACACAGGACAAAGATGTGGCAGTCTGCTCCCTGAAAACCTTACAGACTTGGAAACCCTAAGGGGCAGTTCTGCTCTGTCCTATAGGGTCACTATGAGTCAGAATCCATCAGGTTGTTCGTTTTTGGGTTTTTTTGTTTGTTTGTTTGAATTCATCTTGAGCTGCAGCCCCTCCCTGAGAAGTTGCCACAGGCATTCAGGAAATTCCATCCCCTGGAGCCACCCTGGGCCTCTGCTCTACATCTGCCCCCATTTTGCATCCAGTCTCAATCTTCTCTTCAGGTGTCTCCTTCCCAACCCGGAGGGCAAGGCGGAGCATGCAGGTCAAACAGAACCTCAGGTTGCCATCTAAGGGTTAGAAGTAGGAGTTGCATTGATCCCAGCCCGGGCAAGGTGGGGTTCAGGACCATGGAGAGCTCATCAGCCAGCGTGTGGACCCAGAGATTTGAGTAAGGAGCAGTGAGGGGATAGGAGGGGGCATGCCAAAATGAGGAAGGCCCTGGCCCTCCCAGGAGCTCACAGGAGAACTGGGTCGCTGGAGATGGAAGCAGGTCTGATCAACTTATAGTCAAAGGGCTCTTAGAAGACAAAGGGAAGGGCGAGAACTTCGGAAGGCTCGTTAGAGGAGGTGGCACTTGAGCTGAGCCTGGGAAGACAAGATTTCAACAGGCTCAACACCTAATTCAGGACTGGGCTCTTAAAACACCAAACCCGTTGCCTTCGAGTTGATTCCGACCCGTAGTAATCCTACAAGACAGAGGAGAACTGCCCCATAGGGTTTCCAAGGAGCACCTGGTTGATTCGAACTGCCGACCTTTTGGTTAGCAGCTGTAGCTTTTAACCACTATGCCACCAGGGTGTACTTGTTGAACAAAAGACACGATGGATGGATGAAGGGACAAAACGGGACATCAGGTCTCAGCTCCAGATAGATGTGCACAGAACAGTGCAGTGGCCCTGGAGGCCAGACAGTGTGACATGCCCTATCCCGGCTTGGGGGTGAGGAAGCTGCAGTGCTGAGCTCCTCCATTCTGCCCTGGGCCTGGCCTCCTGGGGGTGGGTGGGTGTGTGGAAGGCTTGGATTGCAGTAGCAGGTGAGAGTGCTACCAGTCTATGGCTGGAGGTGGCTGGGTGCGAGGGGAGCCCTCATGGCTGATCTGACCCTGGCACTGGCCGGGTGGGGGTGTTGCAGGAGTGGGCAGACGCCTGCTGCAGGGGACTCCGGAGCGTCCACGCCTACATCCTGGTCTACGACATCTGCTGCTTTGACAGCTTTGAGTACGTCAAGACCATCCGCCAGCAGATCCTGGAGACGAGGTGAGGGGCCAGGGCACAGTCCATCGCCACCTCCGTGGATGCCCCAATGCTAGCCAGCACCCAGGAAAAGGGAGCAGTGGAAGGAAGACATGGGTGAAATATATGTGCCCTTTGGTTCCTACACACATACATTCACGTTTGACTGTCCCCATTTTTGTTAACTCATTTTGGGACTCTGACCGTGGTAAGACTAGTCTAGTGCAGTCGTTAAGAGCAAGGGCCACTCGGCTATGTGACTTTAGGCCAGTTAACATTTAAACCTCAGTTTTCTCACCTGTAAAATGGAGATAATAATAGTGGTCACATTTTGACTCAGTTGGACCAATTAGAGAATATAATGTACCTCAAGGGCTTAGCGCTGGGCGTATGGTAGTATTATTGGCCGGGCATCCTGCCCTTCTTTGGTGCGGTGGTTGTGAGCCTGGTGGAGTTCTGAGATTCCCGCCCCACCCCGCAGGGTGATCGGCACCTCAGAGACGCCCATCATCATCGTGGGCAACAAGCGGGACCTGCAGCGCGGACGCGTGATCCCGCGCTGGAACGTGTCGCACCTGGTGCGCAAGACCTGGAAGTGCGGCTACGTGGAGTGCTCGGCCAAGTACAACTGGCATATCCTGCTGCTCTTCAGTGAGCTGCTCAAGAGCGTCGGCTGCGCCCGCTGCAAACACGTGCACGCCGCCTTGCGCTTCCAGGGCGCGCTGCGCCGCAACCGCTGCGCCATCATGTGACGCCGCGCCCGCCCCACCCGCGCGCTGGGCGCCCGCGGCTGCTGCTCGCGCTGGCCCCGGCGGAGGGCAAGGCCGTGCTGGGGGCGGCCCCAGAACAGGCCTGGGCGGGGCGGCCTCCAATGGGACTGCGGGGCTTGAGCGGGGCGGGGACAGGTGAGAACTCTGATGGTACCGGCCTGAACCGTCCCGCAGCCTCGCACCTCCCGGCGAGAGGCATAGGGTGAGAGGGAGCCTCCCCATAACTGCCCAGTCCTCCCCTCGCCCCCATTCGTCTTCCTAGGATGGCCGCCTCAGTGCTTCAGTCAGTGCTGTACCCGGCCCTGCTCCGAGGGGCGCCACAGCCCTTTGGGATGGGGAGGAGCGTGTGAAATGGAGGGTGAGGGTAGGGAGGAGCTGCCTGGGCCGGGCCCCCACTTGTGTTCTCCAGAGAGTGTGTCTGTCTTTCCCCATGTCTTCCTTTCCGGTGTCTGTCTGCCCAAATGTCTCGGTCCTTAGCTGTCTTGTCCACCCTCCGTCCCTCTCCCCGCCCCCAGCTCCGCTCACAGGGCTCTCATTTCGTCCATTCCCCTGCCGCAGATCCTGGCAGCTTCTTTGGGAGGCCAGGCCATCTGACTGTCAGCACCACCGGTACAGGTCAGAGATGCGGGTGGCCCTGGGACCACAATCAAGGGGTCGGAGGGTTGAGGTCCCAGCTCAGTCAGGGGGAGCAGGCTGAGCTCTCCCCCTTCCAGGGAGACCTCCCCGCCCAGCAGCCCCCAGAGACACAACAACCTACCTTCCAGCCTTAACTAGATGGTCCGTCCCTGCCGGGTGCCCCTCACCCCCTCCCTGTCCCCAAAGCCAGATCACCCCTGGGTTAAAACTTTCATTTCTTGACAGTGTGGAGAGAGAATCTCTCAAAGGATAGATTTTTTCCCCTTGAAGCCAGGTTCCATCCCTCTATTCCCTTCTTCTTTGGGTGGTTTTCCAGATTGGGGGATGTTGGGGGCTGGTGGTGGGCAGGGTCGTGCCCAGGAGGGTCAGGTTGTACCAGTGAAGATTCTAACTCCCCGCCCCACCCCAATCTGACTGCCCCAGACTCTGCCTGCCTCAATTCTCGGATGACCCTGGTAGTCTACAGAGAAGCAGAACCAGGAAAAGAATTCGGGGGACCCCTGTACTTTGGGGAGATACACCCGCATCCCCACCCTTGGATGGAGGCCCTTAGGCCTCAACCTCCTGTCTGGGATCTGACATCCCCTTATCCCAACACCACTTGGCCCTATGCCCTGACTCACTCCGCCCCATTTTCGCCGGCTGCCTGGCCGGGTTTCTACCTCTCGTCACTGGAGCTGATCACTGTCAGTTTTGTACCGATTTAGAAATAACAGTAATAATGACGAAGATACTAGGAATGGCCTGAGGGAGTGCTGGGGGACTTGGAGGGAGGGAGAAGTGGTGCCATGTCCCCTGTTCCCTGGCCAAGGGAAATTCTCCTCAAGGCTGAACCCTCAGCCCTGGTCTGATGGGAGGACAGCGGTCCCTTGTTAGAGGGGCAGATAAACAGCTCAGCCTCCACTTGGCTGAGGCTGCAGCACATGGACCAGGAATTCAGGTATCCCAGAGTGGTGATGGAGAGGAGTCTGGGGAGGGGCTCATGCGTGGGAAAAATTCCCCTCTGAGATCCAGATCCAGCGTGGGAGAGAAGTGATTCTCTCTTCTGCTTTCCTAGCTGATCCCCACTCCCCCCAACCATGGGAGTAATGCAGCCCTAGAGCTCCCGGGTCCTAGTCCCTGCTGTGCTGCGTGACTCTGGGCAAATGACCTGCCCTCTCTGAGCCTCCCTCTGAAACAGATGAGACGGCTCCCCTTTCCCACACCTCTGAGTGGCAGGGAGGGTAAAGAAGAGGGCCTGCCCACTTTTGTCCCCTCCATCCCCATCCTCTGGTTCACCAGGGGGACGGAGTGAGAGTTGGCAGCCAGCATCTCACCTGCTCCGTCACCCCCAGCTCTGAGGCACCTGAGGGGGGTGGGGGACCCAGGCCTCTGGCTGCCCCTGTGGGAGCCATTGGAATGTATTGCCTGATGGACCCCTGACACCCTTTCTGCTTCACCCCAGGTCTTTGATTTTGGATCTCTCCACCCCCATTCTGAGTCTCTGTCCTTCCTCCTCCCCCCCTCCCCAGGGTTTCCCACCACAGGGTCTGGAAGTGTGTGTGATGCCCATCGCACTGTTATCGGAAGTCAGATTAAAAATCAGGGAGTGTTATCCCTTGTTTCTGTACCAAGGTGTCAGCTCTGTTCCTGATGGTGGAAGGGGAGGAAGTCCCTCCGCGACCTGCCTGCTGAGCTCTTCTCTGGAAGGAGGGCAGGGGGATGAGGTGGCCCTGAGTCCCAAAGCCCAGGTCAACTAGGAGAACAATGGTGAAGCATCTGGGGCTCAGGACTTAACTTCTCCCATTAATTAAAACCATGGTGGGGCGGGGCGTAACTTCTTCCCCATCACTTTCTCTGGAATACTTTCACAACTGGATCACGCCCAGCTTCTGCTTCCACGGCATCTCCTTTCCACCCACTCACGGCTGAGCCTTTGAGTCTCTTGATGCTAACTTCATGTACATAGATGTGTAAGGAATGCTTTCACCCACCCCTCTTGATGCTGAGTGGTTCCCAAACCTAGAGCAAAGCTTCGAAGTCCTTGGCAGGAATGGCCTGCGGGACTGTGTGTTGGGGCTGTCCTTGTCCGTGTCCCTGATGTACCAGCCACTTCCAGGAAAGGTAAGTTATCTCTCAAGGTTGGCTGAGTGATGAGAGAGGAAGTTTCTCTCCACCCCGAGCTCCCTCGCCATCGTCCCCTTCCCCGCCAGTGTGGTATCATCTGAAGCTACACCTTCCTGCACCACTACATCTTGGAGTGAGGGGACTCAAGAAGTTGGGGGCTCAAGGAGACCCACGTGTTTTTAGTAACTTATAGGAGTTGTGGAAACTGGGGTGAGCATGGCCAGAGACCAGGAAACAGGAGTTTGGGGAGGTGTCTTGGGGGAGGGGGTGAGAAAAGATATAGGGTGGCCCCACCACCCCTAGCCTAACTGGAGTTGGCGTAGGGTGATGGTTTTCTCCTTTGCTCAGCTGAACAGATTGAGTCTATATTTGTCTTCCAACCCCCTCCAGGCCAAGGTGCTGTATTAAGGTGAGGGACCTTCCCATCTTTTCCTGCAGCTGGGAATCGATGGATATGTGGGCATCCTTTGTTTCCCTCTGTCTCCACACCCACAGCTTAGGGATGAGAAAGCACCTCCTTAGACCCAGGACTCCTCCTCAGGTGGGCGCAGAGTTTGGTCAAGCTGCTGAGGCCTTAGGTCCTCAGGAGGTGGAAGGCCGCTCTCCAGTGTGGTGGCTGACTCTTTCTTCTCCTTTCCTTCCTCCTCCTTTTCCCCCTCAAAGGCCCCATCCACTGGGGGTGCCTCTTCTCCCTTGATGCCTAGTGCTGCCCTCGACAGCCTGCACCTGGGGGGTGCCCTTGCTGGACCCAGGTGGAGGTAAGCTAGCGGCTTGGGGATGCGTGACGGCTGCTTCTCAGGCCTGTGGTCCCTCCGGGGCCGGATTCTGGGCCTCAGCTTCAGCTTGTAGATGGACGGGACCCTCTGGGGCTTCCGGAGTGTTCTCTTGCCTTTGTTTGGAAATGCCTTGGCTTTGTCAGAATTGGGGTCCAAGGACAAAGATATGGGGACCTCCGGGCTGGCAGATACAGTAGGGGCTGAGCAGTCCTGCCCTCCTTGAGGTGGCACCTTCCTCAGCCTGGTGCCCTTGGCACTCAGGGCTGCTGTAGTCCTTGGCCCATCCTCTGTGACTCCTAGCTTCTCTTTTGGGCTTCCTGGGTCTTGGGTAACAGCTGGCTTACAGGACCCTGTAGGGGCTGCCCCCCAGGCTCCCAGATCTACTTTAAGGAGGGGTGGGGGGCCCTGAGCCAGTTCTTGAATGACTTTGTCATAAGGACCCCCAGGCTCTGGCCAGCGCCCACCGAGGCTGGGGACATAGACTCCACTGCGAGGGATGGCCCCAGACCTTGTGCCTGGGGGACGGGCACCCCCTGCCTCCAACAGCTTCATGTTGGCCAATATCTCCTCCTCAAGGCTATGGTAGATGGCATGCTCCTTAGTGCTGCCCAGGGGCAGAGGTGTGTACCTCCCCTCCTGCTCCAGAGGGGCCGTTCCCCGTGGTTCTCTGGCCTTTGCTATAGCCTGGATGTCCGGCTTCTGGTCTCCCTCCCCTCTCTCCGCAAAGCAGTCCCCTTGTCTGGACACAGCTGGGTGTCTGTCTCCAACCATGGCCCTTAGTGGGATGGGGCCTCTCTCCAGCTCTGTCATGGGAGTTCCACTTGCAGTACCTGGAACGCTTCTTCCTGGAGTAGGGGGATGGGCAGGGGGCAGCTGGATGGGGATCTTGATGGGTCCTTTAACAGGGGATGGAGAATGAACAGTTGCTGACTCCGTGAGCTGGAGGGAAGCACCCTCGACCTCATCCCGAGGTGGCTGCCTGAGGCTCAGGTTCTTGACTGGGCTGGAGGAACGAGGCAGGGGAGGTGGTCCTCTTGCTGGTGTCCCTTTGGTGGTCACCTCAGGGGCTCGGAGTCTCTGGGGGGTGGGGGCCCTGCCATGAGTTTCCCGGCTGTCTGTCTCCTCATGGACCCAAGAGGTGGGGGTCCTTCCCCTGAGGAGTTCAGAGGGATGTCTGTCCTCCCTCTTCCCTGAGGACGTGCACTGTGGGTCTCGGCCCCTATGGGCGGATGAGGATTGAGGGCTGGGTAGGCTGTCCCCAGCTGGCAGCTGCCTCTGAGATGGGGTGAGCGACCTCTCCTGGCACCTGAAAGGGAGAATCATAAGGCCAAAAAGGGAGACTCATAGGCCAACAGGGTCACCTAGTCCAGTCCCCTGCCTCTGGGAAGGGATGGTCTTTCCGTGGCCAGAACACCAAAGGGGCCTTCCTAGACTTCACCTCTAATGAAGGAGATGCACCCTCTTCATCTATGACTGCCCAAGTCTTCCTTATGTCAGCTCCCTGCTTAGCTTATAGAAGGAACAGAAGGAAGCCTGGTCTGGGCCCAGGGTAACTGCAGATCTCACATCACAACCAGAGGCCACCGGCCTTGGGCAGTGGGGGTGGGGTCTCTTAGTCTCTGCTCTACCGCAAAATGGTAGAATGACCTTGGGTAGGTCCTGTTCCTTTTCTGGACCCCAGCCTCCTCATCTGTGAAATGGATGTGGTATGAAGTAACTAGATAATCCCAAAGGGACTGGGTGCCTTTTTTGGTTTGAACACCTGAGGTCTTGTGGCAATGGGGGTGATGGGCACGATGTGAGCCTGCTCCCCTTTATTGTAGGGTGGGGTGGGGTGGCCTGTGAGAATGTGGACCCCAAAAGAAAGAGGCCCTACCCTGTCTCTCCCTGTACCTAAGAGGCCCCACCCTATCCCCCCCTGTACCTCAGGGGTGGTGCCATCTCTCTGAGGACCCCTATCCCTGCTCCCCGTTCACTGCGGGGGCTGGGGGAGGAGGAGGTAGGGGGCCTCAGCTTTCGGCCTGAAGAGGTATATGTCTTCCAGTCCACAGGGGGCAGCGGGCTCTGGGAGCGGCTGATGGTCATCGTGGGCTGGGGCTGCGAGGGCCCGTCCTGCACCATCACTTCATGCTGCACTGGTGGGGCTGGGGGCTTCAGGAAGCTGCCTGTCTTGTGTGCTACCAACACAGTCCCCCAGAGAGAGGAGAGAAGGGAGGGTTAAATAGCCTGCTGATATGACCCATTGTCCTCTCCCACCACATCCCACACCCTTCCTCCCACATTAAAGACAGTGGGACCTACAGTGGCAGCACCAGAATTTCCTATGGGAGGGGCTTAGGGGACGTCATTTGATAGAGGACTGGACTGGGGAACTTGTTGTAAAGCTGCATTTGTATTGCAAGTCTCCTACTTTTGCCTATATTGCAAGCTTCTTTAGGGTGGCAAGAGATGCTGATGGAGACTATAGAAGAACTGAAGACCCCTCCAAGCCATGCTTGGTGCCACCATGGTGGACCCCAGAGCCAGACTACAGCTCTTCAGAAACGCACCCTGACCAAATGCATGTGTTTGGTGCCACCTTGTGTCTATAATTGGTACTGCACCATGACTGCCCAGCTTTCCTCCACCTAGGGCTGGGGAGAGGGCACCACACCTGCACCTTCCATAGAATCTTCCTGCCTCCATCCCCTACACACTTCTTGCCCTCATTTCCCGCCTTTTCATCTGTCTGGGAACAACATCTCCTAGGGTTAAGGTTCACTAATGTCCTACCAAAGAGCAGCTTTCTCCTTGAAACTTGGAGATCAGACCTACATCCCGCCCTGCTTCCAGCCTCCTGACCTCCAGTTACCCCTTTCTGACCACAAGGAGGAGACTCACAGAGGGACGTGCATCGGCAGGGGTCATGTTTGTCCAGGTAGTGGCCGAGCGTGTCCCAGCCACCACCCACACGCACCATCACGTGGTTCCGGAGGATCTGCAAGAGGCAAGGGTGAGATTGAGGACATGGTCGAAGGCTTCCCCTCTTCATGGGCCACCTTGCAGGCTTCCACACCCACTAAGGATACTCCCATCCTTTGACCTGCCCATTGCACCCTTGTACACAGGTGTGGCTTGGCACACACATTTTGCAGCCTTCATTTCCGTATCTGGCATCAGGTAACACGTGTTGTCAGGGGTAAAGGAGGGGCTGACTAACAGAAAGTTGCCCTACAACTAAGCAAGGATCTCACAGGCATTGTGTAACCGGCTCCCAGAGCACTCCCTTCTCTCCCTTTCTTGTAAAGGGGTTTGCACCAGCATATGCTTTATCAGAAATGAGCCCTAATTACCTCTGGCTTTGCCTCTGTGACGTGTGTGAAAGAACCCAAGAGTGTCCCAGCCACTCTCCTCTGGGGTGGGCCACAGTTCCTTGCCTTACTTGCTTCATAGGACCATTGCTCCAGGGACTAGGTGAGGACCCAGGGAGCTGGCTCTGTGCCAGGTGTGGCCTGTGCTCAAAGGAAAGGCTTGGCCATGCCCCTGAGCTGCTAGCCACACCCCGGGGTACAGATGTCCCTATGAGGATATTGGGGGCGGGGTAGTGGGAGGCACATTGCACACCTGTACTCCTACTCACTGCGGGATGTACCAAACCAGGTCTGTGAGGGGCAGGCTAGGGAATCTTGCGGCTGGGGCTGTGTGCTGAACGCAAACTTGGGGCTCTGATCAAGCCAGGGTGGGGTGGAGGGAATGGAAAAGTGAAAGTACCTTCTCCATACCCCTCTTGTGCCTGGAGTCATCCCCTCAGTTAGGCTAAGGTGGAGGCAGATGGGAGGTGAAGAGGTGGTGGTTCTGGCTGCCCTGATGGAAGGAGGAAATAGGCTTGCCTCCTGGAGTTTCTCCTGAAAGAAGAGAGCCCCAGGGCCTGATAACTTGGGGTGAAGGGTGACTTCCTGTCCTCACCGCCAGGCTTGGGCAAGGCCCTGTAGAAGGAAACCCTATTCTGTTAAGTGGAAGGAAACCCTATTCTATAACCGTGGGAGCCCTTCCACCCCTAGTCCAGGACTTACCCGGATGAAGATGAGGGTGTTAGAGTCCCCCACACGGTACTTCCCCTCAGACACCTTGACCATGGAGAACTGAACTGGGCATGTGCAGTGGCTCAGGAGACTCTGCACCTGCAGGGAGAAGGCAGCGGGCTCAGCCTCCCCTCTGCCCAGACTCCAGGTTCCTCCCAACACTGGTCAAGCACCATGGCGGGGGGGGAGCTGCCTGCGCCCCTCCCCCACCCTTGAGGCTTCTGCTGAAGTCAGGGCTGGGGACTGAGAAGAGGGAGGAAGAGAAGACGTTTAATGTCCCAGGCAGAACAAGATCTCGGAGTCCGGTCTCTACCACGTCATATGCCTTGGGCAGGTTAAGAAACCTCCCTGCGATGGTTTTCTTGGTGGTGAAAATGGGGTTAATCACAGTAAGAGCGAAGTAGTAGTAGTCAAACCACAGTAAGATGAAGCCCTGTCCATGCCAGACACGGTTTATTTAAGCACTTATATGCATTGGCTCATTTAATACAGCAGCCAGAGAAGGTTTGTGCTGTTACTATCCTCACTTTACAGATGAGGAAACTGAGGCACAGAAAGGTTAAATAACTTGCCCAAAGTCACACAGCTACAAAGCCGTGGAACTACGACTTGAACCAAGACCCCAGCGTCTGTTTTTACAAACCGTGCACAAGGCTATGGTGTGGGTTATATAAGAAACGTGCAGAGTGCTGTGTTTGTAATAAAAACATAATAGGTGGCATAGCCACGACTACCTGTGATTGGGGTTGAGGCTCAGAGTGGAACACGACTTACTCAAAGCCACACAGCGAATTCGTGTCAGGGCCGGGGGCTGTGCTCAAGAAGGGGGCGACTCAGAAGCGGCTTTGTCCCAAGAGGTAGAGAAGGGCAGCGGGGAGGAGCCGGGGTATGCAGGGGAAGCTCGGAGGGCGTGTCCCGAGCCGCTCACCATCTGGTCCAAGTCGCGGAAGTGGCAGGCCCGGCGGGCGGGCGGCGCGGGCGGCGGCGGCGGGGCGGGCGGGGGTAGCGCCAGCTCCCGCCTCAGCTCCTCGTCGATCTCCTCCTCCAGCTGCACCAAGGTAGGCGCCGCGACGCCAAAGCGCCAGGCCCGGCGGCCCAGCTCCAGCAAGCACAGTACCACGTTCTTCACGTTCTTGCGCAGCACCAAATCCTCAGTTTCGAACATCAGCACCTCTGGGGGGCGGGGGAGGAGGCAGCGTGAGCCCCCTGCTGGCCTCCGGGGAATAGGGTGGAGGTACGCTAGCGGCTCAGAGCGGGCTCGGACAGTCAGTGACTCTGCAAGTCATAGGGACCGAGGCCAGAGGGTGGGAACGCCCTGGGGGCCTCCTGGGATGGGGATGGCAGGCTTGAGGGTGGTTTGGTCTCAGGATCTTAGGGCCAAGCCAGCCTCCAGGAGGGGTCCCGGCAGCATTGCCTAGACACTGGGTGCCATCAAGATGGCCCATGTAACCGAAGAGGTAGGAGTTGGAGAGGTGACACAGGCAAAGCAAAGGAACCTAGAGGCTGGCTGTGGGCCCGTGGCAAGGGAAGGGTTAACTCCATCTTGCCCTCCTCACCTAGCTTGCCAGGGTGGGTCAAGGAGCAGGAAGAACTTTATTATACTTCCCACCCATGCCACTCACCTCCAATATCCACTAGGCATCTCAAACTCAACCCCCAGGTAGGCCCTGGAGCCCGACTGCCGGGGTCAGAGTCCTGAATCTCCCTACTACCTACTAGCTGTGTGGCTCAGTCTGCGAGTCAGTTTCCTCTCCTATAAAATGGGGATGTAGTCCTCATGGGGTGGTTGTGAGGATTAGACGAGCTAATAGTTGTTAAGCACCTGCAGAACAGTGCCTGGTACGTGGTGAGCACTCAATAAAATGTTAGCTTTTATTAACCCTCTAAACCTGCTCCTCAAGAGACTGATGACTCAGTGGTGGAATTCTTGCCTTCCACGTGTGAGACCTAGGCTCAACTCCCAGCTAGCGCACCTCAGATACAGCCACCGCCTGTCTGTCAGTGCAAAGGCCTGGGGATCGACTTCCAAAAATCAGCCAGTGAGGATCCTGTGCATCACAATGGTCCAATCCACAGTCGATCATGGAGATGGTACAGGACCAGGCAGTGTTCTGTCCTGTTGTGTGTGGGGTCCCCATGTGTCAGGGGCCCACTCGACAGGAGCTAAAAACAACAAACCTAGCCCTCACTGCCCCACCACCAGCTAACAGCCTAGGCCCTTCCCCTCCCCACTGCACTGAAACATGGGGCCTCATCCCACTGCTGGATATGAGGCCAAGGAGATGAAGGATCCTGACATGTCCCTCCCCTGAGCCCTACAAGTGCCAGCACAACTGGGCCCCTCTCCAACACATCACCTGCCTCCTCCTTTGTCCTTTCCCCACCCCACCCCACCCCAGCCCCAGGCCCTCACAATGTCCTGCCCAACTTATCTCAGGCATACAAACACTAAACCTTTTCTGTGCCTTTGCCCCTGCTGTCCCCCTACCTAGAATTTCCTTTCCCCCAAACTTATTCTTCAAGCCCCTTCAAATCTCCCTCCTCTGCGCAGCCTTTCTCAGCCTCCACTCGCACCTCATCAGGTAACTGTTTCCTCCTCTCGCTCCCCAGCCCATACATGAGCACTTATCACATCTGGCTGTGATTTACAGACCTACACACCTATCTCTCTTCCTAGACCATGAACTCCTTGGTTACTGGGTCTCATTCCTCTGGGTCCTTAATGCCCAGCAGGATGCTCAGCACGAGGGAAAAAAAACAAAAACCAAACCCATTGCCGTCGAGTTGATTCCAACTCATAGTGACCCTATAGGACAGAGTAGAACTGCCCCATAGGGTTTCCAAGGAGCGGCTGGTGGATTCGAACTGCCGACCTTTTGATTAGCAGCCATAGTTCTCAACCACTATGCCACCAGGGCTCTAGCACAGAGGAGGTGCTCAACATGTTTTTTTTTAATGAATTAATTAATCAGCACATTTATTTATTGAGAATTTACTATGAGATGGGGAAATTGAGGCATGAAAAGGGATGAGCTGGGCCAAGGAGGATCTGGAAGGAGGATCCAGGATGTCCCCACAAGGTAAGGCCCCGGGGAGGAGAAGGGAGGCGTCTAGGGTGGTTACCTTGGATGCCCATCTCCTTGCGACACCACTGGATGAAGTTGGAGACATTGTCCCGTGCCTGGAAGGTGCCCGGCTGGGCGGCCCCATTGCAGGAAACTCCAGTCCGGGGCATGGGAATCCTTTGGGCTTGGGCAGGTGCCTCAGCCAGGAAGGCCAGGGCGGCTTCAGTGATAGTGTTGGCATGCTGGCACAGCACCAGGCCTGTCTCCAGCACCTGCAAGAAGTTGGCCCCGTCTATGTCCAGTCCATAGAGATCGCGCAGCCACTCAGCCAGGTCCTCCTTCATGGCCTCCAGGTACTGCTCACTGGACTTAAAGGGCCGGATGCTGTGCAGAAGAGGCCCCAGGGCCCTAGGCCTCCTCCCGAGCCCCCTGGGCTGGAACATGGCTCCACTGTCAGCAAGGAAAGAGGGGGACACCTCCTTTCTCGCACTGCTGATCTTCACTCTTGCCACCTGCTGGGTCTTGGCCCCCTTCTACAGTCTCAAGCCCAGGACTTCCGGCTCTGCTCTTTGCCTCTAGCTTCAGCAGCCAGGCCAGGCCCAGCCCCCAACTCCCCACATTCCTCAGTGCCTGCCAGAACTTCCTCTGCCTGCTGGCCCTGCTGCGACCTCACTGTCTAGCTGCCCAGTCCACAGAGAGTTCACCACCTCCCAGGACGATGGAGGTGATGGAGGTGAGGACATTCCTCTCTCCTCCCAGGGCTGGACAGGTCAAGTGGGCTACCGCCCACTCCCACTGGCTGCAGAGCCTGGTGTGGGTGTCTGTCTCTCTACTCTGCTTTCCTCTCCTCTCCTTGGAGACAGCAGCTGCTACAAACACTCCTTGTTAACCTCCCTGGCAGGCAGGCAGGCAGGCAGACAGGCAGGCAAGGACTGGCTGGCACAGCTCTCCCTGGAATAGATGGAGCAGGGAAGAGACACTGGGGTTGGCTTCTCTCACCAGGTTGACGAGGTGGGAGCCCCTGGGGAAGAGGGTCGAAAAGCAGGGGCAGGAGCTGCTGTGAACATGGTAGGATGGGGATGAAAGGAACACGTCCAAAGACATGAGTCCTGGACCTTTTTCCTAAATGCCTGTGTGGACTTCATATCCTACCTATCCTCTCTGTGCCTTAGTTTCTTCAACTGTAAAATGGGAATAATAATGTCTACCTCACGGGGGGGGGGTGTTGTGAGGAATAAAGGAATAATGAGCGTTTGGCTGCTAACCAAAAGGTCGGCAGTTCGAATGCAACAGCTGCTCCTTGGAAACCCTATGGGGCAGTTCTACTCTGTCCTATAGGGTCGCTATGAGTCGGAATTGACTCAATGGCAAGGGTTTTGTTTTGTTTTGTATGTAAAAATGTAAGGTCATTGTGATGTGCACACACAGGACTGGGTGGGTCCCAGCTCTTGATGATTCTTCCAGCAGCCCTGTTTATGATAACAATCCCCAATTTCTTTGGCACATCCGCTCCACCCCCCATTCTAACCATGTGATTCTTCTAGAGCTGGCTGTCAAGCACAGTTCCTCATAGCCAGAGCGATTCATTCATTCAACAAACATTTCTTTCTTTTTTTTTTTTTTGAGATGCAATTTTTATTGTTGCTGATTATTTTTCTGAATAGCACTTTTTTTATTTTTTCTCATACAAAAATTTATACATACATTGTTATGTGACTCTAATTGCTGTCCGCGTACTGTGACAGCACACTCCTCCTTTCCACCCCTGATTTCCCCGTGTCCATTCAAGTAGCTCCTAACCCTCTCTGCCTTCCCATCTCACCTCCGGACAGAAGCTGCCTGTTTAGTCTCTTGTATCTACTTGAGCTAAGAGGCACATTCCTCACGAGTATCACTGTATGTCCCACAGTCCAGTCCGATCCCTGCCTGAAGAGTTGGCCTCGGAAATTATTTTAGTTTCGGGCTGATAGAGAATCCCGGGGCCATGCTTTCCAGGGTTCCTCCAGTCTCAGATCATTGAGTCTGGTCTTCTTACTAGAATTTGAGTTCTGCACCCCACCTTTCTCCTGCTCCATCAGGGACTCTCTGTTGTGTTCCCTGTCAGGGCGGTCATCGGTGGTAGCCGGGCACCATCTATTTCTTCTGGTCTCAGGAGTCTCTGGTTTATGTGGCCCTTTCTGTCTCTTGAGCTACTACTTTCCTTGTGTCTTTGATGTTCTTCATTCTCCTTTACTGCAGGTGGTTGGGACCAATTGATGCATCTTAGATGGCCGCTTGCAAGCTTTTAAGACCCCAGACGCCACTCACCAAAGTAAGATGCAGAACATTTTCTTAATAAACTTTGTTATGCCAGTTGACCTAGATGTCCACTGAAAACATGGTCCCCAGACCCCTATCCCTGCTACTCTGTACCTCAAAGTGTTTGACTGTATTCAGGAAACTTCTTAGCTTTGGTCAGCAAACATTTCTTGAGCACATACTATGTGCCAGGCACTATTGTAGGCCTGAGGATATAGCAATGAACAAAAAGACCAAGTCCCTGGAGGCTACTTATGTTTTAGTGGGTGATAGGTGACAGATAATAAATCTGTAGTAAATCAGATGGCAGTAACTGCTGGGGGAAAAATAAAGGGATGTAAAGGAGATGGGGATGTGTGTGCAATTTTATATAAGGTATCAGGGAAGACTTCACAATAAGGAGATATTTGAGCAGAAACCTGAAAGACTTGAGGAAGCAAGCCCTATGAATATTTGTGAGAGGAGTGCTTGGGCAGAGGGAACAGCCAGTGCAAAGTCCCTGAGGCAGGTTGCATGCTCGGCGTATTCCGGGAATAGAAAAGAGAGAGAGGATGTGAGGCAGAGAGGAAACGGAGCCCAGATCATGCAGGGCCTTGTAGGTGACTGAAGACTTTGGCTTTTTCTCTGAGTGAAATAAAAAATGCACTGGAGCGGTTTGAACAGAGGAGTGACATGCTCTAGCTAGGTTTGAACAGGACCACTCTGACCGCTGTGTAGAAAGGACTTCAAGGGCAGGGTGGAATCAAAGGGAACAGTTAGGTTATTGCAGTCATCCAGGCAAGAGCCGATGGTGACTTAGACCAGGGTGATGACAAGTGGTCACATTCTGTATAACTTCAAAGAGTTGATAGAATTGGTCCAAAACATGGTTTCTCAACCTCAGCATTATTGATATTTTGGGCTAGATAATTCTTTGTTGTAGTGGGCTTTTGGGGGCTATCTTTGTCATTGTAGGATGTTTAGCAGCATCCCTGCCTCTACTCACTAGATGCCAATAGCACCAGCCCCAAGTCGTGACAACCAAGAATGTCTCTAGCCTTTGCCACATGTCCCTGGGAGGGGAGGGGAATTGCCCTGGTTGAGAACCACTGCTCTAGGAGCATGTGAGTAAGCTAGTCCCATCAGACTCCTTCCCTGAGATCTTTGAATTGGAGCTTACCAGGACAGGTTCTTTTCCCTCTCAGATGGTTAAGCTTTTAGGGATGTGAGGCTGGAGCCATGTTCCCACTACATGGAGAAAGCCCTTCAGCAATAAACAAGAATGTAGCTGGCACACAAAGAAGAAAGAGAACAAAGGAGAGAGGACCCAGAGGTTGCTAGAAACTTTGATTCAGCTATGTTAGGCCAGCTGTCATGGATTGAATTATGTCCCCCCAAAAATGTGTGTATCAATTTGGCTGAGCCATAATTCCCGGTATTGTGTGATTTTCTTATATATGTTGTAAATCCTGCCTCTATGATGTTAATGAGGGAGAATGGGCAGCAGTTGTGTTAGTAAGGCAGGACTCAATCTACAAGATTGGATTGTGTCCTGAGGCAATCTCTTGAGATATAAAAGAGAGAAGTGAACAGAGACAGGGAGCTCATACCATCAAGAAAGCAGTACAGGAAGCAGAGCGTGTCCTTTGGACCCAGGGTCCCTGTGAAGAGAAGCTCCTAGTCCGGGGGAACACGGATGAGAAGGCTGACAGAGAGAGAAAGCCTTCCCCTGGAGCTGACTCCCTGAATTTGGACTTTTAGCCTACTTGACTGTGAGAAAATAAATTTCTCTTTGTTAAAGCCATCCACTTGTGATATTTCTGTTATAGCAGCACTAGATGACCTCTATCAGTTAGGGTCAGGCTAAAATGCTATAACAAACAGACCTCTAAAACAGTGACCAACACAAGAGAAAAGTTTATTTCTCTCCATCAGAAGTAGGAAGATGATCCAAAGTAGGCAGGTGGCTCTGCCCCATGGGGTTGTCCAGGGGCCCAGGTTCTTTCTGTCTTGTTGCCACTACTATATAATGAATGCACTTTGTCCTGTCCCAGGTTCAGGGAAGGGGAACAGAGATAGTGAGATCAACCAACTTCCTTTCAAAGGATATGATATGGAAGATGCTCATGCCACTTCTGTTCACATTTAGTCAACTGGCCACAACTAGCTGCAAAGGAGGCAGAAAAACGTAGACTCTCCACATGCCCTGCAAGCATTCAGTGATGGTTCTTTTACTAAAAGGAGGAAGGTGAGGATGGAGACAGGGGGACAGTTAATAGTCCCAACTATACAGCCTTTAGCCGACTTTGCTTAACAAATATTTTCTGTAAAGGGCCAGATACTAAATATTTTAGGCTTTGAGGGCCACATGCTGTCTGTGTCACTTATTCTTTGTGGTTTTTTTTTTTATTAAACTTTTAAATTATGTATATATTTAAATATAAGAACCATTCTTAGCTCAAGGGTCATACAAAAACAGACTGTGTGCCAGATTTGGACTGTAGTTTGTTAACCTCTGGCTTACATGAATCAAATTCCTTTTTGTCTTTTTCAGTTAAATACAACATTTATTATCTATTTGTTTTTTTACTACTCTAGATAGGAGAGGAATTGAGATATAAATGGTAAATGGAAGAGAACTGAGATAGGCATCTAGTTAATTCTGAAGAGGGACTGGGTGGAAATGTATTTCATTTCGAAGATATAATGAAATAAATAGAATTTGAGCTGGGCTTTAATGATAAAATGGAAAATTGTGTGTTCATACTTTTACTAGGTCAGAGAACATCTTAATCAATACGAAGACAGATGGAGCAGTGGCAGCATCCTTTTATTAAGCTAATTTGAGTTGGTTTGCCGTCAGTTGCATCTAAAATGAATTTGTAAGAAAAAAAAAGTGAAAAAAATGGAGATCTCATCTCCCTCCTGCTCCTGCAGATTTTACCTGTAACCTATAAAGGACAGTTATATATTTTATGATTCAGCTTCTGAGCCCCCATGCTTGTTTGAGGAGTTCCCCACCACGGAGCCGGGTTCCCCGTTTGGGGATCTGTCACCTTTTTTAATGTCATTTAACACTATAAACTTCTCTTTGAGCACTGCCTTCACTGCATCCGTAAGTTTTGGTGTGGTGTGCTTTCATTTTCATTTGACTTTAATATTTTCCAAGGCTTTTCTGATTTCGCTCTTGATTTCTTCCTTGACCCACTGGTGGTTTAATAGTGTGTTGCCTGATTTCCACATATTTGTGTATTTTTCAGTTTTCCTTCTGTTATTAATTTCTAGTTTCATGCCATTGTGGTCAGAGAAGATACTTTGTATGATTTCAATCTTTTTAAATGTATTGAGAGTTGTTTTGTGACCTAGCATATCGTCTATTGCCTCCCCGGGCCTCCTGCAGCGGCAGCCCGGACCAATTGGTAGGCTGCTCCCTGCTCCGGGCCTCCGGGCCTCCTGGGACCGCGGCCACGAGGCGCCGACCTCGCCCACGCCCCTCCGTGCTCCCGGTCTTCGGGCCTCTGGGGCGGCCCCGCTCTCCCGCGGGCGCCTCTGGGCCTCGGCCGCCTCAGGAAGGTGGGGAGGCGGCAGGGCACCGCTAGGCCGGCTGCTCGGCTCCCGGCGAGGAGGCCGAGGCGCTGCCGCGCGCCCTTAGCTTTGGGGCGGCCGTGGGCCCTGCAGCAGCCTGCGCCGCCCAGGCTCATCTGCGACAGGACGGCCACGAGCTGCGCCCGCCCGGTCGCTGTCGAAGTCTTCGGCGGCGGCCAGCGACCCATAGCGGGGAGAAGACGAAGAGGCCGCCCGGCCGAGGAGGAGGAGGAAGCGGGAAGGAGGCCCCCACCGCGGTGCCGTTCCCGGTCCCCGGCCGCCGCGCCCTGTGACAACCTCTCCTGGGGTGATCTCACTCCGCGTCCTGCACAGGCGCGCGGGGAATTTAAATGCGCTCCCGACTGCGCTGTACACGCTGCACGTGTTTTTTTTTTTTTTTTTTTTTTGCAAAGGAGCTTTTCCCCGCCCCTTTCCCTAGCGCTCGGAGCTTCGGATTCTCCTCACCCGGTGCGGGTCCGGGGGAGCCTACCCCTGACGGGTTGGTTATAAGGGAGCGAAAGGCGAGCGCCCCCTGGCGTCAGATTCCCGCCCAGTCCCCGCGCGCCCGGAAAATGGGCAAGTGGGCACCAACCTCCGCAGCCCGGCTAGGGGGGAGCTGAGCGCCGAGAGGTTGGGGGTCGAGGCCCTCACGGGTCGCAGTTCTTGCACCTTCAAGAGGCCGAACCAACGAGGTGGCGGGGAAAGGAATCCTGTGTCGCAGCAGTCCCCGGTCTCGCACCAAGGGTGATGCGTTGAAGGATATTCCTGTCCTCCAATTCCTGGGATGCACCAAATTTCGCTTAGAGACCGCACCTGCTGTGAGAGGTGACCATTGGACCGAAACTGCGGTCTATTTTTTTAAAAGTGTATTTGCTTTTTAAAAACAGCTGTTGTCAATTCTGACTCATGGTGACTCCATGTGTGCAGAGTGGAACTGCTCCATAGGGTTTTCAAGGCTGCTTTCGCAAGCAGATCCCAGGCTTGTCTTCCGAGGTGCCTCTGGGTGGACTCTGTCAACCTTTCGGCAAGCACTTAACCGTTTGCGCCATCCAGGGATGCCTAAAACAGCTGTATGAAGTATAATTGACATTAAACAACACATGTTTAAAGTGTACAATTTGATGAATTTTGACAGTTATATAAGTGCATAACAAATTATTCCATAGCTCAGTGGTGTAAAACAACCATTTATTATACTCAGGGATCCTGAGGGTCTGGGATATGGACAAGGCACAGCGGGGAAGCCTCATCTCTGCTCCCTTCAGCTCAGAGGTGTAAGGAGGAGAGTGGCCAGAGAGAGGCACTTGCCCCCGGGTACAAGTCCAAGGGGGCGCAAGCCTCGGCGCAGAATGAGGCAACACAAATATGAAAGGCACTTAACTGAGGTAGCTGGACAAGGGGTGGGAAAGCTTTTCTGCTGACGCTTCCCCACTATCAACATCTATCTTGAAATTGGGAAGGGGCGGGGCACTATTAGAGATTGCCCCTGGCTGCTAGTTATCCTCCCTATCCCCCTGCTTCAGCTTCAGTTGGGTGACTTGAAAGCTGCGGCGGGGATCATCTGAGGCATTTACACAGTCTGGTGGGTGATGGTGGGAAGAGGAACAGCGGGGGATTCCTTAGGTCTCTCTCTCTCTCACACGTGTGCACGCTCGCTCTCTCCCTCTCTCCCTCTCTCGCTTTCTCCCTCTTTCCCTCCCTCTCGTGCTCTCTCTCCTCTCCATGTGGTCTCTCCAGCATGGCAGTTTCAGGGTAGCTGGCTCAGGTCCCTCAGGTGTACGTCCTAAGAGAGAGGGCCAAGTGGAGTCTGTACTTACTGCCTTTTCAAATATAGCCTTGGAAGTCACACATGTAACTTGTAACTTATGCTGCATTCTATTGGTTAGAAGTCATCAAGGTTGGCAGGTGTTCAAGCGGTGGGGCATTAGACTTCATCTTTTATGGGAGGAGTGTCAAAGAATTTGCCAACATCTTTAAAAAACACCATAATTATGATTCCATTTATATATATACTGTACTATAGTTTGAAATGTACAAAACCAAATCTGTTATATGTTAAGAAAATATATATGATAAAACTATAAAGAATAGCAAGGGAATGATAAACGCAGATTTTGGTAGGGTGTTTTACCTCTGGGGGGGAAGGAAGGAATGGGATGGGATCCGAGAGCGGCACTCAGGGGACTCTATATTGTTATTAACTTTCTGTAACTGGGTGAGGGGTACGCAGACGTCCATGCTTTTGTTCTTTATACGTTACATATATTCCATAAATATTATCTCACAGATACTCAATTTTTAATAAAAACGTAATTCGAAAGTTGTGTGAATTCTTTCACTGCTCACTTTTTTGGAGGCATTTTGTGTGTGTTGGAGGTGCAGTTTCAACTCTGAATTGATCGGAAAATCGCATGCCTCATACACACTTTTCCTTAGAACAACTTGTAAATGTTTTTGCTGACTTCTTGGAAGGCATCTCGATGCTCTGGGGAAATCCTTGTACTACCATTTTCTAAGCCAAGGACTGAAAAAGAGTTCCCTAACCTCACTGAACCTCAGTTTCCTTACAGCTAGCTTGAGGACCAAACAAGATAATGGAAAGCATTGTTAGCTGGTGTGCGTTCGTTCGATGTCAGTAAGTGCTCTTCATTTCTAGGGTAGAGGCACAGTAGGATGTTAGAGCGGAATTGTATCAGCAGGTTTGAGTCTGGAGTGCGGCTCGGGGGCTAGCAAGAAAGCAGTTCAGACTTGCAAACTCCCCAGTGAGTGGAAGTCATTTTGGCCTCTGTGTATTTCACAGACGTGTGCCTTCTGGGGACAGGTCTTAGATGTGATGAGCTAGAGAAACAAGTATTTACCATAATTCCACGGGTGCTGGAAAAAGCAAAGTGGTAGGAGCTGTATCCCGCGAGAGGAGCCATTGGAGCCGAGTCTGGACTAATCGTCCCAGATGGCCCCAAGGTGCTCCTTACCCGAGGAGCGCACGTTCGAATCTGCACTTTAACAGCCCGCTCCTCTCCTGCACTTTAATAGCTGCTCTCACTCTTCAGATCCCAGTCCCCGGCGGCAATTGCGCCCTTAAGCAGAGACAGCAGTGCGGGTCCGGGAATGCGAGTAAAGCTGGAAGGGTGCCCCGGGGTCACCCCGCCAGTAATCTGGCATGTTTTCGTTTAGATGGTCAAATGAATGACAGTTCCGTTAAAGGCTCGGGGTTGCTTAACGCGGCCCGCGGACACTTCCCGGAGCGGAAGGATGGCCAGCAGATTGACCAGAATCCAGGTTCTGGAAATTCTGGTCGGATGACCGCGCTGAGATCCCACATCCTGCAGCGTCCTACGCGGGAAGGGCTGAGCGCAGGACGCGGAGGGCGGGAACGTGGGGAAGGATTGCATCCCCTTCCCGGGTGGAAAGCGCACAGACAGGTATGGTAGCCTGGGCCTAGCCAAGTCCATTCCTCGTTTCCCTTAAATGACCTTTATTCTTTTTGTCCTATTACACAGAATTTAGAAAATACAGGTAAGCGAATGAAACGAGAACTCTCCAGCCACCGCTCAGATATCTTCAAGACGGCTTTTTAATCCCAGGCAAGCCGCGAAGAGTCCGGGCAGCAGGGCCGTGTCACTATTGGCCCCATGCGCCGTCCGTCAAGTTTGGGCCCGCCCACCTCGCGGCGCGTGGCCGCCTCTTGGAGCTTGCGCGCTCGCGTCTCGAGTAATGGTGACGCCGGGGAGGAGCGTGGGTGGGTTTTTCCAACTCAGTTGTCCAAGTCCTCGAACCTGAGCTTCTTATCCTTCAGGTGTGTAGACTACGCCTCCCAGGCTCATTTCTCTCCCGTCTGGGAGTCATGGCTCCCTGGCTCTTGTCACAGTAGCAAATTCCGCCAACTTGTGGAGGACGAGGGAGCTGGGAAATGGAGAGTTTGGGGCTGGAGGGTTTCTGCCTCCTGCGGGGCTGGGAAGAGTCTCAAGAGCCTTGGGTCTCGAGAAGGCCGGAGGTTAGCGGTGGCCGAGCTGGGGCTAGTGAGGCGGGAAGGGCAGAGTGCTGTATGGACAGATCAGGCAAGTGTGGGTCTCCAGAGCTCGTCGGGGGTGCTCCAAAGCCCGAGGGTGCCGAACATGAGGGGAGTTGGGGGAACAGATTCTGTAGTTGAACATGTGGGCTGTTCAGCCACCGACGAACCGCGTTCTAGATCTAGAAAGAGAAACCAAGCACAGTATTGCCCTGCTGGAAGTTTATAATACAGAATAAGGGAGAAATATGAATATGCCCTCCCCAACTAAAATACAAAGTGCCAGAGGAGGAGGGCAAATAATTCTTCATGAATTTTGTTCCCCTGGAGGCGGGTCCTCACTCCCATCCCACCTTTCTGCTCAGTTCTGTGCCATTCTGGCATTACTCTATGGAACTCTGAATGCCATGGATAATTTCTGCTTTCCCATTAAAGACAGCTAACAACACAGCCTAAATCCCAATATTCCAAGTCTGATAGAATTTCTCTCACAGTCAAAAATATGAATGATTTCAGAGGAAACAACTAACCAGTGAACCTAGACTCTAGTTTAAGGTGAGGTTAATGAGTTTTAGGTCCTGGGGGTTGGTACACTCTAGTCCCCGGCTTATCTTTTAAAGGTGTGTTCCAGATGTTTGCTTGAAGGCTAGTAGTTTTGAAATGTAGAAAGTTTTACATAGCTACCATGCTGGACTCGGATCCCAGGCTAGCCCATAAGCCCTTGGTCCTCTGTAAAGTGGCTCAGCTACAGCTTCTGTGAGTTCTAGGTTTCCCAATGGTGGCAGCATCCTCCTTATGCACTTTGGGGTGATAAATGATTCCCATCCCCTTCTGTGGGTAGCGGATGAACCAGACAGGGATCATCTATGGCAGGGCCTGATGCAGAGGGGGCTGGAAGGTAGACTAGGGGGAAAGGTGGAAGGATTGTAGTTACAAAGGCTGCAAGAAGAAATGGGGGACGAAAGAAATGAGGGAGGAGAGGCTGCTTGGCAGGGCTTGCATACCAGAAGATGGCAGGGCTGGGGCTGTGTGGCTGGGCATAAGTGAAACCAGTTCTACAGCCTTTTGGGGTAGAAATGGTGAGTCTCTTCTGCCAGGTCAGCAGAGAAGGTGAACTCCTATTTGGGCAGCCCTCATGTAAGAAATATGAAGAGCACTAATTGTGAAAGAGTACTGTGGAGAAAGTTCAGTCTGGCAGGAATCCACAGCTCCCTCTGCCACATCAAGACTATTAAGTCTTAAATTTAACAACATAGGGTCCCTGATGGAGCAGGAGAAAGGTGGGGTGCAGAACTCAAATTCTAGTAAAAAGAACAGACTTAATGGTCTGACTGAGACTAGAGGAACCCTGGAAAGCATGGCTCCCAGATTCTCTATCAGCCCAGAACTAAAACAATTTCTGACAAAGATTGGACTGGACTGTGGGACATAAAATGATACTCGTCAAGAGTGTGCTTCTTAGCTCAAGTAGAGGCATGAGACTAAATGGGCAGCTTCTGTCCGGAGGTGAGATAAGAAGGCATAGAGGGTCAGGAGCTGGTTGAATGGACACGGGAAATCAGGGCTGGAAAGAAGAAATGTGCTGTCACAGTATGGGGAGAGCTATTAGAGTCACGTAACAATGTATGTATAAATTTTTATATAAGAGACTAACTTGAAATGTAAACTTTCGTTTAAACTACAACAATAAACAAAAAGAAAAAAGAAAACAAATAAAAAAGACTGTTATTAAGTCTTAAATTTATACTTAAATGACTGTGCTTACCTGGCTGTGTTGTTGTTCATATACCAGGAGACTTGTGGGACTTCTTCCCCTATTCCTCTTTTTTCAGGGAGCCCTGGTGACATACTATGGAACCCTGGTGGTGCAGTGGTTAAGCGTTTGGCTGCTAACCAAAAGGTTGGCAGTTCGAATCCACCAGCTGCTCCTTGGAAACCCTATAGGGCAGTCCTACTCTGTCCTATAGGATCACTATGAGTTGGAATCCACTCAATGGCAATAAATTTGTTTTGTCTTGTTTTCTCAGGGTCATATTAAATACTTTCTTTTAAAGGTGTAGGCCCAGGGGACCCATTTGAATGAATGACAGGTCTCTTAGGAAGTAACTTCTTCCTGGCTTAGCTCTGAGCTTTTGGGCAACCTAAGGGAATGGTGCTGCCTTCTAATAGACTCAGAACCATAAACCTTTCCCTCAAAAAGTTAAGAGCAGAGCCCTGTAATCCTCCCTGAGATAAAACTGCTAAAGAAAATCAGATACAATTCTTCGGGAAAAAAATTTGACAGTGTATATTGAGAACCTTAAATATTTCATCAATTGACCCAGTGATACCATTTTTAGGAACTTCTTTCTGTGTATTGTTGTGGGAAAAGACATCACAAAGTTTAGTAAAGCAAAAAGAAAGTTTTATTTGGCATATATTCAAAGAGGCAAATGTGGGAAATCGGACAAGCATGCTGCCAGAGCCATGTCTGCCTGAATCCAAGGAAATTACAGAATAGACATAAGTGGGAAAACGGACAAGCATGCTGCCACAGCCCTGTCTGCCGGAGTCCAAGGAAATATCACAGAATAGGCAAGAAAGGAAAGACGGACAAGCATGCTGCTATAACCATGTCTGCCTGAGTCCGAGGAGCATTACAGAATGACCAGCACATTAACATTACAAATGGGTAAAAGCATTGAAAGCTTCACCTTTTCACAGATTGGCTAGAAACTGTGATCCTACATTTTGAATTGTCTTTCTTAACAATCTTCGCTATAGCTTTCAGTAAGGACAGTCAGGAGGGTCTTCATTGGTCCAACAAATCTTCTTATTCACTGAATGCTAATAGAAAAAAAATAAGAGTGGAAAGTCTTTTGTGTTCTGCTTTATGATTTGTTTATGTGAAAGATTTCCTAAAAGCTGTTTTCCAAGATTGTCCTATTGTCTTTGTACTTCAGGGCCCAGTTGATGTGTCCTTGTGAGTCCCTGTGAGTCCTTGTGAGCCCTTGTGTGCCCTTGTGAGCCCAGCTCCAGCTGGGTCACATTCTCTATGTTCATAGACAGGGAATAATGACTCCAATATTATTTCCTAAATCAGTGTGTATGTCCTTTTTATACTCCCATAATTTTAGCTTATTATGTACCTAAGGTCAAATATAAGCTCATGTTTTGCCTTAACCACTCTTCGCTTATATTGATCCAGACTCTTTCTTCACATATAATGATTTTTTCCCTTGTAGGGTTCCATTTCTTCTTCTTTGCAATTTGCCTTCTTTCCCGTCTTCCTGTCTGGCCTCCCATCTCCCATCGCTAACGCGTCTTTATATATGTCTGAAGATTATTTGTATACAGAGAGGTGAAGGACTTTCCCATGGGACTCTTTCGCTCAGTACAAATTAGGAGATGTGATTAGCATATCTAAGCTTCAGTGTACTGTCTCAAGATCCTAGTATAGTTATATTAAACAACTGAAAGCAACTTCAATGCCCACCTGTACAGAACAGTTAAATAATGGTACATTAATACTATATATGAAATCATACAGCAGTTAATAAAGTTTTTAACAAATAGTTAATCAGTCTCTTACAAACATTATTATATATATATATTAATTACACGGAAAAGCAAGATTCAAAACTATATGTCTTTTTAGTTTCTGGCAGTATGGCAGACTATGATCACCTCTGCCACTGAAGACAACTGTCATATTGGGTAAAATGTTGAAAGAATAGAAAACAGGTTACATTCCCGACTCATTATATGAGACTACTATAACCTTGATACCAACATCTGTCAAGGATAATATGGGAAGGGAAAATTTCAAAGCTGTCTCACTCATGATCGTAGATGCAAAGTCTTAAAGTATTAGTAAATCAAATTCAGTAATAGATTATGAAAGCTCATAACCAAGTTGAATTTATTCCAGGAATGCAAGGTTAATTTAATAAAGAAAAATCACTTAGTATAATTAATAATATAAACATATTAGAGTAGAAAATACCATATCAGTAGCTGCAAAAAAAGCAAGGATCAATGGAACAAAATAGAAGGCCCAGAAATGGACCCACACATAAAAAAAACTTGAGTTATTATGGAGCTAGCATTGTAGCTCAGTGGGAATGGATTGAAGTTTAAATAAATGGAGCTTAGAAATTGGTTTTTCAAGTAGGAAAAAAAAAGAAACTAAACTCCTATTTTACAGCATGCACTAAATAATAATTCCAGGTGGATTTAAGATGTTGTAATAAATACAGGTGAATATTAGGTTTGAGAAAGATTTTTTAAATCCACAATAACACAAATCTGTAAGAAAAGATTGATACGTTTTAGTACACTAAAGTCCAAAGACAACATCAGAAAAGTAAAACAGAAGCTGCAAACTGAGAGAAGGTATTTGCATTGCCCATAACTGACAAAGGATTAGTATCTAGAATATATAATGAACTTCCACAAATCAGTAAGAAAGTAAAAGGTATTGCAGTCCAATAGAAAAATAAATGTAAGACTGGGACAGGCACTCCACAGAATGGGAAAGCTGAATGGCCAAGAACATATGAAAAGATGGACAATCTGATCAGTCAAGGAAGTATAATTTAAAACACAAATGAGAAAACCATTTCACTTCTACCAGATTGACAAAAAGAAGTCTGGTATCATCAGTTATTGGCAAAGAAGTTGATCAGCTGAACCATTACGCTGATGGTGGGAATGTAATTTGGTACAACTGCTATGGAAAACAATTTGTCGATTTCTGGCAAAAGTGAAGAGGTACATACTTCATGACTCAGCCAGGGCCACCCTTAGGGTATGTGAGGCCCCGGGCAGATATTTTTTTGTGGGGTCCCTATCAACATAAACAATTTGAATCAAAAGCAGCATGTCAGCACCATTCTGACAACCCAGTCTCACTTGATCCTTTGAAAGAAATACTGCTCTGGGCAGTGGGAATGATCCGTTTGCTGGGCTGCCCTCCTGGAACCAGAACCTGGCAATGGGGTTCCAGGACAACTCCATAGGCATGAGTCCCAGAGCTTCTTGGGTAGAGGGTTGTCGAGCACCCTGAAGAGGAGAAATGCGGACCTGGGCTCATGTAGTTGTGAAATTTATCATCAAAGCACATTGTCTTGTGTTTATGTGAATATTTTGGCGTTTTAAGTCATTGAATCTCTCAAATTCTAATACTTAAGATTTCCATCAGACTTGTTTGCTGTAAAGGGAGCTATAGGAACTCCTTTACTTGAAAGTGAGAGAAATTCAATGCATTTTAGTTTAAATAAAAAAAGAAAGTATATCATGTCACTGGAAAGCCTAGGTGGAGATCCAACTTGAGGATATCTAGATTCAGTTACTGAAGAAATGTCATCAGTACTTAGTGTCTCTGATTTATTTACCTTTTAGAAAAATTATTGTGGTCTATGGGCAATAGAGTTACTTCCTGTTTTCTGCTATCTGAACAATGCTATCTTGAATATTCTTGTTCAGTCTTCTGGTGCATATGTGCAAGAGTTTCTCTTGGGTGCACACCTAAGTATAGAATTCCGGTTTTTGAGTGCACACCAAGGTGGGTCAGGAGGTGTGTGGATATTCAAGTAATAAGATAATGCCAGATTGTTTTCCAAAGTAGATGGGTTGTTTTACTGTCATCAGCAATATGTTAGAAATGCCACATCCTCTCTGATTGTCAAACTTCTCTTCCTCCTTCTCCGTCTTCTGAATCAAATGGCTACAAAGTGGTATGTCTTTATGTTATGCATTTCCCTGATTACTAATTTGGTTGAGCATCTCTTCATATCATTACTGGCCATATGCATTTCATCCTCTATAAAGTTGCCTGTTCTGTCTTTTGCTCATTTTTTTGTATTAGGCCTTTTTTTTTCTTATTGGTTTGTAAGAGAAACTTACAAATTCTGGAATTCAATCCTCTTTCAGTCGTAGGCATTACAGATCTTCTACAAGTTTGCGGCTTGTATTTTTTCTTAAGGCATATTCGGATAATCAGTAGTTTTAAATTTTAATATAGTTAAATTTATCATTTTTATTATTTTTTTTTCCGTTTTGAACATGTTAATTGTAGTTCTTTTAAAATCTCTTTTGATAACTTCAGTATCTGAATCACTTGTCAGTCTTTTTATCTTATCTATTTTTTCTTTTGTTTGTTAGTAATTTGTCCTCATTTTTATCATGTCTTTTAATTTTTTATGGTATTATGAATGATAAACTGTAGATGCTTTGAAAATTGTTGTATTCCTCCAAAGAGGGTTATACTTTCTTCTGCCAGGCAGATAGAGTACCAGTGAATCACCTTCTACAAGAAGCTGCCCTTAAAACATGATGGACTTGCAGAGTTAATATATAAAGAAATGGGTTCTGTCGGTCAAGGTGCGTTGATCTTTTCTAGGAGCAGGCCTTTGGATCTGGGCATGCAAGAGAACCAGAAGGTGAGCTGTGATACTCTTCTAATTGCCCAACACAGTCCACCAGTCCTACACACTTTTCTCAAACAACTGGATGCGGAGATAGAAAGCTATTCTACTCAAACTGCCTGTTATGGATTGAATTGTGTCGCCCAAAAATGTGTCAACTTTGTTAGGCCATGATTCCCCGTATTATGTGGTTGTTATCCATTTTGTGATCTGATATAATTTTCCTATGTGTTCTAAATCCTAATCTCTACCTGTGTTTAATGAGGCAAGATTAGGTTATGTTAAAGAGGATTAGGGTGGGATACAACACCTTTACTTCCATCACAGCCCTGATCTGATGTAAGGGGAGTTTCCCCAGGGGGTGCCCTGCATCACCTTTTATCTTACAGGAGATACAAGGAGAGAGAAGCAAGAAGAGATGGGGATCTTCTAACACCAAGAAAGAAGAACTGGGAGCCGAACATGTCTTTTGGACCCGGGGACCTACACTGAGAAGCTCTTAGACCAGGGGAAGGTTGATGACAAGGACCTTCCTCTAGAGCTGACAGAGAGAGAAGGACTTCACCTGGAGCTGGCACCCTGAACTAGGATTTCTAGCCTCCTAAACTGTGAGAGAATAAATTTCTGATTTGTTAAAGCTCTCCACTTGTGGTATTTCTGTTATAGCAGCACCAGATACCTAGTCAGTGCCCTGGTGGTGCAGTAGTTAAGCATTTGGCTGCTAACCAAAAGACTGGCAGTTCAAATCCACCAGCCACTCCTTGGAAACCCTATGGGACAGTTCTGCTTTGTCCTATAGGGTCGCTATGAGTCGGAATTGACTCCACGGCAATGGGTTTGGTTTTTTTGGTTAGATAACTAAGACACTGCCCTAATTTTAAAGCAGAAGCTGGTAAAAATCGGTAGTTAGACAGGAAAACTGTGTGTCATGAGAAAGATCTTCTACTTGAGTCCTGAAAACGTTAGAAACCCCACTGATGACTCAGCCTTGCACATATTTTACCCTGAGTCCTACAATCTTACAACCACTCAAACAATGGAAGACTTGCAGAAGGCCCTTCTGATAGTCTTGATAAGACTTAGATCTTTGCGTGAACAGTTTGCCCTTGAGATTTTTCAGCTTGTACTCACATAATCTGTATGGACCACTTCCAGAGGAATGTCATAAGGATGGTGAAATGTTGTACAAGGCTCACCTGAATCATGGAAGGTGGACCAGGCCTCAAAGATGCTTTTCATTGTGTAGTTGATGACGTTCTCTAATCCTATGAAAATATGCCCTTGAAGAACTTTGCAAGGTAAGCAACTTGACGTGATGTTGGAAAATTAGGTTTAGTCTGTGTTCATTTCTCCTTCCCAAATACTCTTCATAGGTGTTGCTTAAAGGTTATTAGTAAAATTAATCTGTTATTCACTCTGTGCATAGGTAATGGATAAATTTTCTTCTATTTTTAAACTGGGAAAAAATTGCTGTACTTTATTCTTAACAATGACAACCACAACAAAAATCTTCCAGGATGTACGCAGAAAACCTTTAAAACTTAGAAAAAAATATCATTAATGAACTCAGAATTTCCACAGTGTGTTTAAAGAAGAAGACAAAATGCATTAACCTGAAATAAAAACTCCAGGATCCTCTGGATCTTCTTGGAATAGTTTTACACTTGTCTCTTGGGAAAGCTGTGGATTTCCTAATTGCTCAGCTAGTGTCCTCAAAGAACTCAACAGAATGGTTACTTAATTTTCCTAGAAACACTTCTGAGTAAAGAAGTCCTGAACATTTTGTCTAGCATAGTTTTAGAGGGAGGAAGCCAAGGTGTAAGTAGAAACCTTTTCAGACAATAACTGCTCTCATCAAGAAGAAGGTTTGACATTTCCCAGTTCTTTAAGATGAGTTGGGGGAGTAAGATGAAGCTCAAAGTAGTGGGACATACCCTTGGCTGAGTGTTCCGAGTCTGTGTCTAGTACATTCAGTGGGGTATCAGAACAGAAACTAGAACCCAGGTCCCCCAGCAAAGCCTCAGCTTTCTCCACTACTGTATTCAGTAGCAGAGGACAGTGGAGCAATAAATACAGAATTCTAAGGAAAACTAAGTGTTCCTTAGACATATTTTACCACAACAACATGTCATTTGAATATAAAGGCAACAGGCAGACATTCTAAAATTAAAGAGCTTAAGGAACATAGTTCTCTAATACCTTCTTGAAAAACTACAGCAAAATCCAGCCAACAAATAGATGAATCAAAATAGAGAAATAAAGAGTGGGAAAAGCTGTGATAAAAGCACTAGGGTTAAGGATGGACTCCATTGAAATAGTGAATTAAGGAAGAATTACAGCTACAGGACAGAATGTACATTTTATATGTTTTGACAAAGTAAAACCACGATAAAACTAATGAATCAGGGGGTTGGGTGCAAGTACAATCCAAGGCAGGAATTCCATTATCCCTGTCCAAATTCAAAACATGTGTTGTTATAATAAGAGGTTGAAATAGTTATTTAATTGTTAAAAAAAATATGTATATGTGTGTAAAATATGTGGCAGGATTTACTCTAGTATACTAATAGTAGTTAAATATGAGTTGTAGGATTACAGAGGATTTTCACTGTCTATGTTTTTCTATTTGTACTTTTTTATAGAGAACATATTGGGTTTTTTTGAGTATATTATTTTTACAATAATAATGTCTTTACAGTGCTCAGAGGTCAGTTTATGGCAGTAAATGCATACACCCAAAAAGAAGAAAGGGCTAAAATCAAAACATTAACCCTACAACTGGAACAAGTAGAAAGTGAGCAGCAAAAGAAGCCCTCGGGCGCCAGAAGAAAAGAAATAATAAGAATTAGAGCAGAATTAAATGAAATAGAGAATAGAAAACAATTGAAAGAGTTAACAAGACCAAAAGCTGGTTCTTTGAAAAGATCAACAAAATTGATAAACCACTGGCCAAACTGACAACAGAAAAACTGGAGAGGAAGCAAATAACCTGTGTAAGAAATGAGATGGGTGATAGCACAACAGACCCAACTGAAATTAAAAGAATCATAATGAAATACTATGAAAAACTGTACTCTAACAAATTAGAAAACCTAGAGGAAATAGACAAATTTCTAGAAACTCACTACCTACCTAAACTAACACAAACAGAGGTAGAACAACTAAATAAACCCATAAAAAAGAAGAGATTGAAATGGTAATTAAAAAACTCCCACCCAATAAAAGGCCTGACCCTGGCAGTTTCACTGTAGAATTCTACCAAACTTTCAGAGAAGAGTTAACACCACTACTACTAAAGGTATTTCAGAGCATAGAAAAGGATGGAATACTCCCAAACTCATTCTATGAATCCAGCATAACCCTGATACTAAAACCAGGTAAAGACACCACAAAAAAGAAAATTACAGGCCAATAGGCCTCATGAACATCGATGCAAAAATCCTCAACAAAATTTCTAGCCAATAGAATTCAGCAACGTATCAATAGAATTCACTATGATCAAGTGGGATTTATACCAGGTATGCAGAGATGGTTCAACATTAGAAAAACAATCAATGTAATCCATCTACATAAATAAAACAAAAGACAAGAACCACATGATCTTATCAGTCGATGCAGAAAAGGCATTTGACAAGGTCCAACACCCATTCATGATAAAAACTCTCAACAAAATAGGAATAGAAGGGAAATTCCTCCACATAATTAAGGGCCTTTATACAAAGCCAACAGCCAACATCATCCTAAATGGAGAGAGTTTGAAAGCATTCCCCTTGAGAACGGGAACCAGACAATGATGCCCTTTATCACCACTCTTATTCAACATTGTGCTGGAAGTCCTAGCCAGAGCAGTTAGGCTAGAAAAAGAAATAAAGGACATCCAAACTGGTAGGGAAGAAGTGAAAGTATCTCTGTTTGCAGACGATATGATCTTCTACACAGAAAACCCCAAAGAATCCACAGGAAAACTACTGGAACTAATAGAAGATTTCAGCAAAGTATCAGAATACAACATAAACATACAAAAATCAGTTGGATTCCGCTACACCAACAAAGAGAACTTCCAAGAGGAAATCACCAAATCAATACCATTTACAGTAGCCTCCAAGAAGATAAAATACTTAAGAATAAATCTAACCAGAGACGTAAAAGACCTATACAATGAAAACTACAAGGCACTACTGCAAGAAACCAAAAGAGACCTGCATAAGTGGAAAAGCATACCTTGCTCATGGATAGGAGACTGAACACTGTGCAAATGTCAATTCTACCCAAAGTGATCTACAGACACAGTGCAATCCTGATCCAAATTCCAATGGCATTTTTTAATGAGATGGAGAAACATATCACCCACTTCATTTGGAAAGGGAAGAGGCCCTGGATAAATAAAGCATTACTGAAGAAGAAGAACAAAGTGGGAGGCCTCACACTACCTGATTCTAGAACCTATTATACTGCCACGGTAGTCAAAACAGCCTGGTACTGGTACAACAACAGACACATAGACCAATGGAACAGAATTGAGAATCCAGACATAAATTCACCCACCTATGAGCAGCTGATATTTGACAAAGGCCCAAAGTCCATTAACTGGGGAAAAGACAGTCTCTTTAACAACTGGTGCTTGCATAACTGGATATCCATCTGCAAAAAACTGAAACAAGACTGATAACTCACACCATGCACAAAAACTAACTCAAAATGGATCAAAGACCTAAATATAAAATCTAAAACGATAAAGGTCATGGAAGAAAAAATAGGGACAACACTAGAAGCCATAATACATGGCATAAACAGAATACGAACCATAAGTAACAATGCACAAACACCAGAAGAGAAACTAGATAACTGGGAGCTTCTAAAAATCAAACACTTATGCTCATCAAAAGACTTCACCAAAAGAGTAAAAAGACACCCTACAGACTGGGAAAAAAATTTTGGCTACGACAAATCTGATCAGCATCACTATTCATGATAGCAGACAGATGGAAACCACCTAGGTGCCCATCAACGGACAAATGGATAAACAAATTATGGTATATTCACACAATGGAACACTATGCAACGATAAAGAACAATGATGAATCTGTGAAGCATCTTATAAGATGGAGGAATCTGTAAGGCATTATGCTGAGTGAATTTAGTCAGTCCCAAAAGGACAAATATTGTATAAGACCACTATTATAAGAACTCAAGAAAGGTTTAAACACAGAAGAAGACATTCTTTGATTGTTACAAGGGTGGGGAGGGAGGGAAAGGGTTATTCACTAGCTAGATAGTAGACAAGAATTATCTTAGGTGAAGGGAAGGACAGCACACACTACAGGAGAAGTCAGCACAACTGTACTAAACCAAAGCTAAGAAATATCCTGAATACAACCAAACACTTTGAGAGACAGAGTAGCAGAGGTAGAGGTCTGGGGGCCATGCTTTCAGGATACATCTAGGTCGATTGGCATAACAAAGTTTATTAAGAAAATGTTCTGCATCTTACTTTGGTGAGTGGTGTCTAGGGTCTTAAAAGCTAGCAAGCGGCCATCTAAGATGCATCAATTCGTCCCAAGCCACCTGGAGTAAAGGCGAATGAAGAACACCAAAGTCACAAGGAAAGCATTAGCCCAAGAGACAGGGCCACATAAACTAGAAACTTCATCAGCCTGAGCCCAGAAGAACTAGATGACGCCTGGTTACCACCAATGACCGCCCTGACAGGGACACAACAGAGAGTTCCTGATGGAGCAGGGGAAGGGTGGGGTGCAGAACTCAAATTCTAGTAAAACGAGCAGACTTAATGATCTGACTGAGACTGGAGGAACCCCAGAAAGCATGGCCCCCGGACTCTCTGTCAGCCCAGCACTAAAACCATTCCCGAGGCCAACTCTTCAGTCAAAAATTAGACCGGACTATGGGACATGCAATGATACTCGTGAAGAGTGTGCTTCTTACCCTGATGGAGTGGGGGAAGGGTGGGATGCAGAACTCAAATTCTAGTAAGAAGACCAGACTTAATGGTCTGACTGAGACTGAAGGAACCCCAGAAAGCATGGCCTCCGGACTCTCTGTCAGCACAGAACTAAAACAATTCTCGAAGCTAACTCTTCAGATAAAGATTAGACTGGACTGTGGGACATAAAATGATACCTATGAAGAGTGTGCTTCTTAGCTCAAGTAGATACCTGAGACTAAATGGGCAGCTTCTGTCCGGAGGTGAGATGAGAAGGCAGAGAGGGTCAGGAGCTGGTTGAATGGACACAGGAAATCAGGGGTGGAAAGGAGAAGTGCGCCGTCACAGTATAGGGAGAGCAATTAGGGTCACATAACAATATATGTATAAATTTTTGTATGAGAGACTAACTTGAATTGTAAACTTTCACTTAAACTACAACAATTAAAAAAAGATTATAAAAAATGTCTTTAAATTTTGTACACCTGCTTTTCGTGATGAAGTTAATTTTCCGTAACAAGAATTCATTTAATAATTCCATAGATAGCTATCATTTTTTATTTTCTGGGAAACATCTATTCTGTTGGTATATATTTTGTTTTTATTTTTTATTCTTTACCTTCCCATTAAGTTTGTTCACTTTTGGGTTGATTTCAATATGTTACTCAGAACAGTTCTTTCTCATTCTTATGGAACAAGTTGACAATGGATAAAATTTTTTGGATTTTGGAGGCAACATAGTCTTCATTTGGGTATGCCCATTTACCAAGTGACCTGAAAAGCTACTAGCTTTAAATGGGGCCCAGAACAGGAGAAGACTGCAACAGGTCCATGCTGACCTGCAAGCTGCTTTGCTACTTGGGCCTTAGTAGAGATTGAATGCTTAACCACGGGCCACCAAGTTACCATACATTGTGAGCTGCCCATCATGAACTGGATGTTGTCTGACCCACAAAGCCATAAAGTTGGGCGTGCACAGTAGCACTATCATCAAATGGAAGTGGTTATACGACATCAGGCTTGAGTAGGTACTGAAGGTACAGGTAAGTTGCATGAGAAAGTGGCCCAAATGCCATGGCCACCACTATTGCTACATTACCTTCTCCCACCTTGCACCTGTGGCCTCATGGGGAGTTCTCTACGATCACTTGACTGAGGAAGAGAAAACTTGGGCCTAGTTTAAGATGGTTCTGTGCAATATGCAGGCACTACCCAAAAGTGGACAGCTGCAGCAACACAGCCCCTTTCTGGGACATCCCTGAAGGACAGTGGTGAAGAGAAATCCTCCCAGTGAGCAGAACTTCGAGCAGTACACTCAGTTATTCATTTTGCTTGGAAGAAGAAATGGTCAGATGTGCAGTTGTATACCACTTCGTGGGCTGTGGCCAATTGTTTGACTGGATGGTGAGGAAATTGGAAGGAACATAATTGGAAAATTGGTGACAAGGAGGTATGAGGAAGAGGTATGTGCTTAGACCTCTCTGAATGGACAAAAAAGTGAAGGTATGTGTGTCCCATATGAATGCTCACCAAAGGGTGACCTCAGCAGAAGGGGATTTTAATAATCGAGTGGATAGGATGATCCATTCTGTGGATACTAGTCAGCCTTTCTCCAGCCACTCCTGTCCTTGCCCAGTGGGCTCATGGACAAAGTGGCCATCGTGGCAGGGATGGAGGTTATACATAGGCTCATCAACACAGACTTCCACTCACCAAGGCTAGAGCCTTGCTGGCTACAGCCACTGCTGAGTGCTTAATCTGGTACCAACACTGAGTCCCCAGTATGGTACCATTTCCCAGGGTGATGAGCCAGCAACGTGGTGACAGGTTGATTTTATTGGACCACTTACATGGTGGAAAGGGCAGTGCTTTGTTCTTTCTGGGATAGATACTCTGAATATGGATTTGTCTTCCCTGCATGTAATGCTTCTACCAAAAGGGAACTTACAGAATGCCTTATCTTTGAACTTACCATCTGTGAACATACAGAATGCCTTATCCACCATCATCGTATCCACAGCAAATGAAGTGTGGCAGTGAGCCCATGCTCGTGGAATTCACTGGTCTTACCATGTTCCCCATCATCCTGAAGCTGGCTTGATAGAACAGGAGATTGACCTTTTGAAGACTCAATTATGGCATCACCTAGGTGGCAATACCTTACGGGGTGGGGGAAATTTTCTCCAGAAGGCTGTATATTCTGTAAATATATGGTGCTTGTGATGGTTAATATTATGCATCAACTTGATTAGATTATGATTCTCAGTGGTTTGGCAAACATTGAACTGATTGTTCTTCCATAAGTAGTATAATGTAATCACTTCATGTGATCTGATGTGATCAGCCCAGTCAGTTGTCAGGGGAGTTTCCTCAGGTATGTGGCCTCCATCCAATATATATGGATGTTCTGGCAAAGCTCACTGGCTTTTGCTCTGGATCCTGCATCTGACTTGTCATCCTCTTACCTCTGGTTCTTGGGACGTGAGCCAGCAGCCTTCCACCTGACCTGCCAATTTTGGTTCGTCAGCCCTGCAACCACGTGAGCTAGGAGAAGCCTCCAGCCTGATGCCTAACACACGGATTTGGGACTTGCCAGCCTCCACAACTGCGTAAGCCATTCCCTTGAGATAAATCTGTCTGTATAAATTTATGTGTGTACATATATATATATTTGTATGTATGTATGTATATATATGTGTCACTGGTTTTGCTCCTCTAGAGAACCCAGCCTAAGACGGTGCTGTTTCTCCCATAGCCAGGATTCATGGGTCTAGGAATCAATGGAGTGGAAATGGGAGTGACATCACTCACTATTTCCTCTAGTGATCCACGAGCAAAATTTTTTTTATTGTCGTTGTGATTAAATGAAGTTTACATTTCAAGTTAGTCTTCCACACAGAATTTTTTTTATTACATACATTGTTATGAGACCCCAACCGCTCACCCCATTCTGCGACAGCACACTCCTCCCCCCTCCACCCCTGATTCCCCATGAACATTCAACCAGCTCCTAACTCTCTCTGCCTTCCCATATCACCTCTGGACAGAAGCTGCCCCTTTGGTCTCTTGTATCTACTTGACTAAGAGGCACATTCTTCACAAGTATCACTTTATGTCCCACAGTCCAGTCCAATCCCTGTCTGAAGAGTTGGCCTCGGAAATTGTTTTAGTTTTGGGGTGATAGAGAGAACAGGGGCCATGCTTTCCGGGGCACCTCCAGTCTTAGATCATTAAGTCTGGTCTTCTTACTAGAATTTGAGTTCTGCATCCCATCATTCTACTGCTCCATCAGGGACCCTCTGTTGTGTTCCCTGTCAGGATGTTCATTGGTGGTAGCTGGGCACCATCTAGTTCTTCTGGTCTAAGGCTGATGAAGTCTCTGGTTTATGTGGCCCATTCTGTCTCTTGGACCAACACTTTCCTTGTGTCTTTGGTGTTCTTCGTTCTCCTTTACTCCAAGTGGTTGGGACCAATTGATGCATCTTAGATGGCCGCTTGCAAGCTTTTAAGACCCCAGACGCCACTCACCAAAGTAGGATGCAGAACATTTTCTTAATAAGCTTTGTTATGCCAATTGACATAGATGTCCCCTGAAAGTATGGTCCCCAGACCCCACATCCCTGCTACTCTGTCTCTCAAAGTATTTGATTGTATTGAGGAAACTTCTTAGCTGTGGTTTAGTCCAGTTGTGCTGGCTTCCCCTGTAGTGTGTGCTGTCCTTCCCTTCACCTAAGATGATTCTTATCTACTATCTAGTTAGTGAATAACCCTCACCCTCCCTCCCCACTCCCGTAACCATCAAAGAACGTTTTCTTCTGTGTTTAAACCTTTTCTTGAGTTCTTATAATAGTGGTCTTATACTGTATTTGTCCTTCTGTGACTGACTAAATTCACTCAGCATAATAAGTTCCAGCTTCCCTCAAGTTATACAATGTTTCACAGCTTCATCATTGTTCTTTATCATTGCATAATATTCCATTGTGTGGATATATCCATTCGTCCATTGATGGACACTTAGGTTGCTTCCATCTTTTGGCTATTGTGAACAGTGCTGCGATGAACATGGGTGTGCATATATCTATTCATGTGATGGCTCTTGTTTCCCTAGGATATATTCCAAGGAGCGGGATAGCTGGATCACATGGTACTTTTTATTTCTAGCTTTTTAAGGAAGCGCCGAATCAATTTCCAAAGTGGTTGTATCATTTTACATTCCCACCAACAGTGTATAAGTGTTCCAGTCTCTACACAACCTCTTCAGCATTTGTTATTTTGTGTTTTTTGGATTAATGCTAGCCTTGTCAGGGTGAGATGATATCTCATTGTAGTTTTGATCTGCATTTCTCTAATGGCTAATGATCATGAACATTTCTTCATGTGTCTGTTAGCTGCCAGAATGTCTTTTTTGGTGAAGTGCCTGTTCTTATCCTTTGTCCATTTTTTAATTGGGTTATTTGTCTTTTTGCTGTTGAGGTTTCACTAGCAAAATTTTTGCTGTCTGTCCCTCCAGCTCTATGCTATGCTGGTCTAGAGGTTTTAGTTCCAAAAGGAGGAATGCTTCCACCAGGAGACAGAACAATGATTTTTGTTGAACTGGAAGTTAAGACTCCCACCTGGCTGCTTTGGGCTCTTCATGCCTCTGAATCAGCAGGCGAAGAACAGAGTTACTGTACTGATTGGGGTAATTGATCGTTATTACCAGGGAAAAATTGACACAGTGAAGCGTATGTTTGGAATACTGGAGATCCCTTACGGCATCTCTTAGTACTACCTGTGATGAAAGTCAATGCAAACTACAACACAGTTGAGACAGGATGATTAATGGCTCAGACCCTTCAGGAATGAAGGTTTGGGTCACCCAACCAGGCAAAGAACCACGACCAACCAAGGTGCTTGCTGAAGGGAATGAGCAATGGGTAGTGGAAGAGGTAGTTATAAATACCAGCTACAACCATGTGACCAGCTGCAGAAATGAGAACTGTAATTGTTATGAGTGTTTCTTCCTTATTTTGTTATGAATGTGTTTGTGTCTGTTATCTCAAATATTTCAGATATCTCAAGTATCTTTGTTTTCTTCCTTCTCTTATCCCCTTAATAATCATATAACACAAGATGTATTAACTTTACATCACAGTATTTAAGTTACAGGATATCAAGGAGAAGAATGGACATCAGCCAAGGACTTTGCATCCTCCTCCTTTCGGTTGTACACAGGACAGTTGTATCATGTTAGGCAGAAGTATGACTTTTTTCTAAAATTTTTTATATTTTATTGTACTTCAGGTGAAGGCTTACAGAACAAATAGTTTCTCATGAAACAGTAGTCACATATTGTTTTGTGACATTGGTTAACAACCCCACAACATATTAACCCTCTAAATTCTCAACCTTTTTTTTTTTTTGGTGAAAATACACATAGCCAAAGATACACCGTTTCAAAAATTTCTACATACACAGTTCAG
>NW_004444074.1:7213790-7217198 GCF_000243295.1 Trichechus manatus latirostris
CCGTTCTCTGTCAGTTTTCTCACTCCATTTGGTGCTTGGCTGAGTTCTTTATCTCTTCATTTGATGTTTTAGGGTTTCAGGATTGTTGTATTCTCTGTTTGACTTAGTTTTTCGGATCTTTGCCTTGGAGGGATGGCGTGGTGCTTCTGCCTAGAGCGCCATTTTGTCAGAACCTCCCAGAAGTATGACTTTTTAATTGTCTTTATTTGGAGATTACGTATGGTTTAATGAGGTGTGTATAGGAGCCAAGTTGACAAGGGGTAGACTGTGATGGTTAATTTTGTGTCAACTTGCCTAGGTTTTAGTGTCCATTTGTTTGGTCAAACACTAGTATAGGTATTGCTATGAAAGTGTTTACATATGATTAGCCATCAGATTGGGGACTTTCCATAGCTGGACCCGAGTCCTCTGCCCCTCTGCATACTCTGCCAACACACCCCACTCTAAGGCCAGGAAAGGAAAGGATTTTCCTAAGCCATCATAATTTTATTCTTTCCCCCACACCCTGCTCACACACACACACACATATGCAACATCCAGGAGCTACACCTGGTTCTTGTCCAAGCCCTGCTTTTTACTTGACTTGGCCCGATTCCCTTCTATTCCTTGCAGATAAGACAATGAGCTGGAAGTAGGAGGAGTTGGGAGCAGAGGTGAGGGTGGATAAGGATAGGATAGAAAGGGAAGGAGAGAAAATAATGGTACAAATACAATGTTTTGAGTGCTTTCTGTGTGCCAGTTAAAGTCCAGTTCTATAATACCATCTCTTATATACAGATGAAGAGACTGAGTGTCAGAGAGAGAACATGCAGAAGGTCAGGTAGCTATTATAGTAAAGTGAGATAGCTGGGATTTGAACCCAGTATACGTGAGGCCAAAGCCACCCTCTACTCCCCTTTAGTGCCTTTCCAAGAGGGACAGTAGGGGACCCAAAGACACCTAGGTTTTGAGTGCTTCCAGAGGCCTGGAAAAGACAGCTATTCTTGAGTGGAGCCCTATGGCAGGTGAGGTTCTAGCCCCGCCCCTTGTGATCCAACAGAGGCCCTAGAGACCAGACCAAGTTCTTTGGGTCCTGGGGACTCCCTCACATCCCAGTTCCTGATCAGGGAAAGAGGGCAACAAAGCCTTGTGAAGAATGGATAAGCATGGTGAGTGGGACTGGAGGCAGGGAGAGTGCAAGGACAGGGCCTCTTGACTCCAGCTTCGGTTAACCAACCCATCATCATGGCAACCCCAGAGTAGAAGTCCAGCCTTTTCTAAGTTACCCATCCATGTAGCTATAAGCCCTCTCCCTGAATATTCTTTTTTTTTTTTTTAAATTCAGCTTTAGGTGAAAGTTTACAGCTCAAGTTAATTTCTCGTACAAAAACTTGTACACGTTGTTATGTGACATTAGTTGCAGTCCCTACAATGTGACAGCACACTCCCTCTTTCCATCCCAGGTTTCTTGTGTCCATTCAACCAGTTCCTGTCCCTTCCTGCATTCTTATCCTGGCTCTGGACAGGAGCCACCCATTTGGTCTCATGTATCTGATTGAACTAAGAAGCACACTCCTCACGAGTATTATTTTATGTTTTATAGTCCAGTTTAATCTTTATCTGAAGAGTGGGCTTTGGGAATGGTTTTAGTTCTGGGTTAACAGAGTATTCGGGGGCCATAGTTTCGGGAGTTCCTCCAGTCTCTGTCAGATCATTAAGTCTGCTCTTTTTACGTGAATTTGAGTTCCGCTCAACACTATTCTCCTGCTCCATCCGGAACTGTCTGTTGTGTTCCCTGTCAGGTTGGTCATTGGTGGTAGCCGGGCACCATCTAGTTCTTCTGGTCTCGGGCTGATGGAGTCTCTGGTTTTTGTCTTTTAGGCTAGTATTTTCCTTGTGTCTTTGGTGTTCTTCATTCTCCTTTACTCCAAGTGGGTTGGGACCAAATGATGCATCTTAGATGGCTGCTCGCAAGCTTTTAAGACCCCAGATGCCACTCACCAAAGTGGGATGCAGAACATTTTCTTAATAAACTTTGTTATGCCAGTTGACCTAGATGTCCCCAGAAAACTATGGTCCCCAGGCCCTAGCCCCAGCTACTCTGTCCCTCAAAGTGGTTGTGTTCAGGAAACTTCTTTTGGTTTAGTCCAGTTGTGCTGACTTCCCCTGTATTGTGTGATGTCCTTCCCTTCACAGAAGATGATTCGTGTCTACTATCTAGTGAATTCCCCTCTCCCTCCCTCCCCACCCTCATAACCATCAAAGAATGCTTTATTCTGTGTTTAAACCTTTTCTTGATTTCTTATAATAGTAGTCTCATACAATATTTGTCCTTTTGTGACTGACTAATTTCACTCAGTATAATGCCCTCCAGATTCATCCATGTTGTGAGATGTTTCCCATATTCATCATTGTTCTTTATCATTGTGTAGTATTCCAGTGTGTGCATGTACTATAATTTGTTTATCCATTCTTCTGTTGATGGGCACCTAGGTTTTTTCCATCTTTTTGCTATTGTGAACAGTACTGCAGTGAACATGAGGTGTGCATATATCTATTCATGTGACGGCTGTTATTTCTCTAGGATATATTCCAAGGAGTGGGATTGCTGGATCATGTGATACTTCTATTTCTAGCTTTTAAAGGAAGCACCAAATCGTTTTCCAAAGTGGTCGTACCATTTTACATTCCCAGCAGCAGTGCATAAGTGTTCCAGTCTCTCCACAACCTCTCCAACATTTATTATGTTGTGTTTTTTGGATTAGTGCCAGCTTTGTTGGGGTGAGATGGTATCTCATTGTAGTCTTGATTTCCATTTCTCTAACAGCTAATGATCATGAGCATTTCCTCACGTATCTGTTAGCCTCCTGAATGTCTTCTTTGGTGAAGTGTCTGCTCAGATCCTTTGCCCATTTTTTATTTGGATTGTTTGTCTTTGTGGTTGAGGTTTTGCAGTATCTTGTAGATTTTAGCGATTAGATGCTGATCGGATTTGTTGTAGCTAAAAATTTTTTTCCTAGTCTGTAGGTTGTCTTTGTACTCTTTTAGTGAAGTCTTTTGATGAACAGAAGTGTTTGATTTTTAGGAGCTCCCAGTTATCTGGTTTCTCTTCTGGTATTTGTGCATTGTTAGTAATGTTTTGTGTTCTATTTATGCCATGTATTAGGGTTCCTAGTGTTGTCCCTATTTTTTGTTCCATGATCTTTATTGTTTTAGATTTTATATTTAGGTCTTTGATACATTTTGAGTTAGTTTTCGTGCACGGTGTGAGGTATGGATCTTGTTTAGTTTTTTTGCAGATGAATATCCAGTTATGCCAGCACCAGTTGTTAAAGAGACTGTCTTTTCCCCATTTAATAGACTTTGGGCCTTTGTCAAATATCAGCTGCTCATAGGTGGATGAATTTATGTCTGGATTCTCAATTCTGT
>NW_004444074.1:7217650-7324855 GCF_000243295.1 Trichechus manatus latirostris
CCTGATACTTTGCTGAAGTCTTCTATTAGTTCCAGTAGTTTTCTTGTGGATTCTTTGGGGTTTTCTGTGTATAAGATCATATCATCTGTGAATAGTGATACTTTTACTTCTTCCTTACCAGTGTGGATGCCCTTTATTTCCTTTTCTTGTCTTATTGCTCTGGCTAGGACCTCCAGCACAGTGTTGAATAAGAGGGGTGATAAAAGGCATCCTTGTCTGGGTCTCGTTATCAAATGGAATTCTTTCAGACTCTTTCCATTTAGAATGATGTTGGCTGTTGACTTTGTGTAAATGCCTTTTATTATGTTGAGAAATTTCCCTTCTGTTCCTATTTTGCTGAGAGTTTTTATTATGAATGGGTGTTTGGACTTTGTCAAATGCCTCTTCTGCATCAATTGATAAGATCATGTGGTTCTTATCTTTTGTTTTGTTTATGTGATGGACTACATTGATTGTTTTTCTAATGTTAAACCATCCCTGCATACCTGGTGTGAATCCCACTTGGTTATGATGAATTATTTTTTTTGATTTTTTTTTTATTGAATTCTATTGGCTAGAATTTTGTTGAGGATCCCTAAATATTCTTAACACCTGTTCCCTCATCTCCACCTGCTCCTGTTCAGATCTTAGTCTTCTCTAGACTGGACCCGTGTAATGGCTCCTAAATGAGTCTCCCTCTGCACTGTCAGAGGAAACATCCTAAACACATCTCTGAGCATGTCCCTCCATTAGAATGTTCAGTGGCTTCCCACTGCTGAGGGACAAAGTCCAAACTCCACAGTCCAGCACCCTGAGTCCTTTACAGTGAGGTCTCAACCTTACTTTCCACACATTTCCCACTCTCCCTCCACCCCCAAATGTTCACACTCCTTTTTCAGGCTGTGCACTAGGCCTGGCATTTCACAACCAAAAGGTTCCTTAATGTGTTTTCCTAAATAAAAGTTCAGCAGACCCTGGTTCTCCACCTTTAGCAACACCAAGAACTGTCAGAATCTTTGAAACAACTTCACAGGTTTCAAAAGTTTTGAGTTAAATGTATGGGCCCTCTGTTACCTTCCTCCTTACTTACCTCAGAACGTTGTGAAGATTAAGAGGCACAATGTATTAGAAGAGCTTAGCATAGTGATTGCATGCAGCTGGTGCTCGATACATATGAGTTAGAACACTAATTTTATTATTCCCTCCTTTGTCCCCACCCCTGTAAGCAGGAGGACCAGAGAGCAACAGAAAATTTTCTCGACCTTTCCAGGACAAACCCTAGAAGTTGTGTTTTCCCTGCCCCCCCTTTTTTTCCCAGTTCAGGGGACAGCAGAGCACGTGGCGTTGCTGGGTGAATGTTTGCTGAATGACTGAGTGTATGCCTTGGGGCAGATGCCAGGTTGGGTCCCCTGTCAGCACATGAACTTCCTGCCTGCCCAGGTTGTGGTGTCTGTGCCCTGAACAAAGGCAACAAGTAAGGGGGAACCAAAACCAAACTATCAAGATGATTCGGACTCATAGCGACCCTATAGGACAGAGGAGAACTGCCCCATAAAGTTTCTAAGGCTCTAATCTTTAGGGAAGCCAACTGCCACATCTTTCTCCCTCTGAGCAGCTGATGGGTTCAAACCACCCACATTTCAGTTAGCAGCCAAGCGCTTAATCACTGCGCCACAGGGCCACGCAATAAGGGGAACAGTGGCACTGAAATCGAGCTGGTCATCCAGCTTGGTCAAGCCTGGACTGGGGCAGAGGCAGCTTTTTCTAATTGGTTCACAGACGCCCCACCCCCCAAGCCATTTCCTAATTGGTCTGCCCATAAGGGGCTCTTTTCCGAATTGGTCTACCCCTAGGGGGTGCCTTTTTCTAATTATACAGAGGCGCCGGATCTCCACGGCCTGCACTCCCCAACAGGCTTCCTTAAAGCAAGGCCCACTTTGAGGAAGGAAATTGTGGTCATAAAACAATATATAAACAACCACCTATTAAAATTACAATTAGTGCAATTAATGTTTGTTGAGATATCAGGATATCCTACAGGATATCAGGTACCCACCCTAAAGTCAATCAGAAGGAATTTGGTGATGACCCATCATTTCCTCTCCATTTGCGGTCTTTGCCATCACATTTGCCACCTTTTGTTGATTCCTTCTCATGCACCAGGCCCTGGGCTAAGCGCGTTACACTAGGGCTTCCAACCGGTTCATTCCGGTTCGACCCACTGCTGAGAATTTGCATTTCCACCCCAGGTGTACTGAATCAGAATCTACATTTTGACAAGATCTCCAGGTGATTCTTTTCCAAAGCCCTGCTAAACACAGACTGGACGTCTCTGTTCAACCTCACAACAGACCTTGAGATAGGCACTATTTTTCTCCATTTTACAGATGAGGAAATGCTTGACAGAAGCAACTAGTCCGGAATCCTTAGCTAGGAAATCTAGGAGCCTGGGAAATTGGGGGCAGGCAGGCAGGCCCTCCCTTGCCCGGGAAATCCCTGCACTCTGCAACCCCCTGTCGTGGAGTCCTGCTAACCTGGTGCATCTCATACGGATCGTCCTTCAGGCACCCGCTTTTTGGGGGGAGTATGTTGTGGGCAACACCAGGGTACCCGGACCCTTCACTGGGGGCAGGGGACTGCATTAACCTCCTCCCCGCCCTCAGGCGTTAAGACCCCCTTGTGGAAGAAGGAACTGGAGGAGCCCCGGGCCGGGGAGGCAGAAGAGAAAGAGGAGGAGGGGTCGGAGGAGGAAGAGGAGGAGAGGCAGCCGGCGGAGAGCGCGGCCGAGGGCGAGGAGGAATACCCGGTGGCGGCGGAGGACGAGGGCCGCAACCGGGGCTCAGTGTCCTACTGCCCACTGCGCCAGGAGTCCAGCACCCAACAGGTGGCGCTGCTGCGGCCCGCGGACAGCAGCTTCTGGGCCTGGTTCAGTCCCTTCGCGCTGCTCGGCGGCTTGGGGGCTCCCGCCGACAGGTGAGGGCGCTCCCCTGGCCGCTCAGCCCCTCCGGGAGCCCTATGCCGGCAGAGGACTAGGGCCCGGGAAGGATGGAGGCTGCCATGGCTCCAGGATGAAGGGGTCGGGACTTTGCACTGAGCGCCTGGGCCCCCGCCCGCAGAAAGCGAAGCCTCCCGGAGGAGCCCTGCGTGTTGGAGAAGCCGCGGCGGCGGCCGCGCGGCGGGGGCTGTGCGCGCTGCGAGATCCTTTTCTGCAAGAAATGCAGAAGCCTCCACAGCCCCCCAGTCTACGTGGCGCACTGCATTCTGGAACACCGGGACCTGGGTGAGGCGAGGGCTTCAGGAGGGGCAGGAGCCGCCGGGGGCTCCTGAGCGCCTCACCTCCCCAGCCTTTAGGTCCTCCGTCCTTGCCTGCCTGACCCAACCCCCTGCAACCTTCTCCTCACCCCTGATTCGGAGACCCGCTCCAGCACATTCTGCAGAACTGCCCTTTCTCAGAAACGCCATCCCTCAGTCAAGAGGCCCACTGTTGATGTGGCGTTCCCACCAATGAGGAGCCCAGCACAACCTGGCGCTCCATCCCTCTAATAGCGCCTCCTGAGGGCTCCCCGCCCGAGGCAGCACCCAGTGCCTACTGCCCACCTGACTCGGTTCGGACACAGCCTCACATTCATCTCTTGGATATTTCAGGTCCTTCTGGCCCCCCGGGCAGAGGCATCGCCTAGAGAAAATAGCCTCCCTGTTCCCTCCCCCTTTGAGAAACCTGCCCCCTCCCCTCAAATCCTTCAATAAAGCCTCTGACCAAAGTGTCAGTGCCTTGAGGTGGGGATGAGGTGACTGGGGGGTGGGGGTGATGAAGATTAACCCTTCTCAACTTCCCATAGGGTTCAGGCCAGAGGGAAAAGGGCTGGTAGAGAGCCCCCTCCATCAGCCTCTCCCAGGACAGGGCCTGCACCCAAAGGCCATTCTGCCCACTTCACAGAGAAGAAAATGAAGGCCCAGAAGCCAGGAATGCCCGTTGGGAGTTGGGGGCTGAACCCTTGGCAAGCCCATTCTCCCCTCCCCCTGGAAAACTGATCTTGCTGAAGCTAATGAGTGTAAAATGAGGCTCTGGCAGGTGTGGAGGGGCTGTGGTTGAGGGGAGAGGGCTACAGAAGCAGATGCTAAAATCAGACTGGCTAAGGTGGAGGGGGGCTGGAGAGCTGGTTCCTTCTCTAGGAATTCCAGCTATTCTTGGCCATCTGGTAGGAGCTTCGGGAATGCTGCATGTGTGGCCCGGAGAATGGGGCCATTGTGAGGACAAGGCCTCCCTCCAACCTGCAGTACCGGCAGAGCTTCCCCGTTCTGAGCCGTAGTGGAAGCTGCATCCCCAGGGCCTGCAGACCTTACTACATGTGGTTCTCCATCTGGCCTGTGAGGGAGGCAGGATGTTTTGCTTTTTGAAGCAAGGCAAGCCCCCTTCTACCCATCATAAACACACAGACACACAGACACACAGACACACACACACACACAGAGTGTGAGCACTGTCCCAGCATCCCCGGCATCCACGCCCACCTGGTCTCACTGGGAACGATGGAAGAATGGTTTCAAGGAAGGCTGGTTCTGCCTCCGGCCCACCAGCTGGGGCTCCTCTTTATTCCAGTCCCTCACAAAAGCTGAGGCCTAGCAGGGTTGCGTCAATCTCCCTCCTGCTTAGGGTCCTGACCCCTTCAGGGCCTCTGACGTTGGAGACCCCACACCCCTGCCCCATCCAAGCTTCCTTAGGGTGGCGTCTCTGCTTTAAATAAGACACAGTTCTCCAAAACCTAATACAGGAAGCCCTGAGGGTGAGAGGACAGTTTTGCAAGTGTCCCCAACCTTTGCATAGAATCTTGCATTCTCCCTGATTGGATCTCAATGCTGCCCCCTTGTGGGCGGGAACTCCTCTTTTATCAGAAGAAACAAAATCTCGAAAGCTTGGGAGGAAAGAGGTCCTTGGCGAAAAGGCGGTGAGATCAGGGACTCTTGGATAGATCCCACCCCGACCTCCAGGTGGCGGGAAGGGCACACAGAAAATGCCACATTCTCCAGCGGATAAACGCAAACTTTCTGGTGGAGACTTCCAGCCCAGTCTTCCACAGAGAGGCTGAGGCTTTCACGACACAGGTCCCGCTCCTGAGGCAGAGGAATCGAATTGGCCATGAGGGTGCCAACGGTTCAGTAGGTGGTGGGGCCTTCAGAACAGGGCGCCCCCCGAGTTGGCGTGCCAGCATCCCATCCAGGGCAACTCGGCAGCCCAGCGGCCTGAGGCGGTCGCCCGCAGTTTCGTGTAGTCAAGGCGCCAGTATCTGTCATCTCGGAAGAAGATGACGGAGCCGTCCGGCTGCGGCAGGGCGCCGCTGACCTCCTCAGGGACACCGCCCCAGTCCTGCAGGTCACGGGGATAGTAGGGCTCCACCTGCAGCCCCCCTCGGGCCAACACGTAGTAGCGGGCACCCTTGAAGAGGACCAGGCGACGCAGCGGAGGGAAGAAGAGCGCGGCGTCTGGGTGGCGGGGCAGGCCCCCTGTCCGGCACAGCTGCGGGGAGCGCCACACAGGCTTGGAGCCCCGAAACCTCCAGCATCGACTGCCTGTGGGGCGTGGGGGCGGGGACAAGGTGAGCTGGAGGCTCTCGACGTTTATTCCTCCACCCTAGCCGTCTCCTATACGCTCTCTTCCTGTCCACCCCAGCCCCCATGTTGGAGCCCGGGTTGTTAGTATTCTTAATAGTCATAATGGATTATGCTAATCATTATTTATAAACAGTAGGGGAGATAGGAGGACTGTTGTTGTGGTCTAGACTTTAAGCTGGTGTCAGCAGAGGGCAGATAGTACTGCATGAATCTATTTACCACATAGAGGAAGCAAGGCCCCCTCCCCCAGTAAGGAATGAAAACAGGCAAGGCCAGGAGCTTTCTTCACCACCAAGTACTGTGGTAACTAGTAGTTCCGTGAGGACAGGGATTTCTGCTCTGTTCGCTGCTGTCTCCAACACCTCCAACAGTGTCTAGTGCCGAGAAGGCACTCAATCTTTGTTGAATGAATGAATGAATACTATTTACTGAAGCATTACCATGCATCTAGTATCATACTGCACACTCTTCAGACATTATGCTCTAATTCTTCCAATAAACCTGAGGTATTAATTTCGCCATTCAAGAAATTCAAGCAAAGAAAGTTGAGTGACATGCCCAACCCCACACAGCCAGGATTCCACAGAAGGTCCAACTCTTTCTGCTGAACTGCAGAGCTCAGGAGTGGTCTTCTACATCCCTCTGGATTCTTCTCTGAAATCTTCCCTATCTCTCTCTGCTGCAACCTAGACACCTGCCCAGCCCCCACTCCATTACAGAAAGGAATCCCCTGGTGGAGTCTTCCCTGGGATCACAGGTTCAAATTGGAATAGGGACTCCACCATGGACTCGCTGTGTGATACTCTTCCCCTGTTTTGTCCTCTTAACCTTGGTTGTATAAGACACCTCCTCTCTCTAGGCCTCAATTTTCTCCACTGGCCCAGGGCTGGTACCTTTGAAGAAGTAGAAGTCTCCATCCTCCAAAGACGCTGCAGCAGCCTCAATGTTGGGGGGCAGCCCGGCCCACCTTTCCTGCAGTGAGCGGGGCTCTGAGACGTTGCCATCAGCTGCCACTTCCCAGAAGTGGCTCCCTTTAAAAATGTACACTCGCTGCTGCCCGTCTTCCCGGAGACATGAAAGAAGAGAGGAAGGACCATCAGCCTCCTGTCTTCTTTCCAGGGAAGGCACTTTCCTAGAACTCAGCTTCCCAAACTGACCAGGAGAGGATATAGTGTACACAGGTGGAGCTGAGGGGAAAGTGGGCAGGAGAAAGCAGCATCTGGTGTGGGCTTGCTGCCTGGCAGAATGCTTCTGACCTGAGGCTTCTGGATTTTATAAGTCATCCCCCACCCCCCACCCCCCATCCCTTGTCCCGCAGCTCTGGAGACCCTTGGAGATGTGGAGGTGCAGGAAAGAAAGAAGTGAGGCACAGCATGGGCTGGGGCCATCTTACCTATCGTGATGGCATCGAAGGAAGAGTGGCAGTATTTAGGACCCTGGGTTTCAGGGCGCCTGCCCCGAGGACTGTGAAGGTCCCAGGCCTCAAAGTCAATGAACAGCTTTCCTGGGAGCTGGACAGCCACTGAGCCCCCCAGGGGCTTCCCTTCATGAGGAGGGAGAGAACACACATAGAGGGGGGCTGTGTTGAGGACTCCAGACCACCTCCTTGGTTCCTTTTGTCATTATCTGATGAGAGGCAGGGAAGGTGAGTGGGATGGGGGCTGAGCTGACCCTGGGTATTGGTGTTAACCATAGCACTGAACCCAGGGAAAGCCTGGGAAAGAGGGACCTATTGAGATAAAATTGGGATCGGATGCCAAGCAAGAGTTTGGGACTAAGAAAGGCAGAGGATTCTGAGTCCCGAGCAATACTGGTGGCACGAGGGCAGAGTTCAGGGATGCAGGCTGTGATAACTACAGCAATTATAATAATTATCATTATTATCCTTCCCTTATGAGAGGAGTGAGGCAGAGTCCAATGAATTTAGAATTTGGCAACAACTCCTGAATCCAGTCTTCAACTTCCCAACTGTGTGACCTTGGAAAAGTTACCTAGCCTCTCTAAGCCCCATTCTCCTATCTGTGGACAGAAAGATGCTTATCTCACGGGCGTGTTATGAGTATGTTAAGTGCCTGGCAAGTGGTAGATACTCATGAAATAGTAGCTAATTACCATTATGTTTGCGCAGGTGTCTCAGGCTACAAAGCATGTTCATACCCACTAGCATAATAGCCCTGTGAGGTAAGCAAGGCCTTAGTTATTACCCCTTTTTCACATAAATTAAAGCTGAGGGCACTCAGAGGGGAAATGCTTTCGCTAAGGGCTAATCAAGTATGGAATGATGACTTGAACCCAGGCTTCCTGGCTCTGCCCACCGCACCACACGCTGGGGCAGGCCTAGGGTGCCGGCAGGTCGCTGGGGCAGTAGCACTGGCCAATTCACTCGCCCTGCCTGCTCTGGGAGGGAAGGCCCTATCTGATTTCAAAGCCAGGCAGAGACTCAAGCTCACAGATGGAGTGGAGGAGGCAAGCAAGTACGGCTGGGGGCAGGAATGTGGGCTTTAGGGTCTGGGATGGGGCAAGAGGCAGGACCAAGGATTGGGTCTGGGTGATGGGGCAGGGATGTTTGAGGAGCTGCTGAGGCCACGGTTGGGCAGGGGTTAAGGAAATGAACTGCAAGGGAGAACTGCGCAGGAATTAGGTGGGACTGCTGAAGATAGGCCCAAGGTCTGGGGGAAGCAGGAGCCTGAGGAAGGGGTTTTCAGATTTGAGGAGCCAGGGACTTCAGGACTGGGGAGGACCGCAATGGGAAGAGCCAGATCCCTGCGGTTAGGATAGGGGCTCTAAGTTGAGCAGCAAGTGTCCAAGGACTGGAGGTGCAGGAGTTAAGGGTGGGCCGCTACTGGGGCACGACTGGGGGCTCACCATACAGCCTCTGCACTGCCAGCACGTCGTCCCAGCTGAGCAGTGCGTCGCTGCCCAGTCTCTTGTAGTACGGCGCCATGAGGGCGCGCGGCGCGGGTGAGTGGGTCAGGCCTAGAGTGTGGCCGATCTCGTGCGCCACCACCACGAACAGATTGCGCCCCCGGCGGCGGCTGAGGGACCAGCGCTCGTCCAGGTCGAAGTGTGCTTCGCCTCGCCGGGGCAGGAAGGCGTGCGCCAGAGCGCCCCCTATAGGCGGCACAGTGGGTCAGGGGGAGCGACTGGCCCGCGCCGCCACCAAGTACCCACAGCCTGATGCAAATACCTTTGTGGGGGGGTGGGTGTCGCTATTTGCCGCTGCATAATTTCCCTCCCAATTAAGTCTGGCAGAAGCTGGAGTGTGAGGCAGTGGACAGGTGACTAGGCTGTGCGGTGTGAACGCCTAAGAGACAGCGGGGTGTAAGGATAGTGTGGGGCCAGACTGCCAAGGTTCAGATTCTAATTTTACCATGCTGTGTGACCTTGGGCAAGTAGCTTAACTTCTCTGTGTCTCAGCTTCCTGATCTGAAAATGAGAATGATGACAATGAGCTTCTTTCTTTTGTTCTGAGGATTGTTGTCCTGAGGATTAAATGAGGATGCTAAACGTAATACTTAGAACAGTGTTTAGCACATAAGTGCTACCTAAGAATTTTCAAGAAGCTCTAGGAGACCTAAACCTGTTCTACAATGAACCTCTGAAGAAACTATTGCCCTGAGATAATCTTTAAAACCTTAAACCAAAAACATCTCTTGAATCTTCCTAAAACCAAACAATAGTTTAGCTTAACTGGTAAAGAATGTCTGCCTTGAGCATTGTGCTCTTTTAGGATATATCCATACGGGATCAAACTGACAACGCAGCTTAAAAGATGAGATAGGAAACTTAGAGGGCAGTGAGTTTATGTTAATGGGGGAGGAACAACTTGGAAAAGGAGGGCGAGAATGGTTGCACAACTCGAAGAATGTAATCAATGTCACTGAATTGTACATGTAGAAACTGTTGAATTGGTATATCTTCTGCTGTGTATATTCTCAACAACAATAGAAATAAAATAAATTATTTTTAAAAATCTGCTCTAAAAAATGAAGTTTATTTATAAAAGAAAAACAAGATCTAGGCGTAGGTATAGTGGGTACCCCTAGAAGAGGGCATGATGGAACCTTCTGGGTGCTGGTAATGTTCTGTTTCTCTCTCTGGGTGTGGGCGTGTTCACTTGGTGAAAAGTCATCAAGCTGTAAATTTATGATTTGTACACTTTCTGTGTGTGTATGTTTTCTTCAGTAAACATTATATATATTCTTTTGTTCTTGCCCTTCCTCTACCAAGCCTCCTCTGTGGGCCTCTACCTACCTGCTTGTAAGAGGGGCAGAGGGAGCCAGGCTGGAGCAGTGATTCTCCAGCTTTTAGCATGCCCCACATGGAGCTTACTAGGTATGCAGTTTCCCCCCTTGTAGCTGGCTTTCCTCAGAGGCAGGTGACCCTGATGCAGACCGCACTGTGATAATGTTGACCTAGAGACTTGTTGAGAGTCCTTCAGAGCTGCCTTCTTGGAGCCCAGGCCAACTGGGACCTGGCAAAGGTCGGGAGGCTGGCATTAAAGGACAGCCTCATTCGGGCCTGGAGAGTCGGCGGGGAATACATGCCTCCTGTTCTGAATGTGCCTTGACCTGTTTTGAGCCCTGTTAGATCCATTCCATCAGCTTTCACAATAACCCTGGGAGATGGATGGGCAGATTTCAAAGAGGAGAAGATCAAAACTCAGGAAGACAAAGCGTCTGTCCCACATCAGAGAGCTGCTGGGGGAACCTGGTGTCCAGTGCTATCTTAGCTATCTGACTCGGCCTGGGTACGGACATAAACATCTCATGTGGGTATCATGTGTGAAGTGAGTTATATGCAAGCACATGTGTGTGTTACATGTGGATTCCACAAAACCTAGATTTCCCCTAGTCCTAACCGGGGTCCCAGCAGCCAAGCCTGGAAGTGGTTTTGCTGTGGGTGGGTTTGATGGAAAGCAGGATAGTGCAAAGGTAGGGGTGGGGGAAGGCAAGTTCCCAGGACACACAAGGGTTTAAGTCTCCTCCCTGAGACTTAGAACTCAGGTTTGTTTTCCTCATTAGCGGAGAGATTAGCAGAGGGCCTCTGTTCAGTTTCTAAAGGCCAGTGCTGTGCAGACTAGGAGGAGAGCCACTTAAATTGCAGCCAGAACCCTTCAGGTTAAACAAACAGGAGAACTGTCTGTGGCTGTGGGTATGTGGAACATTTATGTGGCAGGCAGGGGGTAAAACCCCTCTTGTCCTGTGGCAGCTGGAGGAGAGGGCAGGAGTGGGACAGCGGTAGACTTTGGATATTTTTTGAGGGTTCTGATCTGGAGAATATCCACTCCTGTAGAACAAGAGAGGCACAGGCTTTTCTAGAGATGGGATAGATGACAAGACCTCAGAAGCTTCTTCCAGAACAGAAAACATTCTTTAGAGCTTACAAAGCATTTTCCATACAGAACCTCATCTGCATCTGATCTTCCCTTCAGCCATGTGGTACACAATTGGGCAGGTACCACTGTTGCCATTTTACAGATGAAGAGACTGAGAATTCTTTAGAGGGGAAGCAGCTTGCTTGAGGTCACAGGGATAGTGAATGCTCACTGACACCCTAGACTACCTCTTCTGGTTTGGTTTCCCTCCCGCCGTTGGAAGACCCAGCCTGGGTGTGGGAGAGAAAAGGCTTTGTGGGGATGGATGGTCAGCACCTGGGCCGTCGAAGGCGTTGCCTAGCCCGTCGTTGTGGTCCCCTTGGAAGAAGGTGAGGCGGATGTCGGCGGGGCCTGTGGCCGGGGCCTCCCAGAACTCTAGCGCTGAGACATTGCTCCACAGCTGGAAGGCGGCGTGCACAGCCCCTCGAACTGCCGGCTCGGGCAGGTGCTCAGGCCAGTTGACCAGGCGGTAGGAGAGGTGCTGCTTGTACCACTTGTTGCCTGACACCAGAGAGGCCGCGTCAGTTACACCTGGGCCTGGTCCCCGCAGAGCCCTCAGTGTGATGGGGGAAACAGATCATCCCTAGAGGAGCCTCTGATCTGATGGGGAAGACACAGTTCTTGCCCTGGGGAACCCAGTCTGACTGGGGAGACACTACCCTTGCACTGAGAGGAGACACTACCTCTGTCCTGGAAAGCCCTCAGTCCAGTGGCTTTTATGGGGAGACCCCAGTCTGATGGAGGAGATGCAGCCCCTGCCCAACCCAAAGAGGTCTATGTCTGACCCCCCTGGTCTGGGTTCTGTTCTCTTTGCTGAGAACAATTCTGTGCCTCTTGCTGGCAGGAAATTCCAGCCCCTGCCTCTGTGTCAGGGCAGGGGAGAGGTGCGGCCTCCAGGCCACAGCTGTGGCTGCCCTCCCCTCCCCTCCTTCCTCCTTCCCTCCACCCCTCCCACCCTCCTGCCACCTCCTGAGGCTTCACCCTGCCCTTTCCAGTGCCCCAGGCGGGTGGCTGACCAGCGACCACAAGATCCATTTATTTGAGGTCTTTCCCTGCTCCCCTCTCCCTTCCCCTTGCTTCCTCAGGGACTCAGGAGAGCTTCGAGGTGAAAACAAATAAGAACAAAGGGTGTGTTTTGTCAATGACTGAGAGGAATTTTCCCATCTCGGCTTAGTTAAGAGTTTGTTTCCCTTAGCCCAAAACTGAAGTTACTCCCTGAGGGTTGAGAATCTGGCCCCAGGTCAACTGAGTCTGGGTCCCTCTGCAGCTTACCACACACCCAGGAACAGGGTGGTTAGAAGGTTCAGACCCAGGGTTTCTCTTGGGCCATTTCTGAGTGCTGCAAAGTCAGGGGGCCTAGATTGTGACTCCAAGTCCCAGCCTGGAGGGAGACGCACGAGCCCAGGGAGAACGCAAGAGTCATATTCACTTTTGGGCCTTAGTTTCCTCAGTTATACGAATGGACCAGAATCCCTGGAGCATGGACAGCAGGCAGGAAGGGCAGGTCTTGTCATGTCAGGGGGCCAGGCCAGCGGATAGAGAGCCCAGGCCACAGCCACCTCTTTCCCTTGGAAGGGCAGGTGCCCTGTAAGCCCACAGCAGGTTCAGGCCACCTGCCCCTTCGCCCTGGGGAAGCCCTTGCCTGAAAAAGCAGCAGGAATGAAGTCATGGAAGTTTGGCCATCTCCTTCTCCAACATCTCTGTTCTATTTGGAGAAACTGAGACCTGTGGCTCAGGGGTCACAGAATGAGTGATTGGCTGAGCTATGCCCTGAGCCCGGGCCTCCTGACACCTAATCTAGTGCTCTTTCCACTATACCACGGAGATAAGCAGGCACATTTGCTAAAACTCCAGGATTATAAATCTGCCTTGAACATCATTCCTTGGGGTCAAAGCAGGGACTCTGCTGGAACTGAAATTCTCCAGATGGAAGGGAGGGTTTAGAGAGCAAAGGAGTGGGGGAGGGACATGCCCCTTCTCCCACCCTTGAGCCAAGCTCCATTCAAGGCAATGCTGCTGCCCTGGGGCCTGTTTGGCCTGGCAGGCACCCAGCCTCTGCCTCCCAGCCAGTGACCAACCCTCAGGGAGGGAAGATGGAATGATTCTGAGGAATGGAGGGAGACTAGGAAGTCAGAAGGAAGGCCCAGGGTCCAGAGGCCCCCCCTGAGGGTTCATTAGGTATAACAACATTTCTGCATTGAAAGTCTTCACCAGTGGCCCTAAACTGGCTGGCTCAGACTTTTTCCACACTCTGCTGTATGTCACTCTTGCTTTCCGCCCTCAAGTCTTTATTCTTCTAGAAGAGTCTGAGGTGAAGGCTCCTGCCTCTTTGCAGCTTAGGTGCCCCCTCACTTCACAGGCAGGAAAGGGGGAGGGTGGGCAATTCTCTCACTCTAGGTAGCCCATGGGGATGACAGCTCTTAGGATAAAAATCGTGTGTCTGTGTGTGTCTGTGTGTGTGTGTGTGTGTGTGTGTGTGTGTGGTGTTTGGGGTGAGGATAAAAGGGCAAATAAAAGGAATCTAATTTTCCTTGGGAGGAGAACAGTATCCAGGGTCGTTGGTGTGTCTACCAGGAAGGAAGGAACCCATGAGGGAGGGGGTGGGGAGCAGCCTGAGTCCTCGCCGGTATCCATGGCCACCTCCAGGCCCCTGTAGCACCTGGCACTGTACCCCTCTTGCTCTAATGTCCAAAAGGGAACAAAAAACAAACACACAGTTGCCATCAAGTCAGTTCCAACTCCAGCCAACCTCATGTGTTGCAGAGTAGAACTGCTCCATAGGGTTTCTGAGGCTGTGACCTTTCGGAAGCTGATCACCAGGCCTTTCTTCTGAGATGCTTCTGGGTGGCACCACCCAGGGACTCTGTCCAACAGGGAAGGGAGAAAGAAAAGGAGATGGGAAAGGGGAGGAGAGCTAAAAGTCTTGGCTGGGGAGGACTCTGGAGTCCTGACAACCAGTAGGCAGCTGAAGCTGCGGAAAAAGCATGGATTGGAATCCCAGTACCTCCACTTACAAAGTTACATAACAAATCACAGAATCTTGCCAAGCCTCAGTTTCCTTATTTGCAAACTTATTTGCAACATGTGGTGGGTGCTCAGTAAATATCCATCTCCCCCACCCCTGCCAGCTCTGTGAGGGTGCAGGGGGGATCGAAAATCAGCTCTGCAAGCAGAGAGAGGAGCAAGCACTTGGAATGAGGTTGCCAGATTTAACAAATAAAAATACAGGCACTCAGTTCAATTTGAATTTCAGATAAGCAAGAAATAATTTTTTTAGTATGAATATGTCAAAACAAAAAATTATTTGTTGTTCATCAAAAATTCAAATGTAACTAGCTGGGCATCTCGTATTTTACCTGGCAACCCTAACTGGATGCGGGCTTCATCAGCCCAGGGTTCTTGCATATAATGGAAAGTCACTGATCTAGGAATCCATTTCATTTTTTAAGCACCTACCCATGTTTGGGAATTTTCACATCTGGAACTCATTTAATCCTCCCAATAACAAGGTTCAGCCATACTCTGGCTGGGAAAGTTACCCAAGCTCTTGATCCCTCAGTTTGCCCATCTGTAAAGTGAGGATAATGATGGTACTCATTTTATTTGGTTCTTATGCTGATTAAATGAGTTAATCCATTTAGAACCTTGCTTGTCACATCATAAACGCTCAATAAACATTAACTGTTATTACGTTTTCTTTCCTAAGACATAAAAAGTGCTCAGAGCCTCTCAAGCCCACAGCTCCTTTCTAGAGAACATTTTCCCACCCAGGAGGTGCTATCTGAGGGACACTTCTGTGGGTCATGTTGTAAGTGGGAAACTCTCCGTCCAACCTGGCTACTGCTCTCTGGACCAGGCAGGCAACTTGGCTAGTCTGGACGGGGATGAGTCCACCAGCCTAGGTGCCTTGGCACGAATCTCTGCCCAATAGGGGTGCTCTGAATTGGATGGAGACAAATGGACTCCATCAGATCCTCCCTTGGGGCATGAGGAGGTGAGCTGCCATCATATCAGAAGGAAGTATCCCTAGTGCTCGGGTTATGCCCAGAGTGCCTGGAGGCATCTTCCCAATGCTCTGTGAGGCCAGCTACAGCCGGTAGGTGCAGCTGCTGAGACTGCTTCTGGGGCTGCATCACCTCTCACAACGAGTCCCTTCCACTTGGTAATCAGCGCCTGTCTCTCCCTTGCAACCTGAAGAAAACGAAGGTTCATTGAGCAAAGTGACATGACCCAGGTCACATACCTGAGACCTGAACCCAGAGCCCCGGGCTCCAGGGATGTTGTTCCTTCTGCTCTACCACCGCTTCCTGAGCTCATAGTTCTTCTCCCTTCTACCTCATCCTTCCCTCTGCTGCCCAGAAACACAGAGGGATGCAGACACAGAGGGAGCCTGGACCCCAACGCTGACTCTGCTTTACCAGGGGCGCAGTCAGTCAGTACTGGATACCCAGAATGGCTACATAGGTAGACACAGAGGAATTGGATTGGCAAACACCTGGAAACAGCCATCCTGAAATAGCTGATAAATGCAAACTATGTGCCTCTGTCCTTTACCGTTATAGATAAAAGTAGTTACCGCAAATTAAGACTGACAATGGCCCAAAACGCTCACAGTAAAATTAATTACAAGTGCAAACCTGACTGCATAATCCCATCTTGTGAGAAATCTTTGAAATGGCAAACATTGATTAGAGAAAATTAGACATGGTAAAAACCATCAAGATGTTAAAACTATACATGGTAAAACTTGTTATTAATGAAAAATTGACAGAAGAATCAAAATTTCATCCAGCTTAGGTCTTTAACATCAGGCCCTGGAAGACTGGGTTTGGTTAAAAAAAAAAAAAACTACAAAAGGAAAGTCACAACAGTAGAAGCTGTAATGTATAAAATGTGCGATTGTACTACAATGAAAAGTCTAAAACAGGCAAATCTATAGAGACAGAAAGTAGATTAGTGGGTGCCAGGGGCTGGGGAGACTGAGGAATGGGGAATGGGGAGTGACTGCTAACGGGCACAGGGTTCCTTTGTGGGGTGATGAAAATATCCTGGAATTAGATTGTGGTGATGGTTGTGCAGTTCTGAGCATCTACTAAAAAACACTGAATTGTACACTTGGATGGGTGAACAATTGTATGGTATGTGCATTACATCTCAATAAAGCTGTTAAAAAATGAGCTATGGACAAAAGAAAATGGATTGATGGATCACATCATTATTGAATAATTTTTATGAAAAAGAATGGATTCTGATGAAAATAACTTCAGCAAAATGTACATTAAAAAAATGACAACAGTTTAACTGCCCTGCATAGAAAACTGTGGGGATATGTGCCATTAAAATATGGATGTACAAAGGCCTCTATGCTGCACAACATGTTGAGACTTGTCCCCAACATGTTGAGACTTGTCACGACTTGTTTTTCCAAACCCGTTACTGATTGGCTTGTTTACCTGAATCCCTCCTCCCTTGCCCGAAACTTATTGTTATTCACCCAAAGCCCATTGTTCTGTTATTTGCTTCACTGCTTGCTGTATTGACTATAAAATAAACTCCTGGGACTCGAACCGGGGTTCGACTCCTCAGAGTGACCCTCCTGGCCCCACTTCTCTGTAAGAGTTGTGGCATTGGTTATTGTCTCCGCCGCCCCGACAACCGTCACCACTGCGACAGAAAACTGATCAAGGAATTAAGTGGGGTTGATGGAGTTTGCTTTGAAAAATAATTGCACAATGAAAATTCACCAGTATAGGTATAGTTCTTATTTCAATGTCTGTATTCACAAACAGGAGTCCCTGGGTGGTGCAAATAGTTAACACCCTTGGCTGGTAACCAAAAGGTTGGTGGTTTGAGTGTACCCAGAGGTACCTCAGAAGAAAGCCCTGGCGATCTACTTCTGAAATAAAAAATCAGCCACTGAAAATCCTATGGAGCACAGTGCTACTCTGAGACACGTGAGGTTGCCATGAGTCAGAATCCAGTCGATGGTAACTGGTTTGCTATTCACAAACATGGTCCTCAAGCTCAAAATGGGGAGCCAAGAGGCCCTATTTGCCTACTGCTCACCCCTTCCCTGCCCTAAGAAAGAGAAGTTAGTGACAAAGCCCAGTCCCAGGGCTGAGGAACTTTTCTGGTCATAGGACTTCAGGACGCTGGGGACTCCCAGCCTAGCTGGATTTTAACAGTGCTCACCTTGCTTTCCAAAGCGTTTCCTTCGCCTCATTTTCGCCCAGCGTCCAGCAAACAGGGCACTGACCCTCTCAGCCCAGGCTGCATGACTCTCAGCATCGGTAACCCCGCAGCGGGGCCGCATCATCTGTCGTAGGGTGGCACGGTCCAGCACGCCACTGACAGGCAGCTGGGACACCCACTGGAACTCCCTGTCAGGAGGAATTGAGATAAAAGACCTGGGAGGGAGGGTGAGGGGTAGTAGTAAGGGCAGGGAGCCTCCCTGGAGCCAGCAAGAGGCTGGGGACAGAGAGGGAAGGAACGATGGATGATGGCCCCTGGGTACAAGTGATAGGCTGCCTTCCTGGGGCTTGCCCAACCAGCCTTCCAGGGAAAGGACAAGACCACCCAAGCTTTGCACCCCAAAACCTTCAAGTCCTCCACATCCCTTTGTCCTACCTGATGGCATTGCTGAGCCGAGTGGAGGTAGGAGCTTTGGGGACCTGTTCACTGAGGTAGCCATACTTCTCCAGGAATGCCTAGGGGAGAGAGGACCGTCAGCATTTCCCACCATGCAGCATCCTTCCCCCTCCTTTGGCCTCCAAGGATCAAGGGCCTATACATCCTGCCCTGTCTCACCTCTTGCCCCAAGAAGGTTACAGCAAAAAGAGTCCTGGGATCCAAGTCAGAAGGACTGACCCAATTCCAGGCTACCACTAACTAACTGGATGACCTTGGACAAGTCAACCTTTCTGAACCTTAGCTTCCTTATCTCTAAAACTGGGCCAGCAATACCTACCCTGCTATCTCATGGCATTGTTAGGAATTTAGCAGGGCATGCTGGACGGAAGAGTTACCAGCTCTGGAGTTAGGATAGCCTGAGTTTGAATCCTAGCTAGCAAATTATTTCTCTAAACCACAAGTTTCTCACCTGTAAAATGGGCTTAATAATGTTGTTAGTTGACATTGAGTAGATCTCAACTCGTGGGGACCCCATGTATGCAGAGTAGACCTGCTCCATAGGGTTTTCAGGGCTGTGACCCTTCAGCAGCAGATTGCCAGTCTTGTCTTCTAAGGTGCCTCTGCATGGGTTCGAACCACCAACTTTTTGGTCAGTAGTCAAGCACTTAATTGTTTGCGCCACCCAGGGAACCTGGGCTTAGTAATAGTACCTACCTTATAGGTTAGAGTTCCTGGGTAGTGCAAATGGTTAACGTGCTTGGCTGCTAACCAAAAGATTAGAGGTTCAAATCCACCCAGAGGTACCTCAGACGAACGGCTTGGCAATCTACTTGCAAAAAATCAGCCACTGAAACCGTGTGGAGCACAGTTCTTCTGACACGTATGGGGTTGCCACGAGTCGGAATCAACTCAATGGCAACTGATTTGGAACTTACAGATTTATTTTGAGGGTTAAACACAAGAGTGCATATAAAACATTTAACGTGGTGCCTGTCACAAAGTAGGGATTCAATATAAAGTAGCTATTATAGTATGTGTTATGTAAATATACACTATTCATATGCATCAGATTTACTACTGAAACATCTAGCTTTTCTAGGAAACCTTCCTGTTTTGATCAGGAATTGAGCAGACCAAGTGTCAGCTCCGCCATGCCTGGATGGGGAATTAATTCTCTCTCTAATTCTGGCTTCTTCCTAAAAACAATTCTCCTCCCCTAAAAAGCAAATATATTTCGGGACCAATGAACAATAAATGTGCTTACCCTTGACCTTATAGCTGATATAAAAACTTGACACTCTAGAGAAGTATTTTTGAATTAGAAAACTGGCAACTTATTTACTTTCATTCATTCAGTCATTCATGCAATGTACCCTGCTAAGTGCTGTAGTATACAAGACACCCCTGAAGGGGCTTACATGCTAGTGAAGAGAGGTAGACAATAAAATCAGATAACAAGTAAACAAAGAAGATAGTTTTGGTGCTTGGAAGGAAAGAAATCAGGTGATGTGATCTAGAATAAGTTAGAGAGAAACTTCAGATAAGGCAGTCAGGGAAGAAGCCTGAGGAGCTGATATTTTATCTGAGTCCTAAAGAATGAGAAATAGCTAGCTGTTCAACGAGATGGGAAAGAAGATTCCAACTCATAGTGACCCTGTAGGACAGAGTAGAACTGCCCCATAGGGTTTCCAAGGCTGTAATCTTTATAGAAGCAGACTGCCACATCTTTCTCCCACGGAGGGTTCAAACTGCTGACCTTTCCACCACCCCCGCTCCTGTTCCAAGCAGAGGGAACAGCAAATGCAAAAGCCCTGAGCTAGGAATAGCATTGGCATATTTAAGGAATAGAAAGAAGGCTGGAACAAGTTTCCTGAATACAGTCAAACACTTGAGGGACAGAGTAGCAGGGGCGGGGGGCTGGAGACCATGCTTTCAGGGGACATCTAGGTCAATTGGCATAACAGTTTATTAAGAAAATGTTCTGCATCCTACTTTGGTGAGTGGCAGCTGGGGTCTTAAAAGCTAGCAAGCAGCCATCTAAGATGCATCAATTGGTCCCAACCACATGAAGTAAAGGAGAATGAAGAACACCAAAGACATAAGGGAAGTATTAGCCCAAGAGACAGGAAGGGCCACATAGACCAGAGACTTCATTAGCCTGAGACCAGAAGAACTAGACGGTGCCCGGCTACCACCAATGACCTCCCTGACAGGGAACACAACAGAGAGTCCCTGATGGAGCAGGGGAAGGGTGGGATGCAGAACTCAAATTCTAGTAAAAAGACCAGACTTAATGGTCTGACTGAGACTGGAGGAACCCCAGAAAGCATGGCCCCCGGACTCTCTGTCAACCCAGAACTAAAACAATTCCTGAGGCCAACTCTTCAGACAAAGATTGGACAGGACTGTGGGACATAAAATGATACTCGTGAGGAGTGTGCTTCTTAGCTCAAGTAGATACATGAGACTAAACGGGCAGCTTCTGTCCAGAGGTGAGATAAGAAGGCAGAGAGGGTCAGGAGCTGGTTGAATGGACACGGGAAATCAGGGGTGGAAAGGAGGAGTGTGCTATCACACTATGGGGAGAGAAATTAGGGTCACATAACAACGTATGTATAAATTTTTGTATGAGGGACTAACTGGAATTGTAAACTTTCACTTAAACTATAACAATAAAAAACATTAAAAAAAAAAAAAAAAAAAAAAGCTACCCAGGGCCCTGGATCCATCATCATTTCAATGCAAAGGAAAGAACCCACCACCCAGAGTTCCATGAAGCATGTTTTCCTGTGGCCAGGACCCAGGGTGTGGTACTAAGTCCAGAAAAAAAAAAAAAGAAAGAAACAATGAAGGCTGGAACATAGTAAGTGCAAAGAAGCAGGGCATGAGATGAAGTCAAAGAGAGACGCAGAGCTTAGTCAACTAAACTAATAAATCTGGGTTTTCTTTTAGGCTTGCAGATGGATTAGTTGCAGGAAATAAAGCAAAGGAGGCTCCTAAGTTTTTGGCTTGGAACTAGTTGCTGTTGAGTCATCTCCTACTCATGGTGACCCCATGTGTATCAGACTAGAGCTGTGCTCCATGGGGTTTAAGGGGCTAATTTTTCAGAAGTAGATCACCAGGCCTTTCTTCCAAGGCACCTCTAGGTGGACTGAAACCTCCAACCTTTCGGTTAGCAACTGGGCTCATTAATCGGTTGCACCAGAGGGTGATGCCCTTTACTGTATGAGGATGCCTGAGGAGAAGCAGATGGGCCTGGGGTGGGAGTAATATTAGTGCAGTGAGGTCAAAGTGGCAATGGCTGTATAACTCTGGAGCTCAAAGGAGAGGCTGGATTCTTCCAGCGGTACATGATGTGAAGCCAAGGACCTGGACGAGGTCCCCTGGGAAATCAGTGAAACTAGAGAACAGCCAACAGCCCAACTACTTTTTGCTCACTGCCTACCCTCAGATACCTGGAAGCTGTTCTCCCAGCAACTAAGTTGTTGGAGGCCAGTGGAGAGAAGTGTGTCCTCACCTAGCATCCATCCCGCCCTTCAAGGAGATGATGCACTTGGGTCCCAGCTTGCCTCTCTTGATGATAAAGTCCCATAAATATCACCTTGGCTGTGTAATTCTTACACAGAGATACATGTTTTTGTTGTTAGTTATAACCAAGTTGGCTTCAGCTCATGGCAAGCCCATATACAATGGAATGAAATGTTGCCCGGTCCTGCACCATCTTCACGATTATTGCTACGTTCAAGTCCACTGTTGTGGCCACTGTGTATTTGGAGTGCCTTCTGACCTAGGGGGCTCATCTTCTAGCACTACAATGGACAATATTCTGTTGTGATCCATAGGGCTTTCACTGGCTGATTTTTGGAAGCAGATCACCAGGCCTTTCTTCCTAGTCTGTCTTAGTCTGGAAGCTCTGCTGAAACCTGTCCATCATGGGTGACCCTGCTGCTATTTGAAATACTGGTGGCATAGCTTCCAGCATCACAGCAACACACAAGCCACCACAGTGTGACAAATTCTCAGACGAGTGGTGAATAGATACACATAGCCTCCTAATTTTTACCCCTGCTTATTACCTCTGAAATAATTTTGTCTTCCTTGTTCTCTTATCCCTGCTTTTCTTCGCTGTATTTTTTAATTCAAATCAATTCCAATCATAGCTGCTGCCTAAAGGAAAATGCAGAAATTGGAAAATAAAGCTAGACACAAAGAGCTAGGATCGTCAAGCCCATAAGCCTTTGCAAGTATTCAGATTCCTCTTTCTCGATTTCATTTACATTGTTTTCAGTCACCTCCACATCCTCTTCTCAATAAGCTATTTTCCATTCTAGACGACAGAACGTTTTCCAAGTCCATTTCAGTGGAGTTTTTTCTGCATTAATTTATTAGTATTTCAGCACTGTTGTTTTCTTCTTTACTTGGCAAATGTATACGATTTTTGGATGCATAATGGATTAAAGGGTTTCTAGTGGCTTAATCGGAGTCCCTGGGTATTGCAAATGGTTAAACAGTCAACCAATAGCCAAAAAGTTGGTGGTTTGAACCCACACAGAAGTACCTTGGAAGAAAGGTTTGGTGATCTGCTTCCGAAAGGTCACAGCCTCGAAAACCCTATGGAGCACAGTTTTGCTCTGCAGTACATGGGGTTGCTGTGAGTCAGAATTGACTCGATGGCAACTGATTTGGCTTTTTTACTGGCTTACTCTGGGAAACTGTACTTCTCAAAATAGTGTGGCATCACAGAATGGCCACAGGATTTGGAGTCTAGATTCTGTTCCCAACCCTGACTCTGCTGGGTGGCTGGGGACAAATTATTGAATCTCAGTCTCTGTTTCTTCACGTACAACGTGGGAATAAGAATAACCCCAAAGGATTCTTGGAAGGATTAAATAAGGGAATGCACATGTAGCAAGGTCCCTAGGTGGCACAAATGGTTTGCACTCAACCTCTAACCAAAAGGTTGGTGGTTTGAACCCACCAAGTGGCACCGTGGAAGAAAGGCCTGGGGATCTGCTTCTGTAAACATTACAGCCAAGAAAACTCTATGGAGCAGTTCTACTCTGTAACACATGAGTTGCCATGAATCAGAATCAGCTCAGAGGGAATGGGTTTGGTTTAGTGTTGAACATGTTGCATTTTTACAGTGACTGGTACATAGTAAGTGATCAACAAACAGTGGATCTAGTTGGTTTATCTTAGAGAGAAAATAACAACAGACTTTCGGAATATGACCCATCTGTAAAATGGGAACTGCTTTAACAAGGCAGTTACACCTCTGTTCTCAATTCAGGTACTTCCATCTCAGACTTGCCTGGCCCCAGCCGGGTGCCATGTTCTTTTCCTTGCCTCTTCCCTTCCCCCTGGTAAAGGCAGACAGAGCGGCTTTCTGCAAGAAGCCAGGGAATAAATGTTTCCTTAGAAGCCGTTTTGCTCCGTGAGTGACTTCAGAGAGACTAGGTCACAGGCCAAGGTGGCTGGCACTCCCTGGGCTCCTCCCTCCAGACCTTCCCAGCCCTTATCAGGGAGTTGGCTGCAGTTCTGGAACGCTGAAGCCCTGGAAAGAGGGGGAGGAGGGAAGGGAAATTGACTAGCGGTGTCTCTTGTTTCCTGGCTGGGCTGCAGTGCCTGGCAGGCAAGGTAGAGTGCAGGGCAGGACTAAGGTGGAAGCCTTTTTCAGGGACCTCTCAGAGGGGCACCCTTGGGCCTTTCTTCCTAACTTTTCTCTGGGACCCTGTGGGTTGCAAGGCAGAGCTGAATTCCCAGTAAGCCCGCTGAGCACATGCCCAGGACACCAGCCAAGCCGAGGCATCAAAAGAATGAGAAAAAGAAATCTTAAGAATTTGACATTTGATATTTCCATAAAAGCACTGAAGTAGTTATAATGGGAAGAATCAACACGGATGGACTCCCTTATACTTATTTTATGTTCAATACGCATATATTTTAAAAATCTTCATTACATACCTGTCAAACCAAACCAAACCTGTTGCCGTTGAGTCAATTTCGACTCATAGCAACCCTATATGACAGAGCAGAACTGTCCCATAGGATTTCCAAGGCTGTAATCTTTAAGGAAGCAGACTGCCACATCTTTCTCCCACAGAGCGGCTGGTGGGTTTGAACCATCAACCTTGTGGTTATCAGCACAGTGATTAACTAGTGCACCACAAGGCCTCCTTAATACTGTCAGTGCTGAGTGCTCTAAAAGTTCTGTTGAATGGAGGCAGATCCACACTCCTGGGTGGGGAGAAGGCGGAGTTGAGGTACCTGCTCTAGGAGCTGTCCCTAACCCGCTTCTGTGAGCCTATTTGCCATGCCGGTTTCCTCCTGAAGGTGAGACAAACACTTGTCTGCATGGAGAAAGAGCAGGTGTGAGATACGGAGGGCGCAGCAAGGCGATCTCAGGAGAAGACCACAAGGACTGGAAGGTGGGGCCCGAGTTCACATCCTAGCTCAACCACAAATCTCCCTGGACGAGTTATGCTCCCATCTAGGTCTGTTTTCCTGCTGTTAAAATGGCATGGCAGCAGTGTTTGATCTTCTCTAACATCACAAGGGGGAAGGAGAATCAAGATCAACAGCCCAAGGCTGATTCCTATGAGGAGGAGGTCAGATATGCCTCCACCCTCCAACCTTTTTACCCATTCTGACACCAACTGTCCCTCCCACAGCACTCTACCTCTTTGCTGGGTTTGATAATTCGTTGTAATGGCTACACGGAACTCACAGGCAACACTCACGATTATGGGGTTTATTGGGGAAGTAACAGGTTACAATTCAGGTTCAGGAATGCTCAGGATACAGTTCTCAGTCAGGACAGTCTCTTCTCAGCCGTGCCTGCAGGCAGGTCTCTCTCTGGCCCTCAGCCGCTCAGCCTGGCCTCTGCCCTGCTCGGGCAACTGTTACAAAACTCTTAGCTCTGCCGATCAGTGCCTGACAGCACCCCACTCCACCAGTAAGCCTTATGCCCCAAGACGCTCAGCTTTCTCACCCTGTGGGCCGGGAAACCTCACTGCAACTGTCTCATGAAGGTCTCCTGATTCCTGCCATCTAGCGCTGCTGTCTTCTGTGTTATAGCCTCTCTGTCTCCTGGATCTAGGAGGTTCTTAGCACAGGGATCCCGGGTCCAAAGGACATGCTCCACTCCTGCCTCTGCTTTCTTGGTTGGTGGTGTTGAGATCCTCCCTTCCTGCCTCTGGGATGACCAGCGGGATGGCAAAACTGACCAATCTCCTTGTTAGGGTTCCACACACCTTATTTGCATGGTCCCACCCCTACAAGGGTGCCATGAACCTTATTTACATTATTAGCAAGCTATCCAATCCTCTTGGTGGGCCACAAACACCTCATTTGCATAGTCCCACCCAGTCATTTAATGGGAGTTACAAAACCATGGCAAGAAAGGCCATGTAAAACTGATCCATTGCACTGCACCTGCACGATGTGGGCTTGGTCCTGTGTTCTTTTAGGGACTCTGTGAGCTCCACTTGGCATCATCCCTATCTCACTTCATGGAGACAGTGCCCAGGCTGCTCCTCCCTGCCCTGAAGTTCCAACACCAGGTTTTCTCTCTTCCCAGTTCTCCACCTATCCTCTCTCCTGGAGAACCTTGAGCTGAATGGAGAGGAAGCCTGAGGGCTGTGCCCCTGTGGTGATTCACCTGGTTCTGGCCTAAAAGCTTGTGCCAACATGCCTCACCCACTCGGTCAGGGCTGGGGCCACTTTCCTGGGGAGTCACCTCTGAAAAGCACTGGGAGTGGCTATGGTGTCTGGGTAAAATGAAAACCGTTCGTCCTGGGACCCAGAAAGCTGGGTGGAATCAGAACTTTGGGGGTTCTAGTCCTACGTCTGTCCTGACTTGTCATGAAAGGATATGCAGAGTCCAGCCCGTTTTGAGCCTGGGGGAAGGGGAAATTTTGGCCATTTCTGAGCAGGCAAGCATAGCAATGAGGTGTAGCCAAACAAATCCCTGGCCTGAGTCAAGAGCTCTGAGTCACTGGGCTGTAAGGAGAAGAGCACTGGACTGGGAGTCCTGAGTTTTATACCTGGTGCTGCTGCTAACTGTAGGTCCTGCGCCTCTCTGGGCCTCAGTCTCTTCTCTTAAATGAAAGTTTCAATTAGAGTCCTAAGATACATTCCGGCTCTGTCTATTATTGTAGCCTTGCTGCTGCTAGTGACTAAGTATATGAACGACGGCAAAGTTACTCAACCTGTATGTGTCCTAGTGTATAAAATGGGGGTAAGACGACTGCTTTCCTTTTCTCACAGGAACTCATAAAAATCCAATAAGAAAATTCTTTGGGAAAGCTCTGATTGCTGTCCCATTAAAAATGTTATTTTTTATCAGGGCAAAGTCATAGAAGCTTCACAGATATATCCGAACGCCCTGAGAGGCCGAGCTACTGAGCTGAGGGCTGGGGACCATGGTCTCAGAGGACACCTAGCTCAACTGGCATAACATAGTCTATAAAGAAAATGTTCTACACCCGACTGTGGTGAGTAGCGACTGGGGTCTTAAAAGACTGCGAACGGCCACCTAAGATACATCTACTGGTACCATGCTGGCTGGAGCAAAGGAGAATGAAGAAAATCAAAAACACAGGGAAAGACTAGTCCAAAGGACTAATGGATCACAACTACCACAGTCTCCACCAGACGGAGTCCAGCTCGGCTAGATGGTGCCCGGTTACCACCATCTACTGCTCTGGCAGGGATCACCATAGACGGTCCGGGACAGAAGGGGAGAAAAATGTAGAACAAAGTTCAAATTCACCAAAAAAAAAAAAAAGACAAGTCCTGCTGGTCTGACAGAGACTGGAGAAACCCTGAGAGTATGGCCCCTGGACACCCTTTTATCTCAGTGCTGAAGTCACTCCTGAGGCTCACCCTTCTACCAAAGATTAGACAGGTCTATAGGCCAACAATAACACATGTGAGGGACATGCTTCATAGTTTATAATCATGTATACGAGACTAATGGACACACCAGCCCAAAAGCAAAGATGAGAAGGCAGGAAGGGAGAGGAAAACTGGACGAATGGAAATAGGGAACCTGGGGTGCAGAAGGGGAGAGTGTTGACACATCACAGGGTTGGCAACCAATGTCACAAAACAATTTGTGTATTAACTGTTTAATGAGAAACTAATTTGCTCTATAAACTAAACTTGCTCTGTAAACTAAATCACAATTAAAAAAAAAAGAAAATAATAAAAGACAGTATTTAATATTTAAAAAATTTTATTTTTCCCCCTATAGCCACAGAGCTTTATTGCTGAAGGGACCTTTGGTAGGTGAGTCTAGGAGGGGCCATCTCCCATGGTGTGTCCACAGAGTGGCTGTGACATCTGCCACAGTCTTGGGGTAGGGGAGGGGAGGGCAGCCAAGAGTTTCAGCAGCAAATGCAAGAATTGAAAAATAGCAAAATGGTAAGCTCACGCAGAAACCATGTTGCTTTACCTACGACTTATTCCATATTATATAATGTTTCATTACAATTTTATTCTTTCCATAGTGACTCCCCTGGGACTGTGCTTATCATTCAACTATATCTTCAGCATGATTAGCCAAGTCAAGATGTAAGGAATGATAGTTGGCGTTCTGCCTTGGCATGTTCTATAAAGAAAAATGTTTTTCTGGTTATTGGGAGCACAGTGAGCCCTTGATTTGTAGAGATTTTAAAAGCACTACACCTTCTTTGAGCTTCCCAATCACCTTGACAGAACGTAGGCAGAACAGGTTGTTGTTATCTCCATCTTAAAGATGAGGATGTTAAGACTCAGGGATGTGCAACCAAAAAAACCAAACCCACGGCTGTCAATTCCAACTCATGGTGACCCCAGGTGCTACAGAGAAGAACTGAGCTCCGTAGGGTTTTCTTGGCTGTAATCTTTACAGAAGCAGATCAAAGGCCTTCCTTCCATGGTGCCGCTGGGTAAGTTCAAGCAATCAACCTTCTGGTTTGTAGTGGAGCGAAAACGGTTTGCACCACCCAGGGACCTTCAGGGAGGTGAAGTGTCTTGCCAAAGGTTCCCAATGAGTGGCAGAGCCAACACTTGAACCAGAATCTTCTGACACCTATCCCAGGATGGTTTACTTCACATTCAAACAAGTGGCTCAGAGGCTTTGAAACTGAAGGAGCAGGGGCCAACCTGCTCTCTTCACCACGAAGATGGTCCTCGACCTAGAAAAAGATAAAGCTGGGATGTTTCTAGCTGATTCCTCCTGTCTCCTCTACAAGACAGGCCAAGGGCAGAGCAGAGAGGAGGGAAGAAGTTGCTCATGCAGTGAACTCCAGCCTTCAAACAGGGACTAGGACCACATCTCCCATCACACCCCAAACAGGTCGCCTAAAAAGCCACAGGCATTCAACAGGACTGAAGTATGTCCCTTCAAAATGACCAACACCTGCATCCAGGATGCTTTGCTTTCACTGTCTGGTTCCTAGGGGCTCATGAAGCCTCAGGGCAGCGGGACCAGCTCAGCCCTTTTCCCTTATTTTGGGCAAAGGCTTCCCCTTCCCTTCTGTCTGACTTTCTCTCCTCTTCCCCTTCTTTGTTCCTAGTCTCATATTCACAAAGTCCTAGTTCAATTCACAAAACGTTCTGACTGGTGTAACCTAGATACCTCTTGCTGTAATCCCTGCTCCTTCTTTCATTTTTGGTCTTTAAGGAAGATGGAAAATATCAGCTGACCAGTCCCATCCAGATCCCCTCTTGTACCTCTTTTTCTAATGCCAAATAATGATACTATATAAACCTGTATGGTCCTCAATAGGCTTGTGGGGCCAACTTCAGGGCACAAAATAATGTCTTAACCAAGGCTAGGATTAGGGAGAAAATGTCCAGCAGTCTCTCCCTTCTTTGTTCCTGCTTCTACCACCCAGCTCTTGCTAACTTTCTTGGTTCTCCAACTGGCTTAACAACTGCTTTTCCACCAACTTGTGGTCCTCTAAGATTCCCCAGAGTCTCTTCTGCACTTCTATTCACCCTGGAGCCATGAGTCACTGAGCTGAGCTCTTGGGAACAGCTTCCACACCCAGGTTTCTGACTCACAAAAATTCAAACGAATGACTCTAGGGTATGAGAAACAGACACTGCATCTGGGGGTGGACACTCCACAGAAGCTCCAATGTCTCCCTGGAGAAACAGGCTGCCCAGCTCCTTGCTGTACTGTCACCTTGGGAGTAGTTGTGCAGATTATGGATAGACTACTGAGTGGGAAGCAGGCCCTGGAAAACTGCCTGGTTGTTCTAAGGAAAGTCCAAGTAAACCATGGTAGATAGATCTCTTGGGACAGTCTGTGTCACCAGAGAACAACACAGAGTCTGGCTGGGAATGGGAGGGGGCCAGGGGATGATTTCATTCATTAACTCTCAATCTTGCAACTCAGCAGTGGAGGCTTCTCCCACTTGTGTGTTATGAGCTGCTCTAGTTTTCCTAAGTGAGCGACAATGAACTTGTTCATAATGCAGTCTTGTAAGCAGCAAGTCTCCTCCCAGACAAAGCCCACTCTGGAAGGCCATCAGCTTTATTACTTGGTGTGCACACAGGGGACACATACAGCCATGCACTCAGGGCACAGGAATACATGCACGGAGATGGGAACACAGATACACTCAGATAGATAGACATACACATGGCAGATGAAATGTATATGCATGCATGCATTTAAAGCTATAAATTTCATTCTGAGCACTGCTTTAACTGCGAACCATAAAAGTTGACATGTTTTGTCTTCATTATTTTTCAATTTCAATCATTTTCTAGTTTCCTTTGTGATTTCTTCATTGACTCATGGGTAATTTAGAAGTGTATTTCCAATTTTGGGGAGTCTGATATCTTACTGTTGTTAATTTCTAATTTAATTCAGTGTCATCAGAGAACATAATCTGTAAGATTTCAAATTTTGAAGTGTATTGAGACTTATTTTATGGCACAGCATCTTATCTATCTTGGAAAATGATTCACGTACACTTGAAAAGAATGTGTATTCTAGAGTTCTTGGGTGTAGTTTTCTATAAACATCAATTAAGTCAAGATGGTTGACAGTGTTGTTCAAGTCTTCTGTATCTTTACTGATTTTTTTTCTACTTGTCCTATTCATTACTGAGAAAAGGGTGTTAAAATCTCCAATTACCCAGTCACAAAGGACCACATATTATATGATTCCATTTATATAAAATGTACAAAATAAGCGAGTATACAGAAACAGAAAGTAGATTAGTGGTTGTTTAGGTTGCTTAGGTAAGTGGATATGGGGGGCTTAGGGGTGATAACTAAAGGATATACTTTCATTATTATTATTATTATGCTTTAGATGAAAGTTTACAGAGCAAATCAGCTTCCCATTCAATAGTTTATACACAAATTGTTCCATGACATTGGTTGCAATCCCTGCAATGTGTCAGAACTCTCCCCATTACCACCATGAGTTCCCCATTTCCATTCCTCCTGTTTCCCTGCCTCTTCCTGCCTTCTCATCTTTGCTTTTGGGCCAATGTTGCCCTTTTGGTCTCATACAGATGATTGTTCTAAGGGGCACTTTCCTCATATGTGTTTTTGTCTATTTTATAGGCTTGTCTATTATTCGGCTGAAAGATGATCTCCAGGAGTGGCTTCAGCTCCAAGTTAGAAGGGTGTCTAAGGGCCACAGTCTCGTGGGTTCCTACAATCTCTCTCAGATCAGTAAGTCTGGTCTTTTTCTGAATTTGAATTTTGTTCTACATTTTTTCCCCACTCTAACCATGACCTTCTGTGGGATCCCAGTCAGAGCAGTCATAGTGGTAGCCGGGCACCATCTAGTTTTTAGGGTTTCTTTTTGAGGTGATGAAAAACTTCTATAATTGATTGTGGTTATGGTTGTACAACTCTGTGTATATATTAAAAACCTTTGAATTGTATGCTTTAAATGAGTGGATTATACTGTTCATCTTAATAAAGCTATATAAAAAAAAATCTCCAACTGAGATTGAGGAGTTCTATTTCTTCCTTTAGTTCTGTCACTTTTTGTTTCATGTGTTTTGAATCTCTGCAAACGGAGCACACATCCTGAGGCTTATCATGTCTTTCTGCTGAATTTCCTTTTTGACCACTATGAAATACCCCTCTATATCTAGGGTAATAATCTTTTTCTTTTTGTCTATTTTGTTTGATATTAATATAGCTATGCTAGCTTTCTTATAATTAGTTTTTGTGTGATATATCTTTTTCCTCTCTTCTACCTTCAACCCTTTGTGCCTTTATATTTAAAGGTGTCTTTTGTACACAGCACAGATTTGCTTTTTCATCTAGTCTGACAATCTCCACTTTTTAATTGGAGTATTTATTCCATTTACATTTAATATGATAATATGTTTAGGTTTAAGTGTAACATCTTATTATTCACTTTCCATTTGTCCTCCTGTGTTTTTGTTCCTCTTCTGCTCCTTTACTTTTGGATTAATGAAATTCTTTTGGGTTAATCAAATACTTTTACATGCAAAGCCCAACTTACAATGTTATTATTTTACTTTAAGCATTCAGTTGTCTTTTAAGGAAATTATGACAAATGGAGAAAAAAGTATTTTATGTTTACTCACTTCTAAGTTTTGTAAAAGTAGGTCTTATTCTAGAAGTTGAGCAGTTCTGGAAGATGCTGGAGTTTTGAACCAACCAGAGTGGGGGGAAAAAAAAAACAACTAAACTTGTTAACATCCCAGGCATCCATCTGAAACACCAGAAATGTCATGCTTTAGGAGTAAGGACCATGCTCTAGAGTAAGACCTACTTTTTTTCTGCTCTCAATTCTTTTAACAGCTGCTCTCTGGCAAGCCTCAGGTAGTCCTACTTACCTATGCCAGGATAGTCCTCAGCCAAGGACTTCAGAGAACCACAACACAGGCTCATGGAAACCTCCTGTGGAGCTCCTTCTATGATGTACTGCTCCACAGATTACAGCTGCTTCACTAGCTCTGACTTCTGACACCTCAGTTCAGCAGGGCTGCTGTGCTTTGCTTGGAGTCTTAGCTCCCTACACTGCTTTCAAGGAAATGTCCCTGAGCATAGTGCTGTGGTGATTGTGGGGCTTCCTTTGTAAGTTTCTCTTCTGTGGCAGATTGTATTTCCTGAAATGACCACAACAATATCTTTTATTCCACATGGTGTTCTTACAATGTTACTTCAATACTCCTCCCACCAAAAGGTGGGGTTTATGTTCCCTCCCCTTGAGCCTGGGTGGGGGCTTATGAGTGCCTCAATCTATGGAGTACAGTGGAAGTGATGCTATCTGACTTCTGAATCTAAGTTACAAAAAAAAAAAAAAAAAAACTTTTGCCTGGTGGAACACTCATCCTTGGAACTCAGCCACCATGCTGTGAGGAAGCCCAAACTAGTCCATGTGGAGTGGCCAGGTGGAAAGTCCCACATAGGAAAGAACTGAGGCCCCTAGCTGACAGCCAGCATCAACTGCCAGATATGTGATAAACAGACTTTTGATGATTCCAGCCCCAGACACTGTACAGCAGAGACAAACTGCCCTAATGTGCCCTACTCAAAATTCTGACCCCTAGAATCTGTGAATATAATAAATGGTTGTTTTACTTCACTGAGCTATTTTGGGGGGCTTTAGGTGAAAGTTTACAGCTGAAGTTAGTATCTCATACAAAAATTTATACACATATTGTTATGTGACCCTAGCTGCTATCCCTATAATGTGACAGCACACTCCTCCTTTCCACCCCGGATTTCCTGTGTCCATTCAACCAGCTCCTATCCAAAACCACACTTTTCGCAGTATTATTTCATGTTTTATAGTCTAGTCTAATATTTAAAGAGTTGGCTTCGGGAATGGTTTTAGTTCTGGGTTAAGAGACAGTCTGGGGGCCATGATTTCTGGGGTTCCTCTAGTCTCAATCAGACCATTAAGCCTGATTTTTTTACATGAATTTGAGTTCTGCACCCCACTTTTCTCCTGCTCTGTCAGGGACTCTCTGTTGTGTTCCCTGTCAGGGCAGTCATTCGTGGTAGCCAGGCACCATCTAGTTCTTCTGGTCTCAGGCTGATGGACTCTCTGTTCACTAAGTTTTTGCGTACTTTGTAATGTAGCCACAGGAACTGCTACACCGTCTCTTAAGAACTGCAGTCCTGTGCTGCCTGTTGTCCAATTCTGAAAACAACTGCCTTACATATTTTGTCCTGTTATTGTTGTTTACAGTGGGAAAGCTAGCCACCAAGCCAGAGTTTGAATCTGAAGTTGTGTTCTCTAAAATAATAATAAATAATAACAACACTGATCGCAGCTGTCTTTTATAGACTGTTTTCTACGTACTAGGCGTGGTGCTGAGCATTTTACATACATTATCTCCATTAAACTGCATGGCAATCTTGTGAGATGGGCATTATTACTCCCCATTTTACAGCTAAGAAAACTGAAATTCATAGAGGTTAAATGATTTGCCCGTGGTTTGAATACACATCTGTCTGACACCAAAGCCCATACAATGAACCACATACAGAAACACATACTGAGCGACATATACATAAACACACACCAATCTGCATGTATATACACACACATGTGCATGCACAGGCATACAGAAACATATACACACCCATTACACATTTCCAGAGGTTTTTTTTTATGCTTTTAAAATATTTTTTGTTCTCAGATTTAAAAAAATCCTTCCCCCAATTATGTTAAATAGACTGAAAGAGACTGAATCTGCTAGATATTAAGTTTCCCAAGCACTCCCCAAGATGAAACTCTCTCCATCTGGGGCCACCACAGGCATGGGCGGCAGAGATAACTGTCTCTGTTCCCCTGCCAAGGACTGCCTGGGACCTGGACTTGCGGGGAGGGGAGTGGGACTCTTAACAAGACTTGGCTTGGTAGGCAGACGCCTTCTCCTGGGGCCATGGGAATTCTGAACTGGATGTTGTAAGATTCTAAATCCAGAGAAACAAAGTGATTCCCTGAAAGTCAAAAGCTAAGAACACAGAACAAGAGACCAGTGGTTGGAGGGGAAAAGAGTGGAGGAGCTTGAGAGAGGATCCCCTTGTTGAAGAGGGTCGTTTCCAAATATTCCAGCGTGGTGATGGGAGCTGTCTGATGGAAGAAGGGTGAGAGTTTCAGAGAGGACCCTCCTCATTCTGCAGGCTTTCCAAATTCAGCATGATCCTTCAGATGAGCTAAGGGAGGGAAGTGGGGGGAAAGATACAGAGAGCTCTCAGCTGGCTGTTTTAGGGTAGGAATGAACTTCTTTGGGAGCAGGAGTCTTAGGGTAGAGCCCTGGGCTTGGTAATTTGGAACTTGTTCACATCCTGTGATTGTTAAGGTTGTGTGTCAGCTTGGATGGGTCATGATTCTCAGTGGTTTGTCGGTCGTATAATGATGTAATCACGTCCATGATAAGATCTGATATAATGTGATCACCTCCATGATGGGATTTGCTGTGAGTAGCCAATCAGTTGAAAGGGAGTTTCCTTGGGGGTGTAGCCTGGATCCAATATATATGGACTTTGTGGCAAAGCTCCTTGGCTTTTGCTCTGCTCTGGATCCTACATTCGGCTCATCAGCATCTGACCTCCAGTTCTTGGGACTTGGGCTAGCAGCCTGCCATCTTACCTGCCGATTCATCAGCCCCTGCAGCTACATGAGTCAGGAGAAGCCTCCAGTCTGACGCCTAACACTTGAGCCAGGGACTTGGGACTTGCTAGCTTCTATAACCACATGAGCTGTTTCCTTGAGATAAACCTCTCTCTCTCTCTCTCTCTCTCTCTCTCTCTCTCTATATATATATATATATAACATATATGGATATATATACACTTCACTGGTTTTGCTTCTCTAGAAAACTCAGGCTAAGACACATCCCTTCTCCATAAAATAGTGAAGACTATTTTCAGCAGTCCTATTGCTGAAAAGAGGTAAGAACACAAACTGAGATGCTTCTCTGGGGAAGAAAGAAATGATATTGCTGTATTATTACAATCACCTTAATCTACAAAATAGACCTCCCTCCCTCCAAACAAACAAAAAACACCAAACCAATTGCTGTCTAACTAACTCACAGTGACTCCACGTGTGTCAGAGTAGAACTGTGCCTCACAAGGTTCGCAGTGGCTAATTTTTTGGAAGTAGATCGCCAGGCTTCTCGTCCCAGGAGCTTCTGGGTGGATTCAAACCGTCAGCCTCCCGGTTAGCAGCCTACGCTTAACCGTTTGCACCACCCAGGGACACTGACCCACCTCTACCTCACACAAAGTTCTCCTTGGGCAACCTATAGGAAGCAGTTGGGTCCAAAGGAGAAAATGAAATGGGAAGTCTTTAAGGTTCACCTCCTCCTCCCTGACTCCTTTTCTCAAGATCAGTCCTGCAACACTATTTAAAGCTCTTTAAAGCGACTCTTGAGAGTAATACTACTCTTGCGCAGTTTACAGATGAAGAAACTAGTGCTAAGTAGTTCAAGTGACTTGTCCGAGCTGGCCAGAAACCTGGTCCAAAACCCAGGAGGACTTTTGTGCTGCGTGCCAGGCCACTAAGCAGTACCCTCTCCACCTCACCAATCAAGGAGCTTCCGCAGCGTCTGGTCTGACGCTCGGGGAGGTCTTGGGCATCCGATGAATGAACGCCAAGCCTCCCCAGTTTAGGCGGCGAGGGGCAGTGTCTCTTTGTCAAACTGGGGTAGGAGGTTCCCTCTCAGCTCTAGCTTGTCTGTGCCGTCTTGTCGCTGCTCCTTACCCTAGACAATCAATGTGGATCCCCGAGCCTGTGTGGTCCTAGCCCTGGCCCGGGGGAGAAAGCTGTCCCAGGGCCTTTGTGTGCAAGTGTAAAGGGAAGGAGACGAGGGGAGGGTAACGCAGATTGTGAGCTCAGATAGAACGGCAGGATGGCCTGACTGTAAAGTTCTGGCGAGTCTCACTCAAGCACGCGGACCCCTCTCCGCCCGCGCACACCCGGGTACCTCCGCCTCTCTGCGCAACTCCCTGCCTCCCGGCTCCGTCGGCTCCGTGTCCAGGCCTCCCCACAGCAGCAGCTGCAAGGCGCGCAGCAGGAGGCCGACGCGTGCGGACATCTCTCCGCGGATCTTGGCTCAGGGCGCGGGGGCGCGGGTAGCTGCGCGCAGCGGCCCGCGCTCCGGGAATTCCTCCGGCCGTCAGCCGTGCCGGTGAGCCGGGGAATGCGCCGGCTCCGCGCCGCCCCGGCGCGGAGAGCGCGCGGTCCTGGGAAGATCCCCGGGTTTCGCCGGCGCCCGAGGTCCGCGCACTGAGCTGCTACTCCTGGCCGCTTCTCCGGGAGCCTGCCCGAGGTCGTCCAGCCGAGGCAGCGCCCGCCCGCCTCTCTGCAGGCCGGGGACCGAGGGAGGGAACGACGGAGGGAGGGGAGCAGGGGGCGGGAGCCCGGATCTCCGGCCCCACCTACCCCGCTCGGCTGCTGGAACGCGCCACGGTCCTGGAACTTCTTCGGCAGGCTGTACCGCCTTGCCCTGCGTCTGCCACCGCCCGGAGGACTAGTTCGCTCGGCCGCCTCCAGTTGATCCGGATCTCTTTGGGAAGGGCGTGGCAAGAAGGGCCCTCCCCTTGTGTTTGTGGCTACCAAAGACTTCAATGAAGAGGGTTCGTTGATTGTTTCAGCCAGGCTGGCAGGGAGCGAGACTCTGGGGTGTAAGAGGAGGCCTAGGCTGGCGTCAAAAGAACTGGGTTTGAGTTCCAGATCTGCTTCTTGCTAGCCGTGTGAATTCTGCTTGCCACCTGCTGGCTGTGTGGTCTTGGAAAAATCACTCAGCGTCTCTGAACCCATTTTTCTCATCAGCGAATGGGGATAATAAGAATGCCAATATCATGTGGTTGTAGCGAGGATTTAATAAGATAATAATGCCTGTAAGTAACTGAGCACGGTGCCTGTCTCAGTCTGGTGACTTAATAAATGGTAGGTTGCAGCTGTGTGACCTTTGGCAAAGGATTTAACAACTTTGAGCATCCCTGTCCTCATCAATAAAATGAGAGCAAATGACATTTATTGCCAGAGTTGCATGAAGATGAAAAGAAAATGAGTGTAATGTGCCTAACTTTGTATATCCCACACAGTCGTTGTAGGGGCGAATGAAAGGATTTATGTGGAAGCCTTTGTTAAACTCTTACTTAGCAAAAATAAGCTGTTTCTGTTATCTGCTGTAGTAACTGCGAGCAGGTTGCTGTTTTTCTAGCCTCAGCTCGATAATCTGTAAAATGCAAATGAAACAATGATTATCTATCTCTTGGAGTTGTTGTGAGGATTAGAGAGGTTAATGTGTGTAAAAATAATTTTGAATCTATAAAGGGCTAAGCAAATGTAATGCTGTGTTTTTATTCTAAGGCTCAGGGCCTCAGTAGTGCACAGAATGATCTTGTGCTATTTAGAAAAAGGCACCACCTCTGATGGAGAATTGAAAAAAGGCACCTCTTTGAGAAAATTTGAAGCGTTGGTGGCCGCAGTGGTTAAGATCTACAGCTGCTAAGCAAAAGGTCCGCAGTTCAAATCCACCAGCTGCTCTTTGGAAACCCTAGGGGGCAGTTCTACTCTGTCCTATAGGGTCGCTCTGAGTCCAAATCAACTTCATGGCAACAGCTTGGTTTTGGTTTTTGAGTAAATTTAGAAACTGGCATTCCTGTGGGCGGACTAATTGGAAACAGGCCACGCCCACCCATCCACCAACCAATGAAAAAGGGGCACCCCCTGGGTGAACCAATTAGAAACAGGCACTTTTCTAGGTGGACCAATTAAAAACAGGTGCTTCTCTGGGCAGATCACTAAGAAGAAGGCACCTTTCCAGCTGTGCATACCTGTGTCAGGGGTCCTCTAAGGGTGTAGAATTAAGGATGGATTTCTTTCTCCATCCAGGCGCCCTTACAGGCAGGTGCTCTTGTGCACATCTGTAAGGAGGGTCCCTGCCTGGGAGGGTGCCTCAGAGATGGTGGGCAAGGTCCCCCCCCTCAGAGAACTTCAGTTCAGCCGAGCAGATTAGAAGGAAGGTTCTCAGTGAAGGACAGAACAGACTGAAATGGATGCAGATTCAATCAAAGTCCTGCAGTGGGCATGGGAGAAGGAAATTCTGAAGGGTTGTGGGGTAGGGTTACTAGATTTAGCAAATAAAAATACTGGACACACAGTTAAACTTGAATATCAATTTAACGAGGAGTAATTTTTTAGTATGGAACCCCTGAGTGGTGCAAACAGTTAATGCACTGGGCTACTAATTGAAAGGTTGGCATTTGGACTCCACCCAGAGGCACCTCAGAATAAAGGCCTGGCAATCTATTTCTGAAAAATCAGCCATTGAAAACTTTATGGAGCACAATTCTACTCTGACACACACGGAGTTGCCATGAGTTGGGATCCACTCCACAGCAACTGGTGGTAAATTTTTTGGTATAAGTATGTGCCATGCAATATTTAGGACATGTTTTTACTAAAATATTATGCATTGTTAATTAATCTTAAATTTAAGTTTTACTAGGTGTGTTCTATTTTGTCTGGCAACCCTACAGTGGGGGAGGAGGGGTCAGAAGTTTCCATGGTATATGGTGGCCTTGACAGATAGGTGGGTTTTGACAGGCAAGATACAGCCCTGCTTTAGGGACGGGAGAGCTGAGGAGCACCAGTTGGTAAGGCCAAGTTGGTGGGCCAAGCTGGAGTCAAATCCAGGTTTGCCAATTCTTTCTGCAGGCAGAATTTCTCCAACCCTTCCTCCATCACATCCCAGGGTTCTCCATTCTGGCTGGGACAAGATAGACACAGCCACCCAGAGAGCTGACCCTATCTTTCTCTGCATCACAGGTTAGCCCTGGTCCCTGGGATCTTGCACACTGTCACCACTGCTGTGTTTGAAAGTTGACTCCTCTGCTTTTGTGTCCTTAGTTGGATTATTTTATCCCATTCTCACCTCCTGCCACTCTGTCCCTTCTTGTGGTCACCTGAAAGTGCCATCCAGGGTTAGAAATGCCTGCAAGAATTTATGCAGAACAGAGCTTTCTTCACCCATACCCACCCTGGGCTTCAACCACAGCTTTGTGTAGAATGACTCCATTTCCCAAGGAAGACAGCATTTTTCCATGCTTAGCACCTGAGTAACAAGAGGCCTTGCTTCCCTTCTGCCTCCGAAGCTTACCCACAAGTCCAGAGCACCAAATTCTGTGATCTTCTTCAAGAATCTGGGGGCCTGCTCAGCTCCACAACTGACTTGCAATATGTTTTTATTTTCCAGGACACATCCTGAGCCAAATCACTTTGGATGGGGTGGGGAGGAGGGCAGCTTGCCATGTGCATGTTGGTGGTGGTGGTGGTGGGGTAGCAGGAAGATACAAGGAAGAAAAGAAGATGAGAAAGGCACCGTGGTTTATTGGAAAGAGTCTCAGTCCACAGCAGGGGTATCAGGAGAGTGAGGGGAGGAGAATGGCTTTGGAGCAGGGATTCTCAAAGCATAGCCCAAAGATCACCCACATCCAAAACAACACTGTGGTAACAAGTTTCTGTGGTGATCCCATACCATCATTCCTTCCGCTGGTGGGTGTAGGGATGAGGGTGAGAATGGGGAGCTGGAACAAACAATCAAGATTAATACTGTGAGCTATTAAAACACACCACGTATGTGCTGGAGCGCTGGTGGCACAGTGGTGAAGGGCTTGGCTGCTAACCAGAAGGTTCGCAGTTTGAAATCACCAGCCAACTCTTTGAAACCTTATGGCACAGTTACACTCTGTCCTGTAGGGTTGACATGAGTCAGAATTGACTGATGGCGATGGGTTTTGGTTTTGGTTGTTTGTGCCATGTGCTTTACTTAAATTATTTCATTGAATCTTTGCAACTTCCTTGTGAGAAAGGTACTATTATAAGCATCCTTACTTAAAAATGAGGAAACTGAAGCACAGAGAAATTGTATCATTATCCAAGGTCACCAATCCAGTAATGGCGGAGCCAGGGTTCAAACCTGGATGGTATAAATCCAGATCTTTGGCCCTGAAATACTACACTATCTTGATTCAAATCAAATTTATAAAATGTAGTCCTTGGGCTACTCACGTGGCCTCACTTGGAGGAGCTTGTTAAAAATTCAGATTCCTGAGCCTTACTCCAGACCTGTTGTTGTTGTTAGCTTTTGTCAAATCAGCCCCGGTTCATGGTGACCCCAAGCACAATGGAATTAGACTGTTGTGACCCATAGGGTTTCCATGGGCTGATTTTTCACAAATAGATTGCGAGTCCTTTCCTCCCAGTCTGTTAAGTCTGGAACCAGCGGAAGCACCACTGAAACCTGTTCGGCATGATAGCAAAACATAAGACTCCACTGCCAGATGAGTACTGGCTGCAATATGAGATGTATTGGCCAGAACTGAACCCAGGTCTCCCGCGTGGAAAGTGAGAATTCTACCACTGAACCCCATTCCACACCTACTGACTCACTAAATACTAAATACCAGCGTCCAAGAGGAAGATCACTCTAGTCCGCCTTTCTCCTTCCCTCCCTCCCTAGCTTGGTTGACCCACCTCCGCTGGTACACCTCTCCACACATCTTCAGAGAAAGCTGCTTCACCTCCCTGCCCCTCATTGCACCAGGGCTGGGCCCAGATCCTCAGTACCTCTCCCTGCCCCCCTCCCCCCCAAAAAAAAGAGCAGACAGGAGTTCTATGGAACTCATGCCTGGGCCTGGGCAGGTTGCCTGCCCAGGGGAGTGGCTGGCAGCTGCCTGGGCCACTCCTGCTGCTCTGACAGAAGGCAACAGCTGGCCAGGGAGTCATCTTCCTGTCCAGGACCCCTTAAATTAGGCAGGATATGTGAATCTGGACAAGGTCCCTCTGGGCCTCAGTTTCTCTCTTCATAATATGAGGAACAATCAGCTTTGTCTCTGCCCCTTCCTCCTCCCCAGGAAGTGTGCAGAACACAAAGTAGATGTTATCAGAAGAAATTCTGGGTTTCGGAGAAAGGCACTCATGGAATCACCAACCTCAAAAAAGCTACAATAACAGGAATAAAAAAAAAAAATACCATTGCCTTCGAGTCGATTCCAACTCAAAGCGACCCTATAGGACAGAGTAGAACTGCCCCGTAGGGTTTCCAAGGAGTGGCTGGTGGATTTGAACTGCTGACATTTTGGTTAGCAGCTGAGCTCTTAACCACTGTGCCTCCAGGGCTCTAAGGGGAATAATAAGAACATGAAATTTTTTTAGGAGAACAGAAGAGGGGGCTTTTCCCAGAATTGTGAAGACTGTCGCTATGATAATTTGTATTCATTATTGACCCTAGCCTCTGAGCATTTTTAGCTGTGATTCAATTCCAGAAGCTTTGACTTTCTAGCAACTGCTTCTACCTCTGGAAGAGAAATTTCCTCTCTCCAGTACATATGAGCATGCATATATCATCCATGTGGGTCATATTCATACGTACACCTCCCTATCTGCCCTCTGTACACACACACACACGTGTAAAAAAATACCCCTTTGCTATGGAGTCAATTCCAACTCATAGTGACCCTACAGGACAGAGTAGAACTGCCCCGTAGGGTTTCCAGGGAGCGCCTGGTGGATTCGAACTGCCACCTCTTGATTAGCAGCCATAGCTCTTGACCACTGCGCCACCAGGGCTCCAGCAAACCTATAGGGCAGAGTAAAACTGCCCCATAGGGCTTCCAAGGAGCGGCTGGTGGATTCAAACTGCTGACCTTTCAGTTAGCCGCCTGAGCTCTTAACCGCTGTGTCACAGCAAGAAATTTCGGACAAAACAGGCCTGGACTTGAATCGCGACTTTTTCATTCTCTGCGTGACCGTTGCAAGTCAACTAACCTCTCTGAGTTTCTATCACTTTAAAAACGGAGAAAAAAACCATTCCTGCCTATTCTGCTACTCCAATTTGCTATGGGGCAAGCTAGACAACTAATAACTGGTAAATCCTATAAATGCTGGCTATCGAGTGCACAGATACAAGCACACACTCCTGTATTGTGCACACAGATTCACAAGCTCACATCCAGACGACATACACAAGCTTGCTCCAGGGCAATCACACGAGCACCTCCTTACCAGGCACTGCTCTCTTGCTCAGAGCAGCCCCTTCTCCCCTAACCCTCATTACAGCTTTGCAAGGCGTCAGCCTCTTCTGGATTGTTTTTCACTCGCACCAGGACCCAAGGGACTTGCAAGGAGCACAATAAAAGCCTGGCCAATCTGGCGCTGTGCCCCACTTCCCTTCCACATAAAGGCTGTCTATCTGCCAGGCATCTGGCCTGAAAGGCCTCGCCAGGACCTGCTCAGTGTCTGCTGCTTTGCTTAAAAGACGTGCTAACAGGAAAGTGTCTGGTTCCTTTCCACCCCAAACAGGAAGCGCCTGCCACTGTCGGATGACCGGGTAGCCTGGTCATTTACAAGTAGCCTCCCCCTTCGGCAGAGCCTCAGAGAACCAGAGACTTGCTCTCTAGGAAGGTTGGAGGAGCACAGCTCCAGGGACGCCTCTATGTGTGTGGGGGGAGGGGTGACGATGGCCACATATTGTCTGTGGCACCTAACACAAAGTGGGCTGTCATTCTTTCAGCAAACACTCACCAAGCACTTACTCTGGGCCCCGTGGGAGACATAGAAAAGTCCTAGATAAGGTCTTGGAGCTTGAGTTTACAGACAAGCCAGAGACCAAGTCATGCTCCCCCACTCTGCTTTATTTTTCTATTTATTCATTAAATCCAAGGTTGGTTTGTTTTCTTTCCTTTTTTTTTTTTTTTTTAGTGAGCACTGTTTGAGGGACTGTACTAGGTACTGGGGATTCAGAGATGAATTTTGCAAACCAACCAGAGAACAAATTGACCTCTAATCAGGTGCTTAAGCCTTGAATTATGTGGTGCAACGGTGAATTCCCTAAGATTTTAAAAGAGGCAAAAGATCACTGAGGTCAGGTTTTCACTCTGGTCTGAGCAATAACCTCTCCCTTCTTCCACTCTTGCCCCTAAGGTCTATTCTCAAGACAGCAGTCAAAGCAGTCCTGGTAAAACAGGCTGGATCATGTAGGGCCTCTGCTCAAATGGCTCCCTCTAATGGTTTGCCTGGAGCCCTAGTGACGCAGTGGTTAAGAGCTCAGGCTGCTAACCAAAAGGTCCGCGGTTCAAAAAGAAAAAAACAAAAGGTCAGCAGTTCGAATCCACCAGCTTCTCCTTGGAAACCCTGTGGGGCAGTTCTACTGTGTCCTGTAGACTCACTATGAGTCGGAATTGACTGATGGCAATGGGTTTGGTTTTCTTTTTTTTTTTTAAATGGTTTACCTAGGAGCCCTGGTTGTGCAATGGTTAAGTGCTTGGCTGCTAACCAAAAGGTCAGTGGTTCGAACTCAGAAGTCCCTCTGAGGGACAGAAAATCTGGCCATCTGCTCCTGTGAAGACTACAGCCTAGGAAACCCTATGGGGCAGTTCTACTCTGTCCTATAGGGTCACTATGAGTTGGAATCAACTCGAGGGCACCCAACAACAATGGTTTACCCGGAATCTCTGGATGGTTTAAAAGCACTTGATCTGTTAACTAAAAGAAGTTCAAATCCACCCAGAGGCAGCTCAGAGAAAAGCTTGGCCATCTACTTCTAAAAAATCAGCCATTGAATAAGTTATGGAGCACAGTTCTACTTTGATGCATATGGGGTGCTATGAGTCGAAATTGACTTGAAGACAACTGGATTTTAATAGTTTCCCCACTCTGAGTAAATTCATAGTCCTTACAATGTCCTACAAGGTCCTACATCAATGGAGGAAGAAGGAGACAGAGGCAACCCAGAAATAATAGCAAGCCATAGGCTGGAAGGACAAACGGAAGAGGGAGTTTACTGGAATCCAGGAGGCAAGGCCACCAGTGGAAGCTGGAACTGGAGAGAAGACAGCTGCTGCCTGCCACACACCCTGAGCCAGAGAAGGAGAGAAAGGACCCCCGCTTCTCCCTTTCTTCTACTGTCTAATTTCCCAGGCCTCCTGGGAGCTCTGATGCTTCTCTAGTCTTCATAGAGAATGAGCCTCTGACTATTCTGAGGCTCTAACATAGGGGTGAGCGGTTGGGTAAAATGGGGGAGGGGGAGAGCTGCTTGTAAATGACCTAAATGACTGTGGGCTACGCAGTCCTTGAATTGGCCAATTCTTGCTGGAAGCTACTCGACAAGACAGTTTCTGATACTGAAAAGCAGGCTGAGCGGTCAGCTCCCCACGTGAGGAGGTGAGGAATGGGTCAGGGGCCAGCAGGCCCAGTACCAAGAGATCTTCCCAGATATACATCCTGCTAAAGGTGCTGTGGAAAAGGTACCTGTGTCTTCCTTAAAAAATGCAGATTGAGGCCAGGATAGGGGGAGTAGAGGGAGGAAGATCATTCCACAGCATGAAGAATGACTGGGTGAAGATTAAACATTTGTTGCAGGTAATAGACTAAATGGAATGATCCCCAGGCAAAAGCCTGGAAGGAGTCCCCGGGTGGTGCAAAAGGTTCACACACTTGGCTGCTAACCAAAACATTGGAGTCCACCCAGAGGTGCCTCAGAAGAAAGGTCTGGTAATCTACTTCGACAAAATCAGCCATTGAAAACCCTATGAAGGATAGTTCTACTCTGACACACACAGGGTTGCCATGGGTCAGAATCAACTCTACGGCAACTGGTTTCAAAGCCTGGAAGGAGGGGAGGGTACTGGAGCCAATTTGTGAGTCAGTCCGTGGTAAAGAAGGACACTTGGAAAGAAGCCCCAGAGCAGCGCAGACCTGGCAGAAGTTTTCTGTTTCAAGTTTGGGATACCACCGGGCGACACTGTGAAAAGAATGGTGGGCTTGGTCCAAAGGCCTGGATGTGAGGTCTGCTTCTGTCCATAATTGGTTATGTGAAATTGGTTAAGAATTTCACCTCTTCGAGCCTCAATGTTCTCGTCTACAAAATATGGATAACAACAATACCTATTTCACAGGGCTGTCCAGAAGATTAAAGGAGATAATGGATATAGAAAACTGATAATGTCACACTCTTGGTTAGATTCCTCAGAAATTCTCCAATGCTTTTGATGTAATGTCCAAATTCCTCAGCAGGGCATGAAAGGCTCCTCAGGCTCTGGTTACTGCTTACTTCTTTCACTCCATTTATCGCCATTCCCCATGCTTGCAACTCCACAGACGAGCTATACTGAACCATTTGTTATTCCCAGAACTTAGCTCTCTCCCCAGAGCATACCATTCTTGATATACAACCTCTGGCTAATTCTGGGAGCTCTGGTGGCTCTGTGGTTGAGAACTCGGCTGCTAACCAAAAGGTCGGTAGTTTGAATCCACCAGCCGCCCCTTGGAAACCCTAACGGGCAGTTCTACTCTGTCTTGTAGGATTACTATGAGTTGGAATCGACTCGATGGCAATGGGTTTGGTTTGGGCTAATTCCTGCTCTCTCTCCAAAGAGCAGTTCAGGAGGCACCTCCTGCAGTAAGCCTTCCTTAACACCCTTCCACCCCTCATGTGGGTTAGATGCCCTTCCTCTGTGTTCCAGAGTGCCCTCTGCATCCTCCAATCTTAGCACATCCAGCTGATTGGAATCACAGGTTTGTACTCTCCCTGTTATGAGACTGCAGTTTCTGGAGGGCAGGGGCTGTGCTTCCTATTTTTTCGATCTCCAGGACCTCCCAGGGCCTGACACATAGTAGACTTCAGGAGATGGCAGCTGAGTGACGGGTGAATGAACGGACGGAGGTACAAACTCAAAGAGTTGATGATGGGCAACACTTTCCATATTTCTTTCTTTTAAAATATTCTTAAAAGAAGAACTGTGAGCCCTCCCTCCCAACCTAATTCTCTCCGGCCCATCTTCTGCCTCTGAGTTGCTTTTGTCTGTATAATGATATACTAAATGGTTTTCAGTTCTGAAAGAATTTCTATCCCTTTAACCTTGCTTGTTTAGACCTGTTTAGAAGGCTCTGTGACCTTCTTACCTAGAGTTAAGGGCACAATTACTGCTAGTGTAACCAGAAGAGATGACCTCATGCTTTTTTTCTAACCTGAAGGCATTAATTCTGAACTTACCCCTCTACCTCCACCCCAACGTGCCCCTCCTCCTGTTCCCTAGACACCACCATCTGCTCACTTGTCTAAGTGGAAAACCTAGAATTCATCCCAGATTCTTCTGTCTTCCCTAACTTGTTCTACCTGAATTGGTCGCCAGGTCTTGTCCAGTCTACAGACTAAGTACCCCCAGATCTCTTTACTTACCTCCATCTCCATGGCTATTATCTAAGTTCAGGCCACTATGATCTTTCACCAGAATTATCACATTGGCCATCTAATCGGTGTCCCTGCTTCTACGCAGCTCTTCCTGCCATGCATTCTTCACACTGCATCCTGAAAATGCAAATCTGATCTTAAATTCTTTAAAATTCTCTAGTGAGTGCCTTCAAGATAAAGCAGAAACTTTTAAGTACTTCATAAGGCCTCAGCTTTATCCCCCTACTTTCCTGACTTCGTCTCCTACCACTCTCTCCTTACAGGTAAACTCCAAACACTTTGAATTACTTGTTCTACACTAGTCTGGAAAGCTCTTTTCCCTACTACTCACCTGGTTAGCTTCTGCACATTACCTAGGGTTTGGCTCAATGTTACAGCACCCTCTGCAAAAATGTCCTGCACTTTCTGAGCGTTCACAGCCCCATCTCATACTCTAGAGTTTAGGCCACTCGAAGCGAAAGAAAGACCTGGCAATCTACTTCCATAAAGATTACAGCCAAGGAAACTCTGTGGAGCAGTTCTACTCTGTAACACATGGGGTCGGCATGAGTCAAAATCGACTCCGCTCTAACGGGTTTGATTTTGTCTTTGGTAGGCGGTGCGGCATAACGGTTAAGCCCACAGGCAATGGTGTTGGGCTACCGGGGTTCGAATTCCACCTTGGCCATTTACTAGCAGTCTGACCTAGGGCAAGTGATTCTGTTTTCTCATCAGTAACATGGGACTGGTATTTCATTAGCCTGTTGTGAGAATTAAATGAGATGGAAGGCGCCGGACAATCAGAGTTAGCTACTTTTATAGCATTGAAAACTAAAGCTTGTGCCCCCACTCCCCAACCCCCTTCTCAGGGTCAGGTATTGCGTGTGTTTGTGATTTTGTTTTAATGCATAGTTTTGTTCCGGTAGCACCTTGTAATCTTTAATTTTTTCTTTGACAAGTCAGTTACGACAAATCGGCAGAGAGTAAGTTACCCAAGCTCGTCACGACTCTTAAGTCCCAGAGCTCATCGACTCCGAACGCCCCCAGGTGGCTCAAGCTCTCTGCAGCAAAAGCGGAGCCAACTAGGGCATACCATTCAAAATTTGGGGGGGGAGAAAGGTCTTTCCCAATCATTAGCCTGTTTTTATAAGGTCCCTCCTCTGTCGCTGCCTAACTTCGAGCTCTGTCAGACCCAATAAAGTGAGAAACAGGATTGTAATTAGGACGGAGTGAGTAGGCTCGGCTTCCTCCCCCATCCTAGTAGCCGCATTGGTATTTTCTCTTCTCAATTCCCTCTCAATAATGGTACCATTCGCGGAGGGGAGAACAAAGAGGGATTACGAAGTCCTCAGGGTTCAGAGGCCGATACTAGTATAGATGTCACCCCTCTTGGCCTGGCGCTGTGGTATAGCCCGCTGGCCTCTGATTGGCTGCCGAGGCCCCGCAGTCGGACTCGGCCCGCCGCGCCGCCCTCAGTACAGCTCCGGCCGCCGCGCCGCCTGGCTCTCGTATTCCTTGTTCTCGGCGGGCTTTGGGGGCTCTGCGCCGCGGCCGTTAGTCATGTCGGGTAGGTGACTCTTTCAGTGAGCAGCAGCAGAAGCCAGAAGGGCCCTGGCTGGGTTGGGCCGTCTTCCAGCCCACCAGAGGGCCCCAAGGGAAAGCCGCCGGCCCTGAGGGAGGCTTGGGGTGGGGGGGCGGCCGCGGCCGCCGCCATGTTGAACTGGAGGGACGCGCGATCCCAACGCTCTCGGTCTGCAAATTACGGCTCTCGGTCTGCAAATCCGTATCTTGGCCCTGTCCTTGGAACCTGAGGAGACGACCCGCTCCCGGGGGAGGGTGTGTGTGAGTCGGGGGGCGGAGGCAGTCTACCCCATCGTGGGGGCGGGGGGTGCTGTGATTAGAGCATCAGCCTGAGAGAATCGGTGCTTCTGGTTCTCTGCTCCGCCTCCGATCTTTCAGCGAGGCCTCGGGCCAGTCATCTCGTCGCCTCGTACCTCTGTTTCCCTATCCGTGAAGTGAAGCTGGGCCTTCCTGACTCACCCATTCATCAGGTGGGGGCCTTGACGCTCTGGGAGCCCTTTCGAAGGACGTTGCTTTGTATGAGATCGTATTTATCCCCTTTGCACTAGTCTTCTGGGTTCGAGTTGGGGGTGTTTGTATATAATCCAGCTTCCTTTTCACACACACACCCCCACCGCCATTTCCCCTCCCCCCTCCAGTTGGCCTCCTACAAGAGCGTGAAAGTGAGCCCTTTTCTGTTATTGATGGGCTTCAGCAGGTACATGTGGCATTTCCCTTAAAACTTACCAAAGGAAAGGCAGTCTTTTTCCCACGAGGTAGTCAAATTGGCAGGGGCCACCCGTTGTGTAAGAGAAAAGGAGGCATTAGTTTCTTCAGGACAGCAAGTTTAGATCGTGCTAAAACAATGTAAAGTCTGGAAGGTGGATGTCCTCTTCATTTAGCAGTCCTAGCTGACCGCACAAGGGCTTCTCTTGTTGGGCTACATCACATCACTGGCTGCAAAAACCCAGGTACCCACTTGGTAGAAACCATTACGAGAGTTAGATGTCACTTTTCAGATGGAAAAGCAGAACATTTTCCAGAAGCCATATAGTTGGGGCGAAAGTATGCCTGCTGGCAGAATCTTGTATTTTTCATTTAAAGGGCGAACCTGTTAATATTTTAAAAAAAAGTAGCAACCCAGTCTTGCATAAGGATGCAAATGTGTGACAAAAAGGAAGCAGCAGGTTAAGAAGAGTCCAAATTAGCAAAAACGATTGGAGACGAGAATGATATACATGATACATTCGTTAGATTAATACTGATATATAGAAACAGAATATTGATCTCTTTTGGGTACCCATCTACCTGGTCTAAGAGGCTATAGCTGCACTGAGTTTACCTCTTGCTCTTTTGAATATGTTTAATCCTTGCTCCTACAAGATACAATTTCTTACCCCAAAGTAGACAGTGGTACAACACCTTTTATTAGGTGCATCATTTGAAATGAAGGCTGGTAAAGCTCACAGAAGTACGTTTTCAGGAGGATGTGTAACCTGTCCATGGTTAAAAAAACAAAAAACATGCCCTCATGAAATTTACCAAGTTTCAATGGATACAGTGGTCATTAAAAACTTTTGGCCTGTCTTGATTTTTAACATAACTACTGTTTTGGTATAAAACAATGTTTTATGTTAAAGCATTTTTTATTTATAAAATAAAACATTGTAGTTTTTACTTAAATGGCAAATTAACTTTTAGGGTTTACCATTTATAAAATTCAGGTTTTTCAGTATATCATTTTTGAGCTGTTTTACCCATTAGTACTGATCTTCAAATTACCAGATGAGATACTTGTCATTTTGTACTTTGATTTTTTTTTTTAAACATTGAGATTGACTTCCATGTGTGAAAAGAACTACCTAATAGTTTCTTGTTTCTATATTAACATTCAGTTTATTAAAGCTAGAATCTGTTTACTTAGTCTTGTTATACTCTATACATTTTGTAATGTGTGTAAAAATAATAGTTTCGACTTCGTATAGTGTTTTTGTTCTTTGATGAATGTTCAATTAATAAATTTAACAGTAAACTCCTTTTAACTAATGCCATTAACAAGCTTAGTTAAATCCTTTAAACATTCTGAACTACACTTATAAATTTAATATATCAAATTGACTCAAACACTCCAAATGCATGACAGTTAGACTTACAAAACTTGTTTAAGTAATCAATACATAAATCAAAATTGTAAATATTGTAAGTCAGACTTTCAGACAGTCAAAAACTTTACAAATGTGAATTATCTACCTCTTTCAAATGAAAATCACAAGTCTAATAATGTAAGTTATACATATAAAAACCACAAGGTCAAGATACTTTTCATTTTGGTAATATGGAAGACCAAGATAACTGGAAAATTCTCTATCACCAAACATTTAAAAAAGCAAGGACTTAGAAAAAAGGAAGGGAAAGCCTCAGATGCCAGAAACAAAGTAGGAAGCAGCATGGTAAGTGTAGAGCTAACTTTGTGGCTGGCCTGGAAGGAGAGTGTAGGCCTCATCATTTAGAGACTTGGGTTTTAATGCCAGCTATGTAAGGACAGGAGATGAAGCCTTGAGACCATTAGAGCCTGGTAGTGGGAACTGAGATCCTTATGTAAAACCTGGATGTTTGAAGTACTGTACCTTCAGTAAAAGAATGAACTAGAAAAAAACCTACCAGCATGAGAAGTTACAAGGAAGCCTGGGCTCGGAGTGAAAAAAAGTCTTTCCTGAGAATTTGTAACCTGGAACCTGTACCTCACACAATTTGGGTGTACATTTAGGCTGCTTTTGTGGTCCAGGAAACCTTAAAGCCAAGAAATTAACCCAAAAATTAGTTCTGGGCAATACCACCCTTGGGTTCCTGGCAGAAACAAATGAAAAACCTTTTCTGAGGAAATTCTCACAACCTAGGACACAGTAAGAAATTGCAGAACTCTAGGAAACAATTTACCGAAATGAAAGTGACAAACAGGATTTAGTACCTCTAATAATCTGAGAAAGAATGTTCTCTGTTTAAAATTAAAAAAAACAAAAAAAAAAAACAAACCTGAAAGAAGGAATCAACGTTAAGACCAAGATGTTACCAAAAAAAGACCACATGGTTTTGAAAAAGAACCAGTAATAACTTGTAGAAATGGAAAAAGTGGATATGTTGAATAGCAGATGGACCTAGCAGAAGTTAGTGAAGTGGAAGATACATGTGATCTGATTACCCAGAATTCAATTCAGAAAGATTAAGAAACATGGGAAATAGATTGGAAAGTCCGGTCATCTAATGAGTTCCAGCAGGAGAAAATGGAAAATTAATAGGTAGTTGAGAATTTTGCAGGATTATTGAAAGATGAATCTTTTCAATCAAGCATCAGTCTCAAAACAGTAAAAATAAACTCAGACATATTGATGTGAAACTGCAGATTATGAAATTTCATTAACATGTACAAGAGGGTTAAAAGGATCGACAGTAAGACTGATAGATTTCTGACAGTTATAAGAAGGCAGAAAACAATGAAATGATAGCTCTGAGTCTAGAGGGAAAATAACCACTGATCTGGAATTTTGTACCTAGATAAGTATCTAGATATGTGATTCAGAAATACCAAGAATACCATTCAGGCCTTTACTGAAAGAACTAAAAGGAAATTAAATCCAAAAGGGAGGGAATGCAAGCAGAAACAACACAGGGAAGGAAACATGGAAATAAAAAGCAAATACTGTATAGAACAGTGGAAATAAAGATGATTAAGTTTAGAGATTAAAAAAGAGGTGGAACCAAATTAGTAGATGAAAGACATGACTGGTATTGGATTACTAAAAAAAAACAAAACCAAACCAAACCTGTTTTGTTGATTCCGACTCACAGTGACTCTATAGGACAGGGTAGGACTGCCCCATAGGGTTTCCAAGGAGTGGCTGGTGGATTCGAACTGCCGACCTTTTCATTAGTAGTTGAATGCTTAACCAGTGTGCCATTGGATCACTAGGGTCTTCAGGTTAAAGATAATTTTGAACTTTGTCAAAAATCCATGTTAAAAACTGAACATAATCATGAGTGGTGACTTATTAAAGGAACAGAAATTGAATGTATAAGTTCCAAAGCAATAGAAAGGAAAAAAAGGGAGTAAAGAAAGTCTGCCAGAAAGCAGGAAAGGAGTTAGAAGAGGAGGAAAAACCCACAGGAAGTAGAAAGTCCAATATGAGAAAATAGAAATAAAAAATAAATAATAGTGAATGTAGAAGTACTAAAACATCAGTTAAAAGGCAAAAGTTTTCATATTGGGAAAAATGATCTCTACTGCCATTCATAAGTGACATAACTAAAACATAAGAACAAGAAATGTTCAGAGTATAAAGAGATGGAAAAAGATTGAACCAGGCAAATACAAACCTAAAGGAAGATTGTTTTTAAGTTATGTTACCAGTCAAAAGTTTGGGCATTTTTAGTGATAAGAGTCTTCATGTAATGTTAAAAAGAAATTCACCAGGAAGATATAAAAAGTCTGTACTTTTATATACCTGACAGCACAGCCTCAAAATGTAGAAAGCAACAAGATAATTATAAGAAGAAAGTGACAAATCCATAGTCAAAAGAGAGATTTTAAGCACTTCTCTGAGTAGTACGTCAGGCAGACCATGTCTTAGGAAGAATATGAATGATAACAGCTAATGAGCATGATCTTACAGATTTAACAAGATGCGCTCACCAGAATACAATTCTTTCCAAGCACTTAGGAGACATAAAAGTACAGTGAAACCTGTGAGAGCTGGAACTCGACAGGACTGCCTTGTTTTTCTGGGTCTCGCAAGTTTTCTGCCTGTGACAGTGCAGTCTTACCACTTTTCTATCGCTTGTTTTGGTGGAACATATTTGAGTTTTCCTTCTCTGACGAGTTTGCACCTTACATAGATTCCGGCTTTCACAGGTTTTACTGTAAATGTTTACCAAGGGGGAGGGCGAGTTAAAAAAAAAACCCAGCAAATCCTAACAGATACCAAAGGATAGTACAGAAAATACATTTTTGGCCAGCAATGAGATAGAAACCAAAAACAAAAAAACCCTACACTTTTGGAAATTTAAAAGCGCTTCGAAATAATGGGCCAGTCACAAGGCACAAGTGTCAGGTGTTCTCATAAATGAACAATTGTTTGAAATGTCTCAGATAACAGGTACAAACTGGTTTTCTCTGATGAGTATAAAAACATCTGCACTTGATAAAAGTATATTAAGGTCCAGACTTGTCAGTATGCTTATTTCTATATCTTCCCAAGTTTTAAAGTTCGCAAACTGAAGGAGTCAGATTTAAAATTCAGGAGGGCTAGATTAAGGTGGTTGTGTGCCTATAAGTGACCCTAGAAGACAGAGTAAAACTGCCGCATAGGGTATCCTAGGCTGTAAATCTAGGTCTTTTCTCCAGGTCTTTTCTCCTGTGAAGCTGCTGGGTGGGTTTGAACCTTGGACCTTTCAGTTAGCAGCAGAGCTCTTAGTGCCACCAGGGCTTCTTGGGTTAAGGTTAAGAACCATAGTACCTATCAGATTTGAGATAGGGTCACATGACCTAGGTATGTCTAGGTTAGTTTTACCTGAACTAAAGGGAAATAAGCTGAGATCTTAAGAGACTCGGTGCCATTGGGAAAGCCCATGTCCGTGCCTAAGGCTTATATATCCACTGGGTACTTAAGTTTTATTCTTACACAGTTCCGCCCCCCCCACTCCCCCCCACCCCAAAACTCTTTTCAGTCTCTGATTTGGGTGAATCTCTAATTTTTTTCATTTGATGGATGCAGCTAATCTATGGTCCAATTAGATTCAGCATCTTTTTCATATTTGGTTATTAGCTCCAATTCTACAGTCATTTTATTATCATGAGTATGGCAGTGATGCAGTTTTTTCTTTTTCATTTCAGGTAACCTTATGCCTTTCTCCACATTCATAGAAGAAGTAGTTTTGTGTCGAATTTCTTTTAGTAGTCTCAAAATTAGGGATTTAAAAAAATTACTCATTCAGTCTGATTGGAGATTTTTACTGTACTGCAGAAAAGTGGCAAATTTGATGTCATGTACTTACACAGCCAATGGCAGTGTTCTCATTGTAGCTTTATGTGAACTGAATGAAAAAGTCACCGATTTAATTTGATTTTTGGTAGGTTTTCAAAACTGTTCGCCAAGTGTTTTGTTTCACATTGGGTGAGGTTGGGTCTAATCGTGAGCAGTTTGAAACTTTCAGAAGGCAGTCAGTTTTTATAATTGCAAGAGTATTTGGTATGAAATTATTCATTCATCACAAGTAAACTTAGACCATTCATTTGACTGAGTAGAAACCTAAAGAGAGGATAAAGCATCTTTAAAAATTGATATGACTGACATCTTGAAGTGTTGAAAACCATAGTTCGAATTAGTTTTTCTTTTATTTTTGGGTGCATATTAATATCAATTTATGCCTTCCTTGGTAGTTTTTATTGCCAAAATGAAATTTAGAAGCAGGTATTGCTAACTTGCTAGGCCAATTGTCTGAGTCCCTGAAAGCTTGGTAAAATTAGAGTTAAACAACTAACTCAGCTACTTTTATGAAGTCTTTGGGAGATCCTTTTGTTGCTGCTGACAAGCAAAGCAGTCCAATATAGAGGAGTAGCATGGGGGGTATGGGGGAGATAATGCAAGTAAATATAATCCTGGGATTTATATTTAAAACTTGTTAGAATTCATGTCTTTCCCCCTTTTGGTTCTGGGTAGTTTTAACATACAAAGGTAATATACAGCTTTATACTTTTGAGGGTTAGAGTTTTTTGTTAAATGGATTTTCACTGATTGTTTCACAGTTGTTTACTTGGTTCTTATGACCATTAGCACACATTTATAGAATAATAGTTTTCAAAGATTTAATTACTGTAAAAAGCAAATACTGTATGTGCAGGTTTTTCTTTGCACTTTTTTTTAATTCTTGGTTTTCCTTTCTGCAGTTTTGGTGACATTTTCTTGTATTTCATCTAGAAAAGCTGAAGTTAGCCTTGGAGGGAAGCATAATTTAAATAAGGTTAAAAATTCTTTTTATGTGTTTTAGATTCTGGAAGTTATGGTCAGTCTGGGGGTGAGCAGCAAAGGTAAAGTATACATATATTTAATAATACTGTGAAAGGGTGAAACTGAGAAAAAGTGAATTTAGTCATGTTTCCCTCTTGAGACTTGATATCTGAATGCCTTAAGAGATGATAGTTCTTAACTGGGGAAAGAAAGTTTGCCTATATAAATATGTGCTGAAAAAATTTTTTTGTCTTTTTTTTTTTTAAGGTTGTTTATATTAATAAATACAGATGTTCCCTAGAGATTAAAATAAATCTTATAGGTAATATAAAGATTGTTTTCTTTGGGAAATTTCTTAGAAGAAATATAATTATTAAAGGAGTTTAAGTAGTTGAACTGTAGTAAGTTGTTAAAAATACTTCATGTTTTGATGGTATATAATATGCTAATGTGTTTCTTTCAGAGCAGATTTTTCTTAAAGTACTATAAATAGAAACATTTAGGATCTTCGGAAAAATTCTTACCATGCTCACAATAAAAAGAAAAGTCTTTTTATTTTTTTATTTTTTTTTGTGAATGCAGGCATCCACTAGGCTTCTCTTGCCTACCAGAAATATAGCCTTCAGCTTAATGTGAATGTTTTGCAGCTCAGTGGGAGATATTCAGAATATAGCACCTCAGATATCCTTTGTCATAAGATTTTTAAGTGTCATGCAAACAAAACTAATTTCATTTTTTTATTTTCAGAGGCTAGTGCTAACCTCATAGTAGGCATCTATCAAATGTGTTCATGAAATATATTTTTAAAAGTTAAAGAATTCTGTTAGTTCCCAGTGACTAAAATAAGCTTTTTTTTTCCCCCAAATAAATGTTTTATTTATTTTTTTTGGATATTAGAAAGTCATAGTATGTATCCAGAAGGTTTGTTTCTGATTTTTTAGAACTTACATGCTATAAAATTAAAGAGAATTCAGATCTTAGGAAGGTGCATTTATTCATTCATTCAGTCAATAACTAAATTGAACTCCTATGTGCCAGGCTCTGCAACAACACTGGGGATACAATATAGTTTCATTCTTGATAAGTATACTCTGAAGATGTACATGCCAGTAATTACTGAGGCATTAAACTAGACTTTTAATGTCACTGCTTTTTCTAGGAAGTTAAAGACAGACGTAACTAAGGCAATGATAGAAGTAATCTGTCAAAATTGGTAGTTAAATTGATTAAAGTGCTAACCTGAAAAGTCATTTTTTTGCTTTAGATATTTTTATGGGCCTTGCCATGTTGTAAGCATAATTTTCTTGGGATTTTCTAGCTCGAGTGTTTTATTTTTGGGAGATTGCTAAAGGAAAACCTTTGGTATTTGTTTGGCGTTCAAGAATTCCTGAAATGACTTTATTTATGCCTATAATAGTCAGCTTTTTCAATTTAGACTCTAAGAGACATGCAAATTGAGAGTTTCTCAGGAAAGGTTGTATTTGAGTCGAAAGTTGAAAATGAAGGTAGAATTTTTCATTTACACTTTTAAATTCTGGCACATTTCTTTCAAGTATTGCATGTTTCTTTTACAGTTATTCTTCCTATGGAAATCAAGGCAACCAAGGCTATGGACAGACACCACAAGTAGGTTGAAATATAAACTACCTTCTTCATGAATAGTTGCTTTTATCTTAAGTAGGTGATGAAATTTGAGTATCTACCTAAATTTCAGAGCTATTCTGGCTATGGGCAAACGACTGATTCCTCATATGGACAGAACTATGGCAGCTACTCCGGTTATGGACAGAACCAATCAGGTTGGACTGGTTTGTTAAATTTGCTATTTTAGAGATTTAAAAATCAGAACCCTCACTAAATGGTATACCCATCTAATCTTTAGGTTATTCACAGTCCTACAGTGGTTATGAGAATCAAAAGCAGAGTTCTTATGGCCAGCAATCTTATAATAACCAGGGACAGCAAAACACGGAATCATCAGGAGGGTAAGGAAACAGTAAAAGTACTGACATTGTGTTGGACAGTGGACATAACACTTTCGGTATTAGGCAGATTTCACCGACAAACTCCTAGTTGTTAGAAAAACTTTTTTTTTCAGAAAAAGTTTTGATAGTGTTATTTCTCAATTTTGTGGCATGGGGAATCTGGAAATTGACACAGCATTGTAATTTGATTCTTATAATTTGTGTTTTGTAAAATTACTGCTTAGCTGTAAATGAACACACGTGATTTAAATGTTAGAAAAATTTGGACCTATTCTTTACATCTGAAATTAAATAAAAACCTGCCTGTAAAATGAGACTTCGTCATTATCTACCTTTTTATCTCAACTTTATTTTTGAACTATTTAAATGTATTACTTTTTTAGGGACAAAAAAAATTAAAGCCAAAACCCATCCATATATGTCAGATCTCCTAAAATACATTTTATTTGGTAATATAGCTGGGTAAATGTTTACTAACAAATTTACAGATTTTATAAGTTTTTTTTTTTTTCAGATTTCAAGAGCCTGTACTTGTTACTAATTTTGATAATAGTAACTTAACTTTTTTAAATTGTGCTTTACATTTTATGAAATGCTTTTGTATTCTCCAACCTAATTGATCCTCAAATACCAGTATGAGATAGTGTCGGTAATTTATTTCCATTTTACTGAGGTAAAGAAAAGGTTAATTTTAAATTTAAAGAGAATTCTTTGATAAGGGTATGTTTCTGGAAGCATGACATATAAATGTAGGTCAAAGAGAAATGTTAGGTTGGGTTTGACAGCCATTTTAAAGTGAAGTGCTAGGGTTCTGACCATTGTTAATTGTTGCTTTCGGTAGGGGCCTGGTGAATATGCTGATCTTTGTTAGATCGTTTTGCTGCAGAATAAGATGTGAATACGAGTAAATTATGTGTGCAAATGGTTAACTTGCTAGGCTGCTAATCAAAAGATCCACCCAGAGGCACCTTGGAAGAAAGGCCTGATGATCTGCTTCTGAAAAATCAGCTTATGGAGCACATGGGGGCGCCATGAGTCGGAATTGACTTGATGGGAACTTTTTTTTTTTTTAAATTATGACATCTTTTTTGTCCCCCCCCCCCTTTTTTAAGTAAACATATTAGAACTCATATTCAATTAAGTTGCCATTCAACATTCCCACCCTGAGAACAGGTAATTAATGTAGCCATATTGCTCAGAACATATGCTTAGGATTTCTCTTTTGGAATTGCATGAAATAATAAGGAAGTAGTTTCATTAGTTGGTAGAATTCTTTTTAGATTTAAAAAAAATAAAGCATCACAAAGCAAGTTCCTTCCTCTTACTCACCAGACTTAAATATAAATGATTTATTACTGTTTCTGAAGTTTACTGTTAGAAGATATATCAAAGATGTACTGTAGGTTCTGAGGTAGATCTGTACTCTAGGTTCTAAAGAAAATTAAAAAAAAAAACTCCAAAAATATTTTAAGAGGTGACATTGTTGTTAAAAAACTAGCATATATAGAGCTTTTCAGTGTAACTGTTAAAAGGAGTCACCACTCATTGTGGCACATTTGTTTAAGAATCAGACACATTGTACTTATGTGGCATTTTTAACTTTTTTTTAAATTTAAGGAGATAGTGACAACCATAGTGATTTATTGCATCACTACAATTTTTAAATGTGCATGTGATTTTTCTCATAACATGGCACGTCTTCAATGATACAGAAATTGTCATTTGACAGGCATTCCATTGACTAAAAGAAGATTTTGTAGGTAAAAGAGCTAAATATTTATCATGAGAAAATAGTATTTAATATGGCTGAAGTTTAGCTGGTCAGGCCTCTTATATCAGTCTTAATTGGCTCACTATTGGTAAACATAATCCTGTAAATTTCTTAAGTTCTTGATTTCTGTTTAGCCAAGGTGGAAGAGCACCTTCATATGACCAATCAGACTATGGTCAGCAAGATTCATATGACCAGCAGTCAGGCTATGATCAACATCAAGGCTCGTATGACGAGCAGTCAAATTATGATCAGCAGCATGATTCCTATAATCAAAACCAGCAGCCCTATCATTCTCAAAGGGAAAATTACAGCCACCATACACAAGGTAAGATATATTGATTCCTGCTACTTTTCTTTTTCTACCTCATAGAATTACTTGTATATTGAGTTTTGGATTAAAAGGCTCACATAAGATTTCAGCTATTTGTAAAAATTTGAGATGACCTTGAATATTTTCCTCTTTAATGGTGATCAAAACGAGTTTATTAGATTTCTGTTTCTGAATTTCATGGAGACTCCCAAATGGTCACATGACTTTGGTGGCTGACTACCTGAATTTACTTTGTCTCAGTTAGCACTGATTACTTGACAATGCTGCTGCTACCAGTTCCTTTTGATGGTCATGGTATACTTGATTTGGGAAAATTATGATCCCATATTAGCTTTCTCTAACCTCATCTAAGGAGGGCAAGTCATTCATTCCTCTTGTTTTCCCACTGCACATTGTATATACCACTGATATTTAATAATCTGTTTACACTTCAAGGGCAAGGATCTTGTTTTATTTTTATTCATTTTTGTACCTTCAATGTCTAGCATAGGGCTTGGTTCATAGTAAGTGCTCAGTAAATATTTGTTGAATAATTGACTGGATAAATAAGTGAATGGTAAAAGTAGAGGCTCATTAAATGAATATCTCCTTTCAGTTTGAAAATCCAGTTATTCCCTGTGCATGTTTGGCTTACATTTAAATGTTTTGAGATGAGGAAAGTAATAACTTTTAAGATTAGGGCTGTGCTTTTTATCTAATTTACCAGTTCTTCTACCTAAGGGTATACTTTAATTCAAACTCTTCCAAATTATCATTTTGCTAATCTGACTTTAGCAGAATGGAATTTGATATAATTTGATACAGTTCTTAAAACATATAGTTCCAGGTGGTTTTATGATAACTTGCATTTGAGTTCTTTGCACATGTAGCATTTTCAAAAGAACATAATATGTGACTTAAAGAGCCATTTAAGCTTGTTACGCGAAGCCTTTGTCAGAAATGACAATGGTTATGTACTTATGTATGTATTTGTTGTTTTCCTTTTTGTAGATGACCGTCGTGATATGAGTAGGTATGGAGAAGATAATAGAGGATATGGCGGGTCACAGGGAGGAGGTAGAGGGCGTGGGGGATATGACAAGGATGGAAGAGGTCCTATGACAGGATCAAGGTAAGTATTTAGGTGTAAATAACTACATTTCTTTCTTTTCTTTTTTTAATTTGTTACTTAGCTGGTTTGATTCCAGCATCTAATTTAGTTAAGAGGCTTAAAAAAGAGATTATGTTGTTGAGAAGAGGACAGAGATTCAAAATTTATTTTCAGTCTTAAGATGGCACATAAATTACTTCAGAATAGGCTATGTTAGCAGTTAATTTGTGTGGTGTATCTTCAACACCAGTAGAGAAAATTCCCCTACCATGGTTGTGGTTAAACCACTTGACTATGTCTCCTACCAAAGCTAGAATCAAACTCCTTTACAGGATGATCTGGAAAATCCAAGTGTTCTGTTTGTAAAAAAATAACAGGTAAGTGAACTGTAGATTGGAAGATAGGCCATTCTTTAGTCTTGAATCCCCTTGGGAAGGGAAAGTGTGTAGGAGGCAATAGCAGAGTGTAAAGGTGGGATTGGGAAATGAAAGATTTAATGTACGTGAACTATTTTGTCCCCCTTTTTAAGTGAATAATTATTGAAATAATTCAGTGCAGCATTGTGTATTTCGTCTAGACTGAGTTCTTGGAGAAAAGAATGACTTTTTGATTCAGGTTTTTTTTTTCATTGCTAGTATTATCAGGTTTTGGTATTCACTTGCAGCATAAGTTATGAAAATTGGTTTAAAAATTATTTTTAAATGTATCTGTAAACTTAGCCCTTTGGCTCTAAAAACAAAAATGAAAAAGTAGTCGACATTTATTGTCCCAAGATGAGGTTTGCAGATTGCAGATTTGTGTGTAAAATACACAGGCTTTATGTTCCCTGGGAACTGAATTTGTCAGTGGCCCGTTAACAGATGCTTAACTATATACTCATACCAGTTCACTCTTTTGCTCTTTAGGGACTGAGTGTCTGTCCCCTGTGGTGACCTGGGATATAAAACCAGTTATATACAGCACTGTTGTTTCTTCAAGTGAGCCAGGAATTTAATCTCAGTAACTTGTATTTCTCTATTCAGTGTACAGTGCTTTGATACTGTGGAACAACTAAAGTCTAAACATAATTTAGTACATTTTATAATACTTGGACGTTAAAAGTCTTTTGATTGATAGCTAAAGTCAGTTTACTAAGGTAAAACAAATATATTGTATGCCTCTTCATTATCAAAGAGAGTAGTCTGCCGTCATGGATATGAATGAAATGAGCAATGTAAAGTGACATGGTGCTTAACCTATAGCTTCCCTCCTACTTCACACAGAACCCCAAACTAGGTAACCAATTTTTTAATTTTTCTATTAGTGGGTTTTAGATAATTGGGCACCTTGAAATGGTATACATTGTATAGTACATTATAGGTTTAATTTTCTTTATAAGGTAGTTATATTCAAATGGGTTGTCTATTAAACTATGTCCTTGTCTGCAGAGAATGGTAGAATCCCACCTTTTAGGGGGAGAGGGATGAAAAAAGGCAGGGAAGTTGTTAAAAACAAATTTTCATCTGTGAGAGATAACTCATCTTAGAGTCAGAGGGCTGAGAGGACTTGAATGATCCTCCTGATAAAGGAGGGAAGGACCATCCATACCTTAACCAACCCAGAGGTCCAATTTTTAAGTACTCTTATAACCTCCTTGACAATATATTTGAGTATAATTTGTGGCCCAGATAGTGATTCATGAACTGAGTTTTTTTATTTTCAAACCTTTCTGTTTAGCCTTAGAACTCCTTTAACAAAATCTTATCCAGAAGTCCAATATATTAGGTCAAAACAATGCCGATCTGGTTGAATAGGGGTATGGTGGGGGAGGGGAGATCTATAGCCAATGAATAGGGTGTTCATGCAAGGCCTTTTTTAGAAATCCATGTGGATTGATGATTAGATAATTACTCCCTATATCAGGGTCAGCAAAGGTTTAATGTAAAAGAACAGATAGTAAATATTTTAGGCTTTTCAAGCCATACAATTTCTGTTGCAGCAACTCAACTTTGCCCGTAAAGCGCCACAGCCGACCTTGACAATATGTAAATGAATAAATGTGGTTGTGTTCCAATAAAGTTTCATTTGTGGACGTTGAAATTTAAAGTTTGTAAAATTTTTATGTGTCACATCTTGCTCAAGATGTGCTTTGTTAAATAATTAAGGTAAAGAGTTTTTGAATTCAAATTCAGATATCCAGTTTTAGGTTTTTTTTTTTTTTTTTCCCCTGACACCTAGTTTTGCATTTAGGTATCAAAAATATCCAGACATTTTTCATTAGTCTTCATCAGCACTCCCATTTGTGTTTCTAATCATCTTACTTAAAAATAGCAAGATTGTAAATATCGTCCTTTGGGGGACTGTTTGAAGAGTATCTGATTAGTTGTATTTATATTTAAAGAAGAAGGGGCATAGTTTATGGATGAGAGTGGGGTCTGTGTTAAACGATGGGACATTCTTAGATTGTTTGATAGCTTGACTGAAGGACAAAGTAAGATCAGAAGGATGCCGTCAGCTTTCCAAATATGGAAGAGAGATTTGTGAAAATTATGGGGACTACAGGAAATCTTTTTCTTTGAAAAAAGCAGTTGCAGCAAAAAAGATGGTCATCTAAAATTGCTCATTGATACCTTAGTGGATTAAAAGTTTAAGTTCAGAAATTCTCCCAGTGTTTTTAACTTCAACATTGTGATTACTGCATTGCAGAATTGTCTACCAGAACATCATAGATATTGTTTTTCATTATTAGTATGTGTCAAGCTAAGTAATTGTGTAGTTTCATGCTAATATCTCAAGCCTAAAAAAAGTTATTTTGAATTTTGAGTGTCTTCACCATCTGACAAGAATGATTAGCTCCCTTAAATACATACATATGTTCTGGTGGTAGTCTAGAACAGTGCTGTCCAATAGACATATAACTTAAGCCACATGCGATTTAAAATTTTCTAGTAGCCACATAAAAAAAAAAAAAAAAAAATCCCCAAAATTAAACAGGTGAAATTAGTTTTAATGATATATTTTATTTAACCCAGTATATATTCAAGATACCGTGTAATTAATATAAAGAATAACTAATGAGGTATTATACAGTCTTGTTTTTTATTTTCCTAAGACTTGGAAATCCATTTTGTATTTTACATTTACAGCACACCTTAGTTCAGACTAGCCACATTTCAGATGTGGCTAGTAGATACTGTATTGGACAGTGCAGTTCTAGAATGATGGATTTTTGCCTTCCTAAAATGTTGGTAAATGTTGAACCCAGAAAGCCGTTTTACCACACATACGTGACATGGGAGTAAAGAAAACATAAATACAGCTGCTGTCGGGAATGGTATTTAAATCCAGTGAGCCATTTACCTTTGGAATTAATGTTGGTCTTTTCCTCAAATCCCAAAAATTGTAATCTGGATTTAGTAGTATGAAAACTCAACAGTGGCACATTTTTAAGAACTAATCTCTTAAACAATTTTTATGTGACCCTTTTTTCTCTAGTTAATTTTCCAGGAATAAAGATTCCTGCATTGTCCTTTTATTCCTTGGTAGTTTTAAGCCTTAAGTAGATACATTTAAATTTAGATTTTAAAAAAATTAAAATTGAGAATAGAGATTCTGTCAAAGAATCTGTCTTCTCTAAATATGTAATGCTTTAACAGTGAAAAAACTCTCATGAATCTACCACAGGGTAAGCTGATCTTTGTGGTTTTGAACTTGGAGAACCGTCTTCGTGGTTGAGTCAAATATACAACTGGTTTTTTTTCATGCAGGGGGGCACTCAGTCATAAAGTTGAATATGCTTATATTTTGTCTCTGTTAAATACTTCTACTACTTCACTTTAATATGTCTTTACTTCAGGTCTTTCTGTGTACATGTTTGCTTTTTATGGGAATGAAAACAAATTTGTTGGTGGCAACATCTTGAATTATAGATATTGAAGTACCCTTTGTGTCTTAATTTGCTGACGAGGTACTCAGTATGTGGAAAAGGGACTTGTAACTTGACTGTAAGGTTTGAAAGAAAGATTGTTAACTGTAGTCCTATCTTCTGTTACTATTTAGTAGTAAGTACTGCTTGCGGTTTATTTAGTAAGAAAATGGTTAAAACGTTTGAACTTGAAAGAAAGCTTCACATAGAATTAGAGATCATCCAGACCAGTGCTTCTCAAACTTCAACGTGCATATAAATTACTTGGGGATCGTGTTAAAATGCAGATTCTGATTCAGTAGGTCTGGGGTGGGGCCTGAGATCTAGTATTTCTGAGAAGCTCCCAGGCTATGTCCATGCTGCTGTTCCTTGGACCACCCTTTGAATAGCCAAGGATGTAGACCTTTATTTTGTAAAGGAGGAAAACTGAAGCCCATGGAGAATTACTGACTTGTCCACATTTTCATGATTAATTAGTAGTAAAGACTATAAGATGAGTCTCTTGGTTTGAAGACCAGTACTTTTTCCAGTGTGCTGTGTTGTTTCCAGGTTTATGGCCATTGTGTTGATACCAGCTGCTTTGTTTTCGAAGGAAATGCTTAGTAAAGATGGCTTGAGTTAAAATGTCATTATATGGAGGAATAGGAAATTTATAAGCCTATTCAGATGCCGGTTGTTTTTATATCCCTTTCTTTCTGCAGGAGTATGCCCCCCTTTTTTTTTTGTTCAAAGTTATATTCTTGGCCAAAATGAAAATTATAGGAACTAGCTTATGTATGAAATTGCATTATTTTCCCTCCTTGTGGCCAGGTAAACTATTTGATACTCCATTAAGATGACAGCAGAGTAATTAAGAGATATCTCTTCTAGCACTTACTTGTGAAAATAGTGACTTCAGTTTCTTTTTTTAGAAGTTTATTCTGGGTGCTTTAATCTCCTGACATAGGAACTTGGGCTTAATATTGTTACTAGCTCTTTTCTCTCTCATTAATGATCATGTTCGAAGAAATCTGAGGTATCTTGTTTCTAATGATAAGATTTCAGCAGTTTACTCTCAAGAACCCTGTTGGTTTTTCTTTTGTAATGAGTTAAGCATGTCATTTAGAAGTGTAGGGAGGACTTGGGTACTATTACAAAAGAGAGATCTTAGAGACTTAATAGGAAGCTGTATGTATATGAAACTGTATGTGAATGTGTTTCACATTGTCTTCATAGCCTTGAAGTAGCTTTATTCTCCTGCTTTCAAGAAATCAGAATAGAAAGTTAAAATGCATGTGTCTGTACCTAAGCTAGTTGCAAGGGAAAAAATTTTTGGCATCAAGGTAATAGATTTATTATAAAGAGAGAACGCTTTCTCACTTAGAGTGATTTTTCTCGGAATGGCTCAGAATAGCCACCTAGAAGGTAGGGTGATCACAAAAGCAGAGGTTTTAGTTCTTGGGTTATAGTAGAAGATTAGATATCACCATCTGAAAGCTTTTGGTATTTTTTGTTCCTTTGTCAGCTCATGGTTTGAATCTTGAAGGATTATATAATTCAGTCAAGAGAAACAAGCTTTTAATGCACGGCTATTTTAAGAGTTTCTCGATAAGAGAAACCTTAGATTTTTACATAAAGCTATGTGCGTGAGCACCATTGACTATCTGGTGGTGGAAATTTGCCAAATCAGGACATTGTCTTGTGGGTAGTGGTAGTACTAGAGTATGTTGCATTCTCTAATGTGTTCTACTGATCAGTGTGCAGAGCATTTGGCAGCATGGTTTAGTATCTCTGATGTGAAGAGATGTACTATATATTATAGTGGATATGGAGTAGGAGGGCAGTTTAAAGTTATACTTTCTTTTAGTTTTCATTTTATCAGATTTCTGAATGATTTGAAATTTTAGGCCTGCTTTCATTCAGGTTTACTTTTGTGCATATTTGTACCTCACTTTTTTTCTTCATCTCATAAAACCCACTATTTGATATCACAATAGAACATAATACTCAAGTTTTTACCTCTCCTATTCTGCTATGAAAATCTTAACTTGGTATTGTTCTTCTAGTCTTGTTCTTTTTTCTCATATTTTAAAAATATTCCCTTGGAAAGAATACTTGCTCTGGTTTAGCATTTTTTATGCTGTGCCTCCAGTTTTAAGTTATGGTTTGAATAGAATCCCTCTGGCTTGGGGTTGGGAAGATTTTAAAATAAGAGTATATTAGCTATATTATGTAGTAAGCTTGAAAAGGTACCCTTGTGGAAATAGATCCTTGGGAATACACTTAGACGGAAACAACATTTTGAAGTCTTTGAAATGGAACTTACTGGAAAGTTAGAGGTGCTACTGTTTCCCTAGGCTCTCTACTTGTGACAGTTAAGTGTAGATTGAGCCCAGGGCTCAGCACATTAGAGACTTAAGGAAGAAATCATTTCTTCAATTTTTCCTCTGCAGTGGTGGTGACCGCGGTGGCTTCAAAAATTTTGGTGGTAAGTGCTGAGTATCTCAAAATGTTTCAGTGGAAATGCTATATGAATCTAAGAGCCACCAATATCCCGCAGATGCAGTCTAAGCCCTTTCTTACTCTGTTGAGGCTGGTGTGTGTTGTGTGCTTAAAAACAATTATATATATACACATATATGTATATCAAAGTAAACATTAAAAAGGCAAAGTTGATTTCTTAAACAGTCCAATGGATTTCTGCACTGTGAATTTGCATGAAAGAGTCTGGTGACCAATGAGACCTTCACTGAATTTTGAGAAAATGTTTTTGTATAAAGGTAGCTGACATGGTGTTCATAAATTACTAGGGTTTTCCAATCAGCCTTCACAACCAGAACTTAACAAAAGTGATACTAGCATAATGCCAAAGTGGCGGGTGCTGTCTGGGACAAGTTTAAAGAAACGTTGACATTCATCTTATTTCTTAAACTTTTAATAAAAATTAATTTATATATTTACTTTGTAAATCTGTGATGGTTGACCTTCAAGGATTTTGGAAGTATTGACTTTTCATGCCTTGGTTATTATTACTATTTTTTTATGTTCTCAAATGAGCTCCCTTAAATAGCGTTTTTGTTTTCCTTTTCCCTTAGGTCACAGGGATTATGGACCCAGACCAGATGCTGGTAAGGTTTATGGTAGTTTGTGACTTTGCATTTAAGAGAATGTTAGTTTTGGTTGCATTTTTTGAGTGGAAAAGTGTGTGTGTGTTTGGAGGGATTAGTACAGGAGGAAGAATGAATTTGACAGTGCTACCAAAACTAGGGAGCTTCATTCTAGAGACACCAAAAATAAACATTTAGGGGGATTGATTGTATAACTTGCTGGGGAAAATTGCTCTTTGTGCTTTCCCATGTTGTTCCTTTTCTTTTTTGAAGAAATGTGAATTTTTGCTGCTTGTTAGCATTAATCATATAGTTACTACAAATCAGATTTAATGAGAGAATTGGTATCATTGGAGAATTAGAAGTAGAAAAGTTGTGTTTAAGAAAGTATCAAATTGGATAGTCTTCTTAGTGGGTCTAAGAAACCTGAGTTCATACATGAGAGACTTGTCTTACTCTGGGCAGAGGTCACCGATTTCATGTAGCTTTTTATTTTTAAATGAAATTCAAGGCTCCACATTTACTCATGGAGACTTTTGAAAGTTATTTGAAGTTATTTTTTGAGCAAAAAAATTTTAATACATATTGAAATCAGAACTTTTGTTTTTATTAAGATGCCAAAGTATTCTATATGGATGGCAATTTCTGAATTATCCCTTGATGGACTGAATTTTTGTACATCTTTCTTACTTTGTTGTACTAATCCAAAAGTGTGCGTGTAAGGTAAGGTATGTGTACAGGGTGCTCCTACCCTCTGGTATATACAAAGCTTATTGCAATGAATGAGACACCAGCAATTCTGCTTGGCTTGCTTGAAAGTCCAGAGTATCAGATTTGGGGAATTTTCTTATAGAGAGCCTTAAACGTACTGATTAGCCATAAAGAATTAAAGCTCTCCAGAGAAGGGAATGCTAATTTGTGCTAACTCTCTTCATCTCTTTATGAGCCTTAGTCCTGTATCTAAATCTGAAGAGTGAGATTTATAAAATCCCTTAAATTGGTGTATGTATCTCACATAGTGGTGGACTTAATCCACTTTACCTTAAGTTTAGCTGTAAGGCTTGATCTACAACCAAATAACTATTTTGACCACTTTGCATGTCTGCGTAAGGTTCTTATTATTGGTCTTTCTATTCCTTTTGGTTATAGAAACAGTTGAATATCAGACTATAAACCATTGTTCTTGATTTCTGAACAGGATGTAGTAAAACCAAGGAATATGTAACATTAACCGTAACTTTTTTCCCCTTTAGATTCAGAATCTGATAATTCAGATAACAACACAATCTTTGTGCAAGGACTTGGGGAGGGTGTGTCTACTGATCAAGTGGGGGAGTTCTTTAAGCAAATAGGAATTATCAAGGTGAGTAAGAAGTATGAACTTACGTTGAAAAGCTCATAATAGCATATTCCGGTTAAAATATGTAGATTACATAATAAACCTGTACTCCAGTAAGACTTGTGTCTTAAAATTGCTTAATGCACATGCTTACCTATGTCTGTGGGCCTTAATTTGCCAACAGATGTCTTCCTTGCTTGTGTTTGCTTTTCTTCCTTCCCTTAGTTTACCTTTCTATAGCTTACCTATGCTTTAGTTTCCAATCCTAGGCTTGAAATCAGGGCTTGGAACCCCTGCTGATAATTTACATTCCTAACAAGTTGCCAGGTGATGCTAATGCTACTAGTTAGGGACCAGTTCTGAGAACCAGGAGTAGAGCAGTGGTTTTCAAAATTTATCATACATTAGATCACCTGGGGTTCTTGTTAAAATGTAGATTCTGATTCAGTATATCTAGGGTGGAAATGCAAGTTCTCAGCAGGAGTTCCAACTGGAATGAACTGGTTTGAAGACGTGCTCTAAATCCCTACCTACCTCCAAAAATTGTGAGAACGAAATGAGGTTGTGAGAGCATTCTGTAGATTCTGAAATGCCAGTCAGTATATGTAAACTCAAGTTGTTATTAAGAACCTTTTTTGGTATTTAAATATCTATGCTACATATTAGCCCAATATATAACGCTTTCTTTCATAATTGTTTATTGTTAAGTGTCTTGTGCAACATGTTTCATGTATGTATTTCTTATCCGCTAGAAAGCATCGTTTAGAGCGGTGTTAAGTAGATTGTAGCACTTGTCAAAATCAGATTGCAGTTGTCCTTGTTTTGGTGTCTGTGTACTCATTTTTTTCCTTTTTGGGGTGTTACAATTTTTTAAAAAAATTAGTTACACAAGAAATATGTAAAAGTGCACAGAATTCTGTAAAGTAAAAATTCTCCCTTGTCTCCCATCCCCATCCCAGCCAAATTTCAGTCTACTCCTTAGTTGTAACCTGTTGACTTGCTTAGTAAATATCCTTCCTGACCTTTTTCTGTGTTGTACAAGGTATCTATTTACATGAAGCAGTATATGTATTTATTTTTTGTGAGCTTAAAGAAATTATACATGGATAAAACAATCTGCTATGTGTCATTTTTATAGCTTGGTTTTTCACTTAGTGTAGCTTGGAGAGTTTCCTTTGTCAGTACCTATAGATAACTTTATATTGGGTGCATCGTATTTTCTAGTGCAGATTATCTAAATGGTACATGATCACTTATTTTTAAAATGCTATCTGACACCAACTTGTTTTTCCCTCAGACAAACAAGAAGACTGGAAAACCAATGATAAATCTTTACACAGACAAGGACACGGGGAAGCCAAAAGGGGAGGCAACAGTGTCGTTTGATGACCCCCCTTCAGCTAAGGCAGCCATTGACTGGTTTGATGGTATGCCTCATCATATAGTTTTCAACATGCAATTTGGATAAAGTTATCTAATGTTGAAGTCAAAGTATGTTCCGGAATACAGTGGTTATATTCATGTTCTATTAAGTATGCAGGTCAGAGTTTGTGTGTGTACCATTAGAAATGAGATGAGCTGTACCCTTGTTTGTCTAGAATATTTCCTTGTATCATGCCTTGTGCTTGAGGCCATCTTAGCATAGGTATAGCGGGTTGGCCTGGTTGACTCTATATTCTTTTAAGATCTGGATTAATTTTTCTTCAGATACAAAGCTAGTGCATTCTTAGAAGAAATAGCCTTATTTTTTCATTGAAAATATGGGAGAGTAGAAGAAAGGAGTGAAGCATCCATAGTCCTTTATTCAGAGATAGCCACTAATATTTTGTTAACTTTGCTTCCAGCGTTTTAAAATAGTTTATATTCCAAACACAGTTTTGTCTCATGCTTTAACCATTTTAACCTAGTCATTTCCCCATGTTTTTACAGACTCATGATTTTTGTTGTACCCTAATTTAATAATAACACTTAACTGCATATTTATGGTGGTTTATGGGCTAAGCATGGTTCTAAGAGTGTTATGTGCATTACTGAACTTAATCTTCTCGGAAACCCTATGAGACATATGCCGTATTATTGCCCTTATTTTTCAGATGATGAAACTGAGGCATAGAGAAGCTAAGTAATTTCCAAGATCATAGAGTAAGTGGCAAAGTCAGGATTCAAACTCAGGCTGTCTCGCCCCACTGTCTCTAAAGTACTTAACTGTGCTGTATTGACAGACACTTAAGGTCCCTTTCATTTACAAGATTATTGCACACGTGTCCCCCAAAACATAATTGCATAATTGCAATTCTTTACTTCTTCATAGATGAGATAGTGATACTCTATTTGTCCTCACCTCCATTTTCTTTACTTTTTTGCACTAAGACTAGGCCCCATCACCTTGCTCTTGAAGACTAAGTCCATTCTTCCTCACTTTTCTGTTTTTTTCATAGTTTCTGTGAGTCATAAAGCAATTAATTTTGCTCATGGAATGTTAAAAAATTATTGTGGCTTTTACCCACAGGGCAGATGAGCCTCTTAAACCTAACTTCATAGTTTAGATATTAAAAAACCTGTTGCTGTCAAATCGATCCCGACTCGTAGTGACCCTATAAAACAGAGTAGAACTGCCCAGTAGGGTTCCCAAGGAGCAGATGGTGGATTTGAACTGCCGACCTTTTGGTTAACAGCTAAGCTCTTAACCACTGCGCCACCAGGGCTCCTACCAAAAAAAAAAAAAGAGAAAACCCGTTGCCGTTGAGTCGATTCTGACTCATAGTGACCCTATAGGACAGAGTAGAACTGCCTTACAGTGTTTCCAAGGAGCAGATGGTAGATTTGAACTGCCGACCTTTTGGTTAGCAGCCGTAGCTCTTAACCTCTGCGCCACCAGGATTTTCACCAGGGCTCCTAGTTCAGATATTACCAGCTCCTATTACAGTTGTTAGAATACTGATCCATGAGTTGCTTCCTGTGTCAAAGTGCTTGTTCATACCATCTGCATCATGCGAAGCTGCCAGCCACAATCATTAGGGCTTTGGTTAGAAGCTACGCCTTCTGGATTTATAACTGTTTTATGAATCCTTGGGTACCTTTTCCTTATGTATCAGTTCTTTTGTTTATGTTAAAGTGAAACAGTTCCTTTTGTTAAGACCAGAATATATGTGTGTGTGCATGTATTTAAGTATACACATACTATATTTTTTAAGATACTACTTGCACATGGTAAAAAATTCAAATGGTACAAAGGCTATGTAATAAAAAATGAGTTTCCTTTCTACCTTTGACCGCCAGTGATCTCTTTTCCTGTCCTTAGAGGTAAGCACAGTGGGCATGACATATACACACATATGTATGTGTATATAGATATACACATGTGCAAGTGCATATATGCTACCTTTAAAGAACATGAATAGTAGCGTAGTACACCATATTGTTCTACATTTGGCCTTTTTTATGTAAAAATATTGGGGGGGGGTGTGTGTGTGTGTTTGTAAGTCTAGTAAGAAGTGACTATTTCCCAGTAGCTAATCTGTATTTAATAGATTGTGTCATGCTTTTGCACTGTTAAACCTTGACTCATTGGAGCACTAATGTATTTGCATTTCTGTGAGGATACATTTCAGTATGCCTTATTTCTCTGAAACTGAAAATTTCCAAGATGGTTATATTTTTATTGGGAAGTGGAGGTGTGGACTAGGAACTTCGGCCAACTTTTTTTCAAAACCATTTTCTTTTTTCTTAGGAAAAGAATTCCATGGCAACATCATTAAAGTGTCCTTCGCCACCAGAAGACCTGAATTCATGAGAGGAGGTGGAAGTGGAGGTGGGCGGCGAGGTAAGATATTCATTGTTGATAGGCCTGGATACTATAAAAAGGGTTTGAGTTTGAGTCCATGTTCCGTCCCAGTTGCTACCCTTTTTTCTCCCTAAGTATTTTTTCTTCTGTCTTAAAATGAGGGTAGGTACTGAATAGGAGATTAGGTATATAAGAAGGTAGTGGGAAAAGGTTCCAGAAATCCCTTTGGAAAGCTATATAGCAGTTTGTTGTTCACCTGGAATTCAGGAGGCAATTGTTTAAATGATACCTAGTTACGGGGTTAACCTGACCAGCTTTTAAACTCCCTATTATAGTTACTGCTAGCTTATTTATTTATATTGGTTCCAATTCTGCAAATTTATAATATATCTTCTTATTTAACCTTTCTCACGTATTCTCAAACTAAGCAGGTATTATAGAGAATAAATTTTGATGTTTTTTAGTGCTTTGTTTGCACTGCATTGTGGGCCTGTGGTCCCTTCCCACGTTTCCTATGTTTACTAAATAAAGCCTGAAATCAAAGAATTACAAAGTTCTGCCATAAAGGGTTAGTTTTTTGGGGGCTTCCCAGTTACTGCTGGCACTTGCTCTTCTTTCATCTGCTGCTTTTCCTCTGCTTTGTTAATATCTGCTGCTGATTTTTCTCCCCTCTTGCATTCCCCCTTCCCTTCCCCCAGGCCGTGGAGGATATAGAGGTCGTGGAGGCTTTCAGGGGAGAGGTGGAGACCCCAAAAGTGGGGACTGGGTTTGCCCTAATCCGTAAGTATCCCATTTACTTGGATGGGAGTAGGGTTGGGATTAGGGTTGGAGGTTTGCAGGATGGGGTTCTGAATCTGTTGGAAACTCTTAAGAATTATTTTTCTGCTTTCTCAGGTCATGTGGAAATATGAACTTTGCTCGAAGAAATTCCTGCAATCAGTGCAATGAGCCCAGACCAGAGGATTCTCGTCCCTCAGGAGGAGGTGGGTCAGCAATTTAACAGCATCTACGTGGTGCTAGTCTTCTGACTGCATTAAGGAGGCTTACATTATTCTGCTTGGCTAATTGGTTTGTATTTCTACCTTACAGATTTCCGGGGGAGAGGCTATGGTGGAGAGAGGGGCTACAGAGGTCGTGGGGGCAGAGGTGGAGACAGAGGTGGCTACGGTGGAGACAGAAGTGGGGCCGGATATGGTGGAGACAGAAGTGGCGGCGGTGGCTACGGAGGAGATAGAAGTGGGGGTGGCTATGGTGGAGACAGAAGTGGGGGTGGCTATGGCGGGGACAGAGGAGGCGGCTATGGCGGGGACAGAGGAGGCGGCTATGGCGGAGACCGAGGCGGCGGTTATGGCGGAGACCGAGGAGGCGGCTATGGCGGAGACCGAGGAGGCGGTTATGGTGGAGACCGAGGAGGCTATGGCGGAGATCGAGGAGGCGGCTATAGTGGCGATCGAGGAGGTGGTTATGGTGGAGACAGAGGAGGCTATGGTGGAGATCGAGGAGGCTATGGAGGAGACCGAAGTGGGGGGGGCTACGGAGGAGACCGTGGAGGTGGCTACGGTGGAGACCGAAGTGGAGGCTATGGAGGAGACAGAAGTGGTGGCGGCTATGGAGGAGACCGAGGTGGGGGCTACGGAGGAGACAGAGGTGGCTATGGAGGCAAAATGGGAGGAAGGTGAGTATCACTTGGTAACCTTTTTATCTCTCTGCTCTTAGATTTTAGGGTCTGAGCCTCTTGGTCACATTTGTTAATTGTTTGACTTTTTGGAACTTGAATTTCCCATTGGCAGCCCTCTTAGAGAAGATCCATTTACTTCCCTGCTTAGCAGTTTCTAAAATTGATTTTGTTTTGGAAATTCTTATTCATAAATATTTGGGCCTATGTGTAGGTGTGTGTATTACTCTCCTTAAAGCAAGAGATAATTGAGATGCAATGATAATAACTTTAAACTGTATTTAAATCAGGGATTCTTAATCTTAAGTGAGGGGAGAACACACCTTTTACAGGGGGTTCTTTATCAAATCACATGTGCTGCGCTACTGGTGTCTCTCTGGAGATTCTGGTAATACCTTTTCCAGATGAAAATCACTGATGGTGCTACTGGTGGGAGTGTGTTGTGCACATGAGTGATGTAGAGGCAGAAAAAGTTGAAGAACCAACGATGTAAAACAGCTTCATTTATTAAACTAAATATCTGTCTGCCAGAGGCAGTATAGGGTAGTGAGAATTTGTATAGCATATGGTTAAAAGCATGACAGCAAGAGACTGACTGGGTTCAATCCTGGCTCCATAACTTACTACCTTTGTGACCTTAGGCAAGTTACTTAACCCTTCAGAGCATCAGTATTTTCATCTGTAAAATGAGGCTAATAATAATAATAACAACAATAATTCCTCCTTTGTAGAGTTGTATTGGATTGCTGTAACAGTTGCTGGCCCGTAGTAAATACTGTATAATTGTTAGCTATTATTAATAGTCTGCCATCTATTGAACACTTCTTACTATGTGGCAAATAATGTTAAAGTGTCTTCATATACTTTAGTTCTAGTCCCTCTGTCAACCCCATGTGGTAGATACACTTTCTGTTTTACAGACTCAGAGACGTTTAGTAACTTTCCCAGGTCACATAGTTAATCAGTGGCAGATCCAGAATTTATACATGAAAATGTTTGCTTGCTCATTCCACTCTTTGCTGTTAGAATTGGCACAGTCTCTGACCTCCTGAAATACCTCAGTGGTTTGGAGTCCTTCTAGGTGGAAAAATTTTGAGTTACTGATAGAAAAGCTTTTTCTGGGAACTTTGTGGGTCTTAAAGCTGATAAATTAGTCAGGCATTTATTAAGCATCTTCTGGGAGGCTAGAAATATATTAAACACGGTCTCATCCTTACAGAAATTTATTGTCTAGCGGATGCCAATCATCAGCACCCTGAAGAAGTGTTTAATGCTCCCTTGGTAGAAAATTAGAATTTAGTGTGGCTCTTTATTTTTCATTCCTAGAAACGACTACAGAAATGATCAGCGCAACCGACCATACTGATGACTGTTTTGAATGTTCCTTTGTCTCTGACATGATCCATAGTGAAATTGCCAGAGTTTTGCCTGCTGCTTTCCTCGTGGCCTCTTCTTGGGTAGTAAAATTAAGTGACATTTGGATTTTTATTTGGGTGGGAGGGCTGGGACAGTTTTTCTTTTAGAAATGTCCGTTGAAATTTCCCCTTTTAGTTTTAAAGCTTCTCCTTCCCAACCCTTGAAGCTGAGTGCATTGTAAAATATTGCCAAAATGGAAAGTGTTTTGTAATACTGCAATAAAGGCTGCTTGTTTTGTGGACTTTTGTACGTTAGTGCATTGTTGTGTCACACTCAGGACTCAGGTATAGCAGACTCTAACCCTAAAGAGTTAGGAAACCAGTAACCTTCTGATCTAGTAAATTAAAATGTTACTTTCAACATTATTTGTTGAGCTCCTACTACGTTTAGAATAGTTCTCAAGAATGACTACAAATCAGAATCACTTGAGTTTGCTAAAGTTACAGATTCCTAGGCATCACCTCAGGTCTGCTGAATGGGAATCTTCGTGGGAGGTAGGGAGTAGGACTGGGAATCTTTATTTATGGCAAGCTCACCAGGTGATTAAGTCAGTTTGATAACCAGTTTGCATTGAGAACCATTTATTTAGGGCAGGGTCCTAGATGCTGGGGGTATGGAGATCTAAGAGCTAGAGAGGAAAGGTAAGGATTCCACGAGTTGGGGTTAAGATAGCAATGTACATGATATGTTATTTGGTTTTATTAAAAAACTATTCTGCCCCTATTATGGCTAAGGCACTGGACCAGATGCTAGATACGTTGCTGATCAAGTAAATAGACAACAGATAGTTTGATAAGCGTTCCAATAAGGGTAAGTACAAGGTGCTTTGAGGGCTTATTGGAAAGACACTTAATATAGTCATATGAGATCAGTGAGTCTTGAGGGAAGAGTAGAAATTGGTCAGGTAAAGGGGCTAGGGTGAGGAAATGATTTTCCCAGAGGAAACTAATGACATGAGCAAATCAGGAGTTAAGAGACAGAGTGGGGAGCAGACTGTGCACCTTAGGAGGACCATGTGAAGTTCAGTTACCGCAGGGAAGAATTCAAGGGTTAGCATACAAAAGATAAGACTGGAGAAGTGGACAAGCTTATATGATAAGGCCCTTGGGTTTTATTTTTCCCTTGACTCCAAATCCAGTATACCAGTTGCTGTTAAGTCAATTCTGACTCATGGCAACTCCATGTGTTTTCAGAGTAGAACTGTGTTCCAGAGGGTTTTCAATGGCTGCGATCTTTCCGAAGTAGATTGCTGGACCTTTCTTTCGAGGCACCCCTCTGTGGATTCAAACCACTGATCTTTTGAAAGCGAGACATTAAAAGATTTTAAGCAGAGGAGTGTCATGATCTGATTTGAGTGACATAAATGAAAGATGGTATGGCTACCTTGTAGAGAGTAAATTGCAAGGGCGGGACTAGAGACGAAATGGTAAGCCAGGTGAGAGATGACATTGGCCTGGGCTCAGATAGTATTTTGGGAAGGACATAAGTAAATAGATTTCAGAAATGAGGTAAACTTTGCAGGATTTGGTATGGAGTCCAAGGGGAGGGAAGATTTGTGGCCTGGATAACTGAGTGGATGTGGCACTGTTAGTTGAACTAGGTAGGACACACTGGAAAAGGAACAGGTTTCAGGGTGGGGTGGCAGAATGAATTCAGTTTTGGGCATGTTGAGTTTGGGGCACTTCTGAAACTTCGAAGTAGAGACATCCAGTAGGCAGTTGGATGTACAGATCTTCAGCTCAGAAAAAGTCGCATTCAGCACCATGTTCAGCTGGTTTTCTGCCTTACTGACCTCTCTGTCTCCTTTGTGAGCTTCTCCTATACTTGACCCTTACATGTCGAAAGTTTCCTAGGGCTTGTTCTAAGCCTGTTTCTCTCTTCTGTTTACTCTCATTTTTTCCCTGGGCAATCCCATTCAGACTCTGGCTTTAAATACCATTTAACACAGGGATGACTGCCAAATTTATGTCTCCAGTCCTGACCTCTCCCCTTAATTTTGGATTATATCCATTTGCCTACTTGACCTTTCCACTTCGATGTAAAATGGGTGCTTAGAATTTAACATATACTAAGTAGAATTTTTGATTCCCGCCCCCAAATCATTTTCTTCCTAACCTCAGTGAATGTCTCCACCATCCACCCAGGTCAGATCAAATCAAAAACCTAGAAGTTATCCTTAATTTCTCACTTTCATTCATTCTGTACATGTAGGTCCTTTTATGTCTGCTTCTAAAGTATATCCAGAAACCATGTTTATAGTCTTGGTTACAATCCTGGTATGAGCTACTATCATATCTCTTCTGGACAATTGCAGTAGCCTACTCACTGGTCCTGTACTTCCAATCTTGCTTTCTAAAATGTTTTTTTCACACAGCAGCCAAGTGATACTGTAAAAATGTAAATTAGACCATATGTCATGCCTCTGTTTAAAACCCTTTCAGTGACTTTCTATTGCAAGTAGATTATAAATTCCTTACCCTGTCTTACAAAGTCCTATAGGATCTGGTCTGTGCCTCCCTCTCTAACCTCGTATTTCTCCATACTTACCTTGGTTCAAACACATTGGCCATGGTTCTTGATGGTACCAAAATATGCTTCTGCTTCAGTACTTTGCATGTGCTCTTTGCTTTGTCTAGAATTCTCTTTCCTCAGGTATTCACTTGACTGACTCTCTTCGTTACAGTGTCAGAACATTTTCTACCCTTCTTTCCTCCCAGGTCTTCCCTGATCATCCTATCTAAAATATCGTCCCTCTCCCCAGTCATTCTCATCTCTTGTAATGTCACAGTACTTAACCACTCTTTGAAATGATCTTTTTGTGGTGGTTCATTTATACCTTTCCCTTATTAGAATATAGGCTCCTGGAAAGTAGGGAATCTTGTCTGTTGTTCACTCTTCTACCCTAGTGTCTGGAATAGTGTCAGGCACAGAGTAGGCACTCCATGAATATTTATTGACTAATTGAATGTATTAGAAATACAGATTTGAGAGTCATCAACATATAAATGGTAATGGAAGTGGTGAGTGTGGATGTGATTAAGATTCTAGAGCAGTGGTTCTCCATCTTAGCTGTATACTAGAATCAGCTAGTAAGTTTTTGAAGAGTCTTGATTATGAAGGGTAGTTGGAGGTGGGGTGAGATGAGAGGAGGAGGTAGCTAGACAGGGATATGGGCTTTGGGAGGTTATTTTTAAGATGGGTGGGAATTGAACATGTTTATATACTATTTGGAAGGAAATGGGGATAATTGATGTTGTAATCCATTGACGAGATGGCATTCAGAACCCTGGTGGAGGATTTGCCTTAGAAGAGAATGCCTCTTGCATTGCAATTCGAGGGAAGGATAGGTGCAGATGCTAATAATAGTAACAAATGATCAACATTTATTGGGAATTTACTGTGTGCTAGTGATGTATTAACTCCTTTAACTTTTACAACAGTCCTTTGAGGCAAGGAGATACAGGAAACATTTCAAGGAAGAGATGGGTGGTGTAAATGATTTTGGTTGCCATTGGGAAGTGGATTTTCCAGAGGGTACAGTGATTAATGGAGGCACAGAGATTAAGCAACTTGCACATGGTCACATCTCTGGTAAGTGGCAGAGCTAGGTTCTAACCCAGGCATCTGGCTTAACTACTACATTCAAGGAAGCTTATAGGTGACGTGGCAGGAACTTGAGGTAATTCCGTTTTTTTTTTTTCCTTTTATTAAGTATAATGGTCTACTGAGAATTGGAGGAGTGAAATGATAGAAAGTTTGAAGAGACTAGGAGATTTGAAGATAGCAGAGAAGGTTTGAAATAACCACTGTGGGGAATAGGAAAGTGTTGTGGCTAGAAATATAAAATTGCCAAGCAACAGTAGGGCTCAGTTAAGGTAGGAGGCAAATATTTTGGGGGCACCAGTCTCCATGGATATATGATTTTTCTCCAGCTTTGATCATCATTCTGGTTATAGGAATGGAGACAACTTGATTCAGAGTAGGGATTTTACTGACCAGAGAGATGATAGTGGAGGTGTGAGAGTAGTGAGGATAGTGTTGATGGATCATGGGGTCTAGGCTGAGTAGGGAGAAAAAATGTTAACGGGGCTCGTAGAATTTAGAGAAGTCAAGAGCTTAGTGTTACTTATGAGATTCAAAGAACTCGTAGTGGGGACAATAAGAGCTGGATAGATAGAAGGTTTAGGTCAAAAAGTGGGATATTTAAGATTCTAGAGATGGAGTAATTCCTGGGGATAACAAGGGTTAGGTGTGGCCATTGAAGTGGGTAGCTGAAGTGAATGAAAGAGAAGGCCTTTGTTGTTGAGATAAAGGACTGAGAGGCTGGATGGTTGCCCAAAGGGAAGCCATGCAGGTGAAGGCAAGACTAAGTCAAGTTCAGGCAATGAATGAGAGGAAATGGGGAAGTGGGGCAGAGGGTGGTATAGCTGGTTGTAGAGCAGGAACTTCAGAGGAACACTGATCTTTCTATAAGGGTGCAGTACAGTGGTGACATTGGAAAGGATGTTGGAGAATGAGCAACACCAGAGAGATTTCAGGAAGAGGCCTCTTCAGGAGAGAGCCTGATTTCAGTTACAGCAAAGAGGTGGATAAGAATGTTCAAGAAACAGATGGAAGGTGTAGATGTTTTTGTTTGCCATCAGAAAGAACATCCATAGAGCCCATTAGAAAGATTTGGGGCAGAAGAGCTATAAGAGAGGGGTTTACATTTTGGGTAGTGTCCAAGGATTGGTCCTGCCTTAGTTTCCTAGGGCTGCTGTAACAAAATACCACAAACTGGGTGGAACAAATTTATTGTCTCACAGTTCTGGAGGCAAGAAGTCCAAATCAGAGTATTGGCATGTTGATGCCTTTTGAGGGCTCTGAGAGAGATTAACTGTTCCATGCCTGTCTCTTAGCCTCTGTTGGCTCCCAGTAATTGTTGGCATTCCTTAGTTTGCGGTTATGTCTGCCTCTGTCATCACATGGCTGTTGTTCCCTAACTCTGTTTTGTTCTCTTCTATAAAATACTACCCAGTGGGATTAAGACTGACCTTATTTCCAAATAGTCACGTGAAGACTTCAGTGTAACTTTTTGAGGGATTCAATTCAATCCTTAACAAGTTCCAACAGATCCTGATGTTTGAGAGGAATGGGCATCTCAAGACTCTGGGAGAAACTGGCTGTGGCTTGGATTAAGCATGTTTTTAAGAGTGTTTGATCTAGGCATCTTTCGCACTGGAAAGACTCTAGTATATTGATGGTGGGTGCTCTATGAAGACCTTTATGCCCACTGCTGTCTTCAGCCTTCTGGTAGGGATTGGTAAAATTAGACTGGCGTGCTATTGGGCAGAGACTGGTATCTGGTTGACTAATAAGACATTCTCTAAAGACACCCAGATATGAACAGGGAGAGATTGGGAATCTGCACGCAGGATTTTGGAGGAGTTGAGAGCCTGAATTATGCAGGTAAAATTTGAGTTGCTGTTAATAAGGTCTTGTTTGTACCCACAGGCTTTTTTTTTTAATTGCACTATAGATGAAGGTTTACAGAACAAACTAGCTTCTCATTAAACAGTTAGTACATACATTGTTTTATGGCATTGGTTAACAACTGCACGACATGTCAGTACTCTCCCTTCTTAACCTTGGGTTCCTTATTACCAGCTTTCCTGTCTCCTCCTGCCTTCCACTCCTTACCCCTGGGCTGGTGTGCCCGTTTAGTCTTGTTTTGTCCTATGAGTCTGTCTAATCTTTGACTAAAAGGTGAACCTCTGGAGTGACTTCATTACTGGGCTAAAAGGGTGTCTGGGGGCCATACTCTCGGGGTTTCTCCAGTCTCTGTCAGGTCAGTAAGTCTGGTCTATTTTTTGAGTTAGAATTTTGTTCTACATTTTTCTCTTGCTGTATCTGGGACCGTCTATTGTGATACCTGTCAGAGCAGTCAGTGGTGGTAGCTGGGCACCATCTAGTTGTATTGGACTCAGTCTGGTGGAGGCCATGGTAGTTGTGGTCCATTAGTCCTTTGGACTAACCTTTCCTTTGTGTCTTTAGTTTTCTTCATTTTCCTTTCCTCTTGAAGGGGTGAGACCAGTGGAGTATCTTAGATGGCTGCTCACCAAAGTAGAATGTAGAACATTTTCTTTATAGACTGTGTTATGCCAGTTGAGCTAGATGTTCCCTGAGACCATGGTCCCCACAGCCCTCAGCCCAGCAGTTCAGTCCCTAAGGGAGTTTGGATTTGTCCATAGAGCTTCCATGACCTTAGCCTGAACAAGTTGGGCTGGCTTTCCCAGTATTGTGTACCTACAGGCTTTTGAGGCCCAAGAAAATTTAGGTTATGTTGCTCTTGACCCAAAGCTGCAGAGAAGGGGGTAAGATGGGAGGAACATCTTTCTTCTCTTTGGTTTTTGTGCCACACAATTAGAGGGTTCCCCAGGCAATGCTGTTTGTGAAAACACTCAGTATTTACTTACAGCTCTATGAGGCAAAACATGATTCTGGAAGTGGTGGAGCAGGTTGGGAGATAAATCTGAGTGATACACACCATGCCAAATTCAGAATTCCCATTCTGACATCCAGGGCTTTTAACTGGTTATACTATTCTAGAACCTGAAGTGAAGGGAAGTAGAAGACCTTTGAGCTTCTTTCTATGCTTGATGAAAAGAACTTAACCTCCCATTAGAACACTCCAGTAGGATTGGGAAAATATATACTGGGGTGAGAGGAGTCAGTCTTTTTTGACCTCTGGTGGTCATAGGCTCTCATGACAAGCCTGAAGAAGGGAAGGAAGAGAAAAGAGGTTCACATCTGAGTGCTTACTATGTAAAGTTAGGCACTGTTAGACTTTATATTATTATTTAATCCTTATAGGAACTATCTGAGGTAGTAGGCATTATTCTCTTCATTTTATAAAAGGTGAGGAAACTGAATCAGAAAAGTTAAGTAACTTTTCCAGAGTCAGAGATCAAGTAAGTGATGAACCCTAGGATTAGATTTCAGATTTGTCACACCCCAAAGCCTGGGCTTTTCCTTCTTGATAGAAGATGTAGCTTGTTGGGATTGGTGTGGCAGATCCTACTGAGAGTGGGAAACTGAAGCTTCAGTAGAAAAAGGAGAAACTGAGGGAGTTATAGAGGGTAAATAGCGTCCTTCAAAGGGAGTGACTGAGGCAGGTGTATGAGAAGAGGCAGCAGAGAGGATAGTTGGCCCTGATTACTGCTCATTTATCTCCTGACTACTGATTGGTTGATAAGGAATTGGGGACTTGGTGGGTGGGGTAGGGGTGGAAGGAGGCAAATTAGAGGAAATGGGTCCAAGAGCCAAACTTTATTGGATTTTCTCCTAGTTTTCCTTCAGTAGCCCCATCTGGGCAGAGGTTCATCTCTTTAGCTTGTCATCAAATTGTGGGCCTAGACAATGACTTGATTTTGGGAGGCAGGGTGACTATCCAAAGCTTTGGCTCTATCCCCTTTCCTCTTTCCCCTGATGAGAGGCCATGTAGTTGAGTGGAAGGAACATCTGACCAGGAGTGAGAAGACTGGTGTTCCAGTGAAGCCTCTGGCATGACAAGAGGAAGGACACAGCAGTGGCAGTGATTCAGGGAGGTGTAGTGGGTAGAATGACACTCATTTATTCATGGGAGGTATGGGGAGCCTGAGAAGCATCATCAGGGGGAGAGCTGATGTTTTTGGAGGTTTTAGCGAGGGTCTGGAGCTGTCTCCTGATCTTTAGCTCCCAGGGCCCTTTAGCCTGTGATGTGTCTTTTACTGGGTTAGAGAAACAGGATGAGAAGGCAGTGGCTGCGTACAAGTCTGAACTCATGGTGGCGTGTAAGACAGATCCCGTCAACTTTTCCTGCTGGTCCATTTTGATGCTGGACTTCGCAACAAACAAGGGGCTCAGCTGTGCAAGTTGAAAGTCTTGGATAGTAAACTCTTCTGGGCTCTCAGGCTCCTTCCGGAACCTGGTAGGCTCTGGCTTTACATTGGTCTCAGGCGCCTCATATACAAAGAGAACCTTGTTCTTCAACTTTTTCCGGACCCAGGGATCAGTCGAGGCCAAAAGGATTAATGTTTTTTGTAGCTGCATTGAAACAAAGGCCCTTGGGCTGGCACACTTCAGGCTCAGGCTGGGAGAGGAGGAGCCACCCAAGAGGAGGAGCTCTGGCCACAGGCCATTATGGCCCCAAGGTGTGAGGTCAAGGGACAGTGTCTGAGGCTCATTCTCCACTCCTCTCTCTAGATAAGGAGCTAGTGGTGAGGATGGGCAGGAGAGGCTTGGAGAAGGGATAGAGAAAAGGAAGAAGTGGGAAGGAATGGCTTACGCTTTTCTTCATATCCTGGTTCTTTTCTGCATCTAGCATGTCTAGGAGCAAGTGGTACACGTGAGGGCTGCGGATACCCAGGACACCCTGGCAGAGGCAGAGTGAGAGGCAGACTTGAGGGCTGAGCCCAGAACTAGTGGGAGTAGGTGGGCTTCTTTCGTCTGCCTTTTGGCCTCTTAAGTGAGAGCACAAGTTCACGTGTGCACATATGTGTGCATACATAGAGTGCTTAAGTAGCCAGCTCCAGGAAGATGCCCTATCTGTGCCCTTTTTCAGTCTAGTCCCGTTGTGGTGATCTTGCAGGCTGGAGAGAGAGGGAGAGCACCCACTGCCTCCCCCGGCCCCCTCCCCGCCCAGATAATCCTCTTCCTTGCCACACCTCACTGCATGGGGCTCCAATGCCCATTATTCACCAGGAAGAGTCAAGATATAACTTCTGCAATATCAAAGCAATGCCCCTACCCCCGTCTCCTGTCCCTTATCCTACCCACCCCTAACCGTGAAGAAAAGGTTACTCTGAACTCCTGGCAGGGCTGGAATCTAAAACAGATAAGCAAGCAAACAACCTCCCTAAACCTTACAGCCCTTTCCCTCAGTAACTCTTCTCAGTTTCCTACTCCCCTTGCCATCAACACATCTCAATAATCAGGTCAGAGAAGTAGAGCTGGCCTTACCAAAGAGATGACTGCTTCCTGGCGTGCAGTGGTGCTGGAGTGCATCAGTTGCCTATGTAGAAGGGAGTGAGTGTGTTGTGGTCCAGTTAAGAGGTGGGAGAAGGAGGCTGATTGCTTCTCACAGGCATAATGCCAGTGAGTGATGCTAATTTTGTTCATTTCCCCCTCTTGTTTCTTGGGTCAAGAAAGGGACTGGATAGGGGAAAGCAGGTACTACAATTTGCTAGGAGGCACTAAGTGATGATTAGGACTCACATCTGTCCAGAATTTTACCTTAACAAATCCCTTTTGTGTCCTCATCTTAATTTAAGCTGTATAGCAACCCTGAGTGGTAGGCATTATTAACCCCTTTTTACAGATGAAGAGAAGCCCAGGGTCAAAGAGTGACTTGCCCTGGGACACAGGCAAGTGAGAGCTGAGAGCCGGCAGTAAGTAGGTTCTCAGCTCTCACTGGCCTTCCTGCTCCTTTCCCGCAGCCTAGGAATTTAGCCCTGGCAGTTCCTAGCCGAGGCCACTCACGCCTCTACCAGGTTCATCATCATAGGCTTCATCTTGAGCTCCTCCACAGTTTCAGCCACAGCCTGCCTCATAGCCTACAGAAGGATCAAGGTGGGACAACAGAGAGGGAATACAGTGAGGTACATCTAAGTGCATTACAAACCTTTGTTGAATGCTTACTCTGTGCTACATATGGTTCCTGCCTTGAGGAGCTCAGAGTCTTGTGGGGGTGGGGAGCAGACAAGTAAATATGCAAGTACGGTACTGGGTTAGTGTTATAGCTGGGCCAAGGGTAGGGTGCACATTGGAGGGTCTCCTAACTGAGTCTTGGGGACCAGAAAGGTTTCCTGGAGAAGCTGATGCCTCAGCTGAATCCTGAAGGATGAGTGGGAGTTAACCAGGCAGAGGGTTTTGGGGGATGGTTTCTGGGCAGAGGGAAGAGCATATGCAAAAGCCTGGAGGCAAGACATTGCGTAGGGGAACAGAAAATAGTTCAGCTTAGTGAGGCAACCAAACTGGGACTCCTCAAAACGAGGCATTCTGAGTAATTACACTGGGACAACAGGTGGCTTTCAGGACATGGCTGCCCTAAGCATAGGGTGGTCAGCAGGCCTTGAGTTGGGAAGGTGCTGTAAGCCATCTGGAAGGCATTAGGGAGCCACTGAAAAGTTTTATGCAGAGACATTTCAGAGAAAATGTCTCTAGAAGGCCGGTGACTGGTTCTGTAACAAGTTGTAATAAAGGTAAAAAACAGGAAACTAGAGGAAGGCAATTGTGGCAATTTGGGAAGGCTGCCCAGAGGAGGTGTCATTTGGACTGGTCTTGAAGAAGCGATAGTGTTACAATAGGCAGGAGAGAGGGGTTATCTAACCAGTGGGAGTGAATAGTTTTTACCTTGCAAAGGAGGAAGGGATGACTCAGGGCATTTAAAACTGAGAGAACTGCCTGAGTAAAGGCAGAGTAGCTTAAAAACACGGGCTGCATTAGGAGAACAGGGAATTGGTTAGCGTGAATGTGATAGTTTGGGGTGGGGGGAGGTCTCTAGGGTGGGAGAGGAGGCAGGTTTGGGCTGCCTGGGCTTGGGAGCTTTGGTGACACTCACCAGGAAGGGTTCATTATACACCTTCTTCCTGAGCAGGTCAAATGTGAGTCCCTCCAACCCTTCGGCCTGGATCTTTTCCAACCCAATGGTCCTGAGCATCTTGGTGGCTTCAAAGCGGTGCTGAGGGCAGGGGGTGGGGAAGGCATGAAGGACAGACCCTTTCTTACCCTCCCCCCCAACCTTGTCCTAGTGTTGGAGAAGGAAAGGTACAAGGCAGCCCCAGAGTTTACCTCAAGGACACTGGAAGAGCACAACTGCTCTAGGATGGCCTTGATGACTGTGGCTGAGTGCACATGCATCACCTTGACCAGCATCCTAAGTGCCTTTAGTGGGCAGGGCAGGGTAGGGCAGACAGGGTCAAGAGGATTCTGGATGGCCATGCTGACTTGAGGGCTGAGCCTAGAACTGGTGGGATCAGGTGGGGTTCTTTTGCCTGCCTCTTGGAGGAGAGCACAGGTTCCTGTGTGCACATACATAAATGAACATCCATGCACATCAGATAGACACATGTACACTTACAAGTCCACATTGACCTCGTACTCATGCATATTCATATTCACAAACACACTGCTCCCTGCTGAAGCTCCCTTTCTCTGGATGAGGATGACAGGATCCAGACCCTACTCAAGTCAGCAGTGGGCTCTGTTTTCCCAGTCCTCCCTGGGAGACCAGCCTCCTGCCCCTGACACCTTCATCTTCTGGGTCTTAGGCCCTTGGCCCAGGCACTGCAGCAGGAACTCTCGGACCACCTTGCTGCAGGGCTTCAGGAAACCCAAGCACAGGGCTGCCTCCAGAGCTGCATCATTCGGCAAGGCTTTCATCAGCATCTGCAGCAGAGGCACCAGCTTCTCTTCGTCCCCCACTTGAGTCCTCTAACAAGGAGACAGGAGTAGAAATGGGCAGAGTGAGGGGCTATGTCCTTAGCCAGGCTTTGTACTTTGTAAGAGGGCAATTCACTGCTGCTTCCAGACCATTCTCCCTCCCTAAAATGCATCTCATGTCATCACATTATTTCATTCACTTGACCCTTATTTTTGCTGACATTTACTGGCTCCTAAATCACCTCTCCTCACTTCTCTATCTCCTGGATCACTGTTAATCTTTAACAATTGTGTCTTAATTCCTGGCACTTAAAAAATATATACATGTAATTGATCCAACACCTCTCCTCCAATGACCTTGTCATCCACTCTACCTCAGCCACTAATTTCCCACAGAGAGACCTCGTCATGACCCATAACTGCAGCTTCTCCATAATCTCCATTTCATGTGGCTCTCACTCTCTGACCCTCACCTTCTATCTTTCCAGCTCACTTCCTGTAGTATCCTGATGTCAACAATTGTTTGACTTCCCACAGACTAACTGATCCTACTGCCTACTGATCCTCACCTCCTCTTTTTTTTTTTTTTTTTTTTGATTGTCCTTTAGGTGAAGGTTTACGGAGCAAATTAGTTTCTCGTCAAACAATTAATACATATATTGTTCATATATTGTTTTGTGACAATGGTTACCAACCCCATGATGTGTCAGCACTCTCCTCTTCTTGACCTCGGGTTCCCCATTTCCATCTGTCCAGCTTTCTTATCCCCTCCTGCCTTCTTGTTCTTGCTCCTGGGCTGGTGTGCCCATTTAGTCTCGTATACAGTGTGTTGTTTGCTTTATGGGCTTGTCTAATCTTCAGCTGAAGGGTGAACTCCAGGAATGACCTCAGTACTGAGTTAAAAGGGTGTCCGGGGGCCATACTCTCGTGCTTTCTCGCTGTTACTCTTTCCTCAGCTTAAATTCCAAGGTTCTGCTATAACCACTCCCTTGCCTCACCCTCAAATCCTTTACCGCACGACCCCCCCCCCCCCCCCGCCCACTTCATTGTATTCCCTTGACAGAACCACAATCCTGTTAAATCCGTTTCTGTGCCTGCACCTCCTGGAGAAAAACATACAATCATGGCAACTGATCTTGCTTTAAATATATGAGCACAAACCTCATGTAGACCCTGATGCTGCCTAGTAATCATACTATTTTCCCCTGAGCAAATCTCTTTCCCACTCTTTCCTCTGGAAACTGTAATACTTCTTCCTCTATTCTCACTCTGGTGAGACTCAAGGTCAGCTGATGACCTTGTTTCTTACTTCACCAAGAAAATATAAGCAACTAGAAAAGAAAGTCCATAGGCATCTACCACCATTTCTGTCCAGCTACCAACACCTGTACCCTTATGCTCTTCCTTTCCAGTTCTTACTCTGGACTATGACCATCTGTCTGTCTAACGTCAATCTCTTACACTTGTGTATTAGATCTCATCCCCTCTCACCTACTCAAGGACATTGCTACAGTAGCTCTCCCTACTCTCTTCAAAATCATTTTTCTAACTGTAGGATTGTTCCCCTCAGCATAGAAACAGTTATTTTTCCTCTTTCCTAGAATCACCTCTGGTGCCAACTGCCACCCTTTCCAGCAAAACTCCTTGAAAAGTTATCCATACTTGCAGTCCAATTTCTTGCCTCTTATGCTCTTTTAAACCCACTCCAATCATGCCTTCACCCCTACTACCCCACTAAAATGACTCTTGCTAAGATAATCAATGGTTTCTACATTGTTAAATCTACTTATCAATTATCAGTCCTTATCTTATTTGATACAGTTGGTTTCTCCTTGATATATTTTCTTCACTGATTTTCAGAATACCACATTCTTGGTTGCCTTCCTTCTTCTTTGACCATTTCTCAGTATTTGCTTGTTCTTCCTCTTTTACCTGGCTTCTTAACATTGGGGTGCCCCAAATCTTGATTCTTGTTTTTTTTTCCTTGGTGATGTCATCAAGTGTCATGACTTTAAATGCCATCTATATGCTGACAACTCTCAGACTGCTATTTCTAGTTTAGACTTTGTCCTAAACTCCAAATTGTATATCCAACTACTTACTTGCCATCTCCCTTGGAGGTCCAGTAGACATCTCAAACTTAACTTATCCAAAACTGAACTGATATTATCTCCAAACCTATTCTACCTTCAGCTTTTTCCATTTTAGTTGATGACAACTCCATCTTTTCAGTTTTAGGCCAAAAACCTTGGCTTCGTCCTTGTTTCACCACTTCCTTTTATAGCTCACATTCAATCAAAGTTTTACTTTTAAAATATATCCAGAATTCAGTCACTTCTCACCATCTCCACTGCTACCACCATGGTCAAACCACCATTATCTCTCACCAGGATTGTTTCAGTAGCTCCTAATTGGTCTCCCTGCTTCCACTCTTGGCCACTCCCCGGCCCCAATATTTTTTCTCAACACAGCATTCAGAGTGAACTTTTTGAAATGTAAGTTAGATCATGTCACATTTGTGCTCAAGAACTTTAATGGCTCCCTATTCAACACAGACTAAAAGCCCAAGTGCTTAAAACAACCCAGAAGGCCACAAGCATCTAGTCTCCTGCTAACTTCTGTAACTTCACTTCGTTGCTCATGGCTCTCTCTATTCTTAATCCACTACAGTCACACTGGCCTTCTTGCTGTTCCTTGACCACGCCAAGCATGCTCCTGCCTTAGGGCCTTTGTGTTGACTGGTCTTGCCTGGAATGTCTTTGCTCAATCGTCAACTTCTAAATGAGGCCTCCTCTGTCCACCACGTTTAAAATTGTAATGCATTCCCATCCCCACTCAGCATTGCTGATCACCCTCACCTTGCTACATAATTTTCCCTGTCACCTCTAAAATGCCCAGCAAAACCTGTGAAAGCTGGAACCGATGTAAGGTAGAAACCTGTCAGAGAAGGAAAACTCATTTTCAACTAAAATGAGTAATAGAAAAGTGGTAAGACTGCACCCCATCAAAGGCAGAAAACGTGAGAAACCGAAAAACAAGGCAGTCCCACTGAGTTCTGGCTCTCACAGTTTTCATACCGTATGTAGTTTTCTAATTAAATTTATTGGGTATCGTGTGTTTCTCTCTACTAAAATGTAAGCTCCACAAGGGCAAGTTCTTTGTCTGTTTGATCCACTGATGTATCCCAAGGGCCTACAACAGTGCCTGACACGTGATAGATGTTTAATACATATTTGTTGAATAAATGAATGAATGATGGATTCTCTTTCACATGGGGCAGTGATGGGATCAAAGTAAGAGGACCCCGAAGGGAAAAGAAACCCAGAGTGTCAGAGGACTCTCTTGGTCCCATCCTCTCTTGATAGAGACTTGACTTTAATAGGTTATTTTAGGGATGATAAATGGTTACCATTTAAAGAGCATATACACTGTACTAGATTCTTTACATACATTTCTCATGGAATTTTCTCAACAATGCTATAAGGTAGTTACTGTCTCCATCTTACAGATGAACAAAACAGCGACTTGGAAAGCTGGCTTTTCAGAGAGTGTATGACTAATAAATGGCAGAGCCATATGCTTCTATCCAACTCCACAAGGAACTCCACTTGCTGTCAAAGCTGGGAGCTAGGCTATCTTCTGCCTGCTGTAACTCCCAGGCAGCACTGTCAATTACCTTGTCTCAGTTTGCCCCAATTACTGAATCTGCTCCCAATCACCTTGTCTTTAGGGACAGCCACCCGGTTGTTCAGAGCCACTCGTAGCCCCACCAGAGTCTCCATCCTTCGAGCTTCATTTTGCCCCTTCAGATGGTGGATGAGAGCCTGGATCACGTGCTTATTCAGGCAACCTGGACAGGGAGGATCCTCAGGTCAAGATAGAGCCTCAGGGGCTGCTCCTCTCTGCCAGGATCCATTTAACTCCACTGTGCCCTCAAGACAGAAGTTCCAAGTACTAGGTCCCAGGGTGTTGTACGTCTTCCCGGACACTGGAGCAGCAGGCTGGGCACTACCACAATTCCAGGAGCCCTCCCTCTCTACCCTTTCCAATCTCTTCTTTTCACCACACCTTCCTGTCTCTGCCCAACAGTAATCAGATAGCTCCCAGACCCCGATAAACTCTAGGTGGTAGTGGGTATACACTCCACTTGTTTTTGCCCTTACACACATGACTTGAGGACTGGCTGCACTTTCTTCTTTCTCACCTACCCTACTGTCTACCCCAGGAGAGAACATACTCACCCAGGAGAGCCAGGGATCGATAGGCCTCGAACTTCACTTTCTCTGGACCAGTTTTGGCCTGATTTAGGAGGCAGGTAGTGAAAGCATACCACAGATGATAGAATGTCAGAGGTTTAAGGATCATCTCAGCCCACCCTTTTCATTTTACAGATGAGGAAACAGACCGAAAGAGTGACCTGTTCACACTCAAACAGAGCACAGGCAGGATGGTGCAATGGAAGGAACACTGGTCTTGGGAAGCAGACTTTTGTTCAAATCCCTATTTTTGGTATCTAGTAGCCACTTGGCCTGGGGCAAGTCATTTGGCCTCTCAAAGCTTCCCTTTTCTAATTAGAAAAATGCAGATGTTAATTCCTATTCCTATTGTTGTTGGGAGATTTAAATGAGATTATGGATAAGGATGCATGATTCCAGTTGCAAACTGGCATAGAAGCATATGGCAATGTTTCAGTCAGAGGTAGAGAATGAACTCGGCCCGAGTTCTTCCCTGGCTTCCAGTCCAGTCTTTTCTGTTAGGCCAAGGAGATCTTCAGATTCCCCCTTTTGCACCCTTTATATCAAGCTGTTCTTGATGTGGGCATGATGTGGGGGCATGCTACACATTGGTGGCTCTCTCTGCCCTGGGTCTGACCCAGTGTCCTTGCACCTCCTGGGGAGCACTGTCCGTGCCCATGTGCCTGTCCTCTGCACCTTACACCTTGTTTTCCCCTCCCTGGAACTCCACACAGCCCCAGACTCACCACCTCCCGTAGTGCCTCCATGATAAATTTGTCATTGATGCCCAGGCACCCCAGAGCCTGCAAGAACAGGGGTGGAGGAAGAAAGAGACCTTGGACACCACCCCAGGAGTTCCCATCCTCTGGACACAGCTGGAAGTTGTACTTTGGATACCACCTCCACCACGCACACCTCAGGTGTCTTTTTACTCTCCAGCTCAGCCAACTCCTGACTGTAACCGCCCTCCTCCACCCTTACCATTCCTTACCTGAGCTGCATAATGTTGTTCATCCTCCCTCGGAGATTTCAGACTTTGTGTGAGTTCCTGCCCATCCAGGGCAGCCAGTGGAAAAGAAGAAAGGGATAAATATAGTACAGAAGTTCAAACTGAAAGGAGCTTATCCAGTGCAACCCCTTTTCCTCCCCTCCCTCTACTGTACAGGCAGGGACTGAGGGCTGAAGGATAGTGTGAGCCTAAGCTAAGAGCGCCCACAGAGAAGGAATCTCCCCAACCCCCTTCCATTATGGTCCCTGACCTTTAATCTTTGCCACTTTAGGGGATCTGAGGCAGGCCCTAAGGACCTGGGTGCCACATGAGATTTTAGAGTCAACTTGTTCATGGGGAGATGGAGGTTTTGGAGGTGAGTACTCTCCCTGAAGTGCCTGCATAAGAAATTGCACAGACCTTGGTTCCCTTGCTCCTTCCCTCCCTAGGTCACAACCCCTCCCTGCCACAGTCTTCAGCCCAGCTCAGAGGAGGGCACAGTGACATCCACCCAAAACAAGCCTCCCTTCTACCCAGGGTCCTCTCTGGGACCTGTAGGCTGACTTGCCCCGCTCCCTATCCCACCCCATCCTCCTTCCTCTCTTTCCTAGAGGGTGTGGAGGGTGTGGAGGATTTGGGGGCAGGTAGAGCTCACCTAGGGGTGTCTCTCATTTTCCACAGTATCTTCTGGCCCTCCCGTTCCTCTCGCTGGTCATAGAGAGTGTGCCAGTGTGAGTAGATTTCAGGCCTCTGGGAGTAGCAGTAAGGCACTGAGTGTGGCTTGCTCGGGTGCTGCCTCCAGCACTCTGGACTTGGGGGGAACTCCTCCTTTGGCATCTGAGGGTATGAGTGGCAGAGAAGTCATAGAGGATATCCCTCAACCAGGGTCTCTGAGGCCCTTATATGGGTGCTAGGTATGGGAATGGGGTGGGGTGAACAGTTCCCTTCAGCCTCTCATCTGGGCTGGAGTCACAGCATCCTTCTAGCCCACATGTGACTTGGGAAAGTTACTTCACCCTACCAAGGTCTCAGTCTTCTCATCTGTAAAATGGAGCTAATCATCCTTGTTCTGTGCCCCTTCCAAGGCTGTTGTGAAGATCAAAAGAGATATAGATTGTGAAGCCATTGGTGACCTGTAAATCAATCTGGTACAAAGTTTGGTTAGTTGAGGATCTCAAAGCTCCTTGAAAAGGTCATCTGGGCAGGGAAATGAAAAGGAAGGCAAGGGGTGGGGGAGATGTGGAGTTAAGATAGGGAAAAGACAGGCTACTCCTCATTCATTCAGGAATCAACAAATTTTTATTGAGTACCTACCATGTGCCAAAAAAAGGACCCTGATGGCACACTAGTTAAAGGGCTCGGCTGCTACCCAGAAATTCGACGGTTTGAACCCACTAGCCTGCTCTGTGGGAGAAAGACGTGGCAGTCTGCTTCCATAAAGATGTACAGCCCTGGAAACCCTATGGAGCAGTTCTACTCTGTCTTATAGGGTTGTTAGGAGTCGGAACTGACTCAACGGCACTGGGTTTGGATCTTTTGGACTATGTTCCAAGCACTGTGTAAGGTGCTGAGGATGCAGTCATCATCCCTGCGCTCATGGAACTTACAGTTTAATTGGGAAAACAGACTTCTTCAAATAACCTCTCTCAGTTGTGAAACAGCAGCTCTGCCTGTAGTAGAGGGTTTGGGGTAAGTCAAGGGATTTTCAAGTCTTTCTCAAGCCTTCCTGTCTTTACAACAGATTTCTCTGGGAAACAGGGAAAAGGAGCTTCAGCCAGTGACTACCGAGTTGTTGACTGAAAAGATAATATTAAGGGGGTCTCAAGTGATTGACATGATTTCAGAAAATGACGCATTGACCCACTATGAATAGGATTGCCAGATTTAGCAAAAAACACACAAAAAACAAGATACGGGGTTAAAACTGAATTTCAGGTAATGAATGCAATATTTGGGACATACTTACACTAAAAAAATTATTCATCGTTTATCTGAAATTCAAACTTAACTGGGCATCCTGTATTTTATGTGGCAACTCTATTGGATCCCTGTGTTAACTAATAAAAATGACTCCCATTACTAAGCACTGCCTGCATAACTCAGGCCTGAGAGACATTCTCTCACAGCAGCCTACAAAGGCAGGAGTTGGCCTGTGACAGAGGAAGCTCCTGAGACTCAGAGAGGAAAAGTGACTTGTCCAAGGTCACACAGAGTCAGTGGCTTCCCCAGAGTGAGTGCCAGGGTTCTGTGAGCTGGCCTTGATGGAAGAGGACAGTCTGCTGTCCCTCCTACTTTGACAAGCTTCCAGGGTGGCAAAAATTAGGGGTCTTACCTGGTAGCAGGACAAGGGTAGGTGAACAAGAGCTGTGGCTTTTCTGAATTCTGGGAAGAAGGATAAGAGTGTGGTATGGTAACAAATGAAAGAGCCCTTGCAAAGGTGGCTTAAAGACTCATTCATTCAGGCATTCATCTATTCAGCATTTAGTGAACACTGGTGCCAGTTGTTTCACCAGGCACCAGGGAGGCAAGGAAGGCATAATTCCTGCCTTTCAGGGGCTCATAGTCTTCTTCTTCTAGTACTTTGCTACTCAAAATGTGGTCCATGGAACAGCAGCCCATTGGCATAGTCTGGGAGCTTCTCAGAAATGCAGACTCTCAGGCTCCACCCCAGACCTGCTGAATCAGGATCTTCACTCTAACCAGATCTCCAGATGATTCCTATGCATGTTAAGTTTGAGACGCTCTAATCTGACAGAGTGGTTCTCACCCTTGGCTGTATATTAGAATTATCTGGGGAATCTTTTAACATGCCGAGGTCCTGGCAGTCTGCTCCCATAAAGCTTTACAGCCTAGAAAACCCTATGGGGCAGTTATACTCTGTCACATGGGGTCACTATGAGTCGAAAATTGACTAGAAGGCATCCAACAACAGGCCCTACATCAGTCTAATTGAGTCAGATTCTCTGGGGATGGGGCCTAGGCATTTTAAAAAGCTCCCCAGAGGATTCTCATGTGTATCTAAGGTTGAAAACCATTGGCTTACTTCAGCATTTCTTAAACTTATGAGTGCATTAGGATCACCAGGGGAGCTTGTTGAAACACAGATTTCTGGGATCCATCCCCAGAGTTCTTGATTCAGTAGATCTGTGGTGGAGTCTGAGAATTAGCATTTCTGGAGGTCCAGGGGTCTGGGAAACTGGTGGCTTAGTGGTTAAGAGTTCGGCTGCTAACCAAAAGATTGGCAGTTCTAATCCACCAGGCGGTCCTTGGAAACCCTATGCGGCAGGTCTACTCTGTCCTGTAGGGCCGCTATGAGTCGGAATCAACTCAACGGCAATGGGTTTGGGTTTGATTTTTGGGGGTCTGGGAGGGCCCTGGGTGGCGCTTTCAATAGTCTACTAACCTAAAGCTTGACGGTTTGAACCCACCCAGCAGTGCCATGGAAGAAAGGCCTGGAAATCTGCCTCTGTGAAGATTACAGTCAAGAAAACCCTATGGGGCAGTTCTATAACACATGGGGTCACCATAAGTTGGAATCAACTCAACCGCAATGATTTTTTTTTTTTTTTTGGTTTGGGGATTTAGGCAGGGTCCATACTTTGAGAACCACCAGTCTGTGTTTGTGAGATATAAATGTTAATTATTAACAGAGGGAAATAAATGTGAAGATAGAAGCACAGATGGTACAGATGAGAGGCACCTTACCTGGCTGGGAGGATCAAGAAAGGTTTCCCAGAGGAGATTTATACACAAACTGAGTCTTCAATACAAGTAGGAGTCAGCCAGATAGACAAAGGGGAAGAGCACCAGGCACAGGGAACACTCACGCAAAGACTTGGAGGTGTGAGAGTTGGGGTAGAGAGCAGGGTGCAGGTCTGGGAGCAGAAGCTGGGAGACACACAGGTGTCTCATCTTCGAAGGCCCTGTGGGCCCTGCTAAGGAGCTAAAGACTTACCTTGAGGGTTCTGAGGAGCCACAGAAGTACCCAAGGGCCTGCCCTATCCTTTTCCATGGATTTGCTGAACTCACCTAGACACCCTCTGCTGGGAGTGGGAGCCAGGCACTGGCTTTCAGGCCCCTGCCCCTGGCTCTGTTTCTGTCCATTCTAGCCTCACCTTTGACCCTATCTCAATATTCCATCCATGGGTACTTGAACATTGACTTGGTGACGTTGAGGACATGAGTTTTTTCATAGAACATCTTTTTGTTTCCCTGATGGGTTGAGGTAGGGCTTGAGGATTCCTTCTGGGTCTCTTGTGAGGCTGGAGGCACATCCTGGGGAGACTCATCCATTTTGACATAAGAGAGACCAGTGAAGTGTCCGACTGCCGGAGGTAGAAGCTACCAAGTGCTGAGCAACCAGATCGCCTTGGTAAATAGAACACTCGAGTTCCATTCTTGAGCCCTAGCCCTGGCATCTACTGGCCTGTGGAAATGAGCCAATCACTTTACCTCTCTGAGCTTCAGTTTCCGCATCTGACAAGTGGGAAAGTCTTACCTTCCTGGCTTAAGTGGAGGGCCCGTGGTGAGGCATAAATTCTAAAAGAAAGTCAATTGTGGGCAGAGATTGTTCTTAGAATTAGTCAGCGGGAAAATGGCAGGGATGGGAAAGCCCTTTTTACATACACACAACTCCTTGGGGGCAAGAGACTCCCCACAAATCTTATGAACTCTCACCTGTGTAGTAAGGAGCTGCTTTTCATACCTCCATACCGTTGCATATGCTGTTCCCTTTGCCTGTCATGCTTTTCCCTTCATTTTCTACCTGTTAAAGAATTCTTTAAATCTTTCAGACTGTTCAAATGTTATCTCATCTCTGAAGCCTCCTTTTCTCCTCAGGCTCCCTGCCCCACCCACTCAGTGGTGTAATCATCCCTCTTCACCCCTCAATATGACCACAGCCTTTTGTCTAGCTCCTTCCCTTTAAATGTTTATGGTTTGTCTTATCTGTTCACAGGTCCACCTTCCTCACTGGACTGTGAGCTGCCTAAAGGCAGAGACTGTCGCTCATTCACCTCTTTCTTCTGCCTGTCCAGTGCCCAGCATAGTGCCTGGCACACAGCAGGCCGCTCACTGTAGCTAGAAAACATGGGCCACCAAGTCATCAGACTTAACATCACCAGGAGATTGACATCATGTGCCCTGATGTGAAGTACTGAGAGAGACACAACGTCACCTGTGTGGTATTCCTGCCAAAACTGTTGAACCTAAATCTAAACATGAGGAAACAGATGGGCAAATCCATACCGAGAGACATTCCGCAAAAGTCTGGTCTGAATGCTGAAAAAATATCAATGTCTTGAAAGACAAAAGATACTAAAAAGACATGACAACGAAATTCAATGTGTGTACTTATTTGGATCCTGGATTAAAAAAAAATAGCTATAAAGGATGTTATTGGGACAATTGGGGAAATTTGATTACGGACTGTATATTAGAAAATACTATTGTGTCATTGTCAAGTTTCCCGAGTGGGTGAGTGTGCTACTCCTGTTGTAGTTATATAGAATGTCCTTGTTATTAGGAGGAGATACATACGGTAACTTTTAGGGGTGAAGTGATAGCATGTCTGTAACTTACTGTCAAATGGTTCAGAAAAAAGATGTATATACCAACTGTATATATGTATATGTATGTATACACACACACATATATGCATATGATAAACATATATGTGTGTGTGTGCATGTAGGTGGAGTCCCTGGGTGGTGCAAATGGTTAATGTGCTCGACTACTAACTGAAAGGCTGGTGGTTCGAATCCACCCAGAGGCACCTTGGAAGAAAGGACTGGTGATCTACTAGTGAAAAATCAGCCATTGAAAATCCCATGTAGCGTGATTCTACTCTGACACACATGTAGTCGCCATGAGTCAGAGTCAACTTGACAGCAACTGGTTTTGGAGATATATAGAAACATATATATATGTTTATGTGTGTGTGTGTATATATATATAAATGTATCTATATACATACATAGATAAAGCAAATGTGGTAAAATGTTAATAATTGAATCTCAGTGAAACCTATGTGGGTATATTCTTGCAAATTTCTGTAGGTTTGACATTTTGCAAATTAAAGGTAGAAACAAAAAGCATGGACTTGGGCATTAGACTTGATGGGTTTAAATCTTATTTGTACCCACATCCTTTTTTTTTTTTTCCCTGTGTGGCTTTGGGCAAGACATTTATCTCTCGTGCCAAGGGTTTTCGCAGTATAAACAGGGCTAATAATAGTACCTTCCCATAGGGTTGTGAGTATGGAAAGTAAGCTGAATGTAAGGACCTGAGCCAGTGCCTGGCACACAGGCACTGTGAGTGCTCCATTAATGCTAGCTAGAATTGCTACTATACAACTCTGACTCTTACGTACATCCTCAGTATACGTTTGCAAGAAGGGACACACAGGTGGGAAAGTTCACGTATCACCTTGTGCCGGTGCAATCCTGGAACAACCACAAAATAACCTTCCTTATTCTCCTCATTTTAAAGAACTGAGGAGTTTTGGGATTGCCATTAAATCCCATTCCTGGGACAAGGATGGTGTTAAAGAAATCTACTGGGGATAGGGTAGAGGATAGGCTAAGGTGGCAGGGGAGCAGAGTGGGTAGAAGCGCCAGCCGAGGTCTGAGGCAGGGAGTGTCTAAATGCTGGAGACCTGGAGTGGGGAGATAGTGACTGCTGTTTCCCCCCGAGTGACCAAGTCACAGTTACTTTCCCTGCTCTGTCCCGGCCATGCCTCCTTCTCAGAGAGCTTTCGCTCCTGGCCCTGCTCACTGGGCAGGACGACAGCCCCCAAATCTAGGGTGGACACTAGATGTGTGCAAGCCCTGCACATGCTTACTGCTCATGGGGAAGGAGGGTTCCTGAGGAGGAAATCAAACAGGAGCCAGCTTTGCAATTGCACAGAGAATTTTAATAGAAAGCCGATTTCTTGTTTGCCAGTCATCCCTTCCCAGTGAGGGGGTTGAGATGGGACTTGGCCCAGGACATTCCCCTAGGAGCCCAGTTTTCTTCCTTTCTTGCTTCTGGAGACGCACTGCCTTCCTTCCTGTTCGCAGAGCCAGGGCCAAGCTGAGTCCCGAGGAGCCAGAAGCTCAGAGCCTAGAGACTGCCTGTTCATAGGGCAGAACTTCCAGTAGCTTTTTGAGGCTTTAGATGGGGGAGGCTTTTCTAACTGCTGCCTTGTGGTGGAATCCCTGCTTTCCAAAGAGGGGTGGGCATAGATGATTGAGGGGAACAGCCTCCCAAGCTGGCTAGGACAACAGCAAGCAGCAACAGGAAAATTTGTACAAGTTTAGGTTCAAGATGCCCTCCATCCTAGCTCATCTCCAAAGAGTTGATGTACTCCTGCACCCATTTCTTCTCTAGATCGACACACACCTGGCGGTTCATTCGGGTGACAAAGCTGTGGAAAAGGAGGGTAAGGGGTGAGACCTTGTCAACACTGGGACACCGCTTTTTGAGGATGAGGTGGACTGAGACATAAGGGAAAATGCTAGTGGTACTGGGGTATTTTGGAGCTCCGTGAGATTGTATTTGTGGCCTCTAAAGAAAGCACATTTCCTCTCCTGTAGGGTAAAAGGGCTGTAAGCCAGAAGCAGATTTGTATGCACTGTAACCCCTATACAAACACAGGTTTCCTGGAAAGCTGAAAGGGGTCTGGAGATATGGAGCCTGAGGGGCCCAGGGTTGAGCTGGTCAACCACTAGCCAGAAAACAGCACTCCTTCTATTCCAAACCCTGTGCTGGGTGCTGGGGAGAGAAAGAGGGTGAATTCTATGTCCTCCAGGAACCGAATCATGGCTGGGTAAGTGGGAGCTGAAAAGTGGTTAAAAAAAACATGTGATTTGGCTTCAGACAACACAGTGCCTGGCACAGAGTAGACATAAAGTGGCTCCATGAGTATATCTGTACATGCATGGATGGGTGAAAGGCCATGAACCTGAGTGTTGATTTCACTACTTACTAGTTGGATGACTTTAGGCGAATCACTTAGGGCCTCTGAGTCTATGTGTTTACCTCTAAAATGTGGATAGAAATAATTCCTACTTTGCACAATTGTTGTGAAGTTCAAACGTGTGAAAGAGTTTTGAAAAATACCACAATGTGTTGTTGTTATTAGATTGCTGGGCAACCTCTGCTTTGGTGTGGATCAGAGTAACATGAGACCACAGTTCCTGGTACTGGACAGCGTGGCTCCGAGGGGCTGAGGGCCCTGAGATATTGGCAATGGCAAAGCACTTCTACCAATTAACCAACCAGGATGCGGAGGCTTGTAAGTGTGAGATGAGGGCAGTGGTGGTTCAGTGGTAGAATTACTTGCTCTCGTGTGGGAGGCCCAGATTTGACTCCCGGCCAATGTGCCACATGTGCAGACACTACCCACCCAAGTGGAGGCTTGCATGTTGCTATGATGCTGAACAGGTTTCAGTGGAGCTTTCAGACTAAGACTAGGAAGAAAGGCTTGGCGATCTGCTTCCAAAAATCAGTGAAAACCCTATGGATCACAACGGTCTGACCCACAACCGATTAAGAGGATGGCGCAGGACTAGGCAGTGTTTCTGTTCCATTGTGTGTGGGGTTGCCATGAGTCGGGGCTGACTCCGGCAGCTGACAACAACAACACCTGAGCCAGAGCTCCCTATCTCTGCAGGTGGTGATGGTGTAAACGGGAAGTGTAAAAGTGGGGTCATGGGCATCAGTCTAGCTGCCTGCCTGACCAGTCTGCTAGTTCTGTCTGGGGGAGACCATGGTCTGGGTAGAAGTGCAGCCAATTAACATATTACTTAGGAATACTCAGAAGTACCCAGGGGTCAACCCTGCCTACTTGACCTTTCTTATTTGACTTCCCCTTTAGGATGTTTTCCTGCACATTCCTGAGCCCAGATGTTTTCAGACCAAGAGAAGGCATAGGTGGTCTGGGGAGAACGAGGATTCCTTGGTTGCTGTTTGGGCTCCAGCCTGGATAACACTTGCTTGCAGGCAAGCTGTGTCCCCTTTCTGAGCCTGGTTCTGAGCCACTTTCTTGCTTTCTCCCACCCTGCTGTGCACAGATGAGAAAGGGAGCATAAAGACTATCCTGGGCTCTCATGCCCCCTAGTGTTTCTTCACTTATTTAGGGGAGCCGGGTAAGGGAGCTTCAGGGGCCCTGGTGGTGCAGTGGTTAAGTGCTTGGCTGCTAACCAAAAGGTTGGTGGTTGGAACTTGCCAGCCGCCCCGCCCCGCGGGAGAAAGATGCATTAGTCTGCTTCCTAGGAAACTCTACGGGGCAGATCCTTTCTGTTATTTAGGGTCGCTGTGAGTCGGAATTTGGAGGGAGCTCAGACACAGACCCTGCCCTTGCTCAGCCAGGAGTCACACAGGAAATCCTGCCAGATTCATCATCCTCTCCTTGGCCCCCTTGCCTGTGGCCAGGAAGTCAAAAGACCAGGAAACCAACATCTAGGGTGAGAGTTGCTCAGGCCTCCATTTCTGCCTGCTCCCTGCAGAATGTGACACCAGAGAACAGCCCTTCCTTGCCTAGCCTTCTCTCCTTCTCCCAGTTTCGGGACCGTCTACTTCCCTGACTTCCTTCTTTGCCTGCTCAGGATCCTTGGGAACCTCTACCCTCACCTGTCCCTTAAGAGCACTTTTCTCAGCATTGCTGCCCTTTCCTCTGTGTTCTTTTCCTCGTTTCTGGCTTTGGGTCTGGCATAAAATTTTACTTAATGGGTATTTATTGAGTCAGAAAGTGAATGAATGAATTGCATTCACTCCTTAAGTTTTACCTGTCACTTCTATGTATATAATAATACATTTAGATGATGATGACATTAAGTTAGCATTTATTGGCTATCTACTGTGTGCCAGGCAATATCCTAAACATTTTGTTATACTGTGAGCCACTGAGGGAAAAACTTCTATTCACCCCATTTTACAGATGAGAAAATTGAGGCTCAGAGAGGTTAAGTGACTGTCCCAAGTTCATGCAGCTACCAAGTGGCAGAGCTGGGATTCTAACAAAGGCATACTAGCTCCACAGCCAGTGCTCACCAAGACTGTATTATATTGCCCCTCTTTTATTGAAGACCCCTTCCTCGTAGAGAAGAACGTCGCATCTCTAGCACTGATGCCCTTCCTCATTTAGCACACTCTCTGCGGGACATTTCCACAGGTTTGTCTTGCTGGCCCCTCAGGCTCAAACTAACCCAAACCACACGCATCTGTCTTTTGTCTTTAAACAGCTCTTCCTCGAGACTTACGGTGGCTCTGCCCCTCTCCAGCCATTTAGGTTGAAACTTCAGCCTCAGCCTCATCCCCTCTCTCTTCCTTGCTCCTGATTTCAAGCCACCTGCCAGCGCCTGCTGGCTCCACCGCTGGAGGTTTCTTACCCTTGTCTGTGCTTTCTTTTCCTTCAGGCATTGTTCAGCCTCTATTACCACTGGTGTGGATAATAACAACGGCCTCTAAACTGGACCCCTATTTTCTAGGCTTTTCCTGTTCCAGCTCATTTCACATTTGACTGCTCGAAAGCGTTTGCTTCCTTGTCCTGACACTCAAGGCCCTACCAGGACAGGCCCAGCTCTCGCTTTCTGCTTTATCCCTCAGACTTCCCTACACGGAGACTATGCGCAAACCAAAGGTGAGTGCTGGAGGCATTCCCTCTGCCTGATACACCCAGCTCCTCAGGCTTTTCTCTGCCAGTCCAAGTCCCACCTTAGCTGGCACTTCTTGCAGGAAACCTCTGCTGAGTCCCCTCTCCTAAACCCTGAAACTGCATATGTTCCCGCCCTCCTCCGGCTGCTCAGCCTTTTCTACTGTTCTTAACGCATGGTACGGTACGCTAGTCATTGCTGCCTCGGTCCTGCCGCTCTAATAAGCCCCGTAACAGCAGGGAGCGTGCTTTATCAATCTCTTCCTGTGCATAATACTTGTTCAGTGAAGTATATTTTTCATTTGAAAAATATTTGTTTTCAGAATTAATAGTGCTAAATATTACCACTAAACGGATTCATCAGAATCAAAGTCTGACTTTGAATACTTGTCACTTTGCCAGTGTCACAAGAATGTTTGGATTAAAAAATTCGCCCTTATATAGGAAACGTCATGACGCCCCCATTTACATTCTCTATCTTCTTGAATTTCCTAAGCAGAGATCACTAAAGACCTTGCTTTAGTAGAAAGAGAAGATTCCAGAGACAGACTCTACCCCTCACTCACTGTATAACCTTGGGCAAATCACCAAATCTGTCTGAGCCTCAGTTTAGTTACCCTAAACATGGAGAGAGTTATGCATACTTACCAGGTATGAAATTTAGCGATAATGCACCTAAGACATTTGACACATAGTAGGCACTTGCTGTGTAGTAGGGACTATTACATCTCTCCAAACCTAAGGGTATTTTTCCAAATATATTAGTTTACATATTTAAAAGAGATCCTCATTATTTCTGCAATCAAAAAAGGTTTTTAAAAAATTATTTTTTAAAATTATTATTTGAATGTAACTGGGGCCCTGAGCCCTGACCTCTCATCTCTAGTTCCTGTCAGGTCCTTGGTGGATTCTCTTAGGTCTGGAGGGCTTCAGCGGGCTGAGACTCACACGACTGCCTGCATAGAGCATTTGCCGCTGGTGTAGAAATACTCCTTGACGTGGGCACGGGGCATTTTTCGGGGGTGGTAGGCAAAGCAGCAGGGTGTGGTGTCCGAGGCATCTGGAAGGAAGAAAGAAGGAGATCCCTTGATTTGTTGCCAGTGCGCACTGGGGATTCTGCTGAGTGCTTTATATGCTTTATCTTGAATGAGAAACTGACGCAGAAGCTGAGACTCAGAGTGTCACTTGGCCATGGGTACACAGTGGCAAAGTGGGGATTCCGGCAGAGGACTGGGGGACCTCCCCTCCCCTCATCTAATCCTTGAGCCCAGCTTGTCTTGTTTCCTGTATACCATAACCCCCTGCCCTTGGCTCTCAGGACATACTAGGCCTCCTCCTGGCTCGCCCTGGACCTTCTGCCTTCATTCTTGCCCTCCCAGGACCTTTAATGGATTCAGAACTTGGTTTCTTTGGGACCTAGGGTGGATGGGAGGGGGGAGAGCTTCCAGAACCCAGGCTCTGTGGCTCATCCAGGACCCCTAAGAAGGACCTGAGGATGCATATTGCCTCTCTGGCTGAGACATGGGGTGAAGGGCTCCGAACAGAGAGGAGGACTTTTTGTTGGTTAATTAATTCAAGATGACATTGGGAAGTGTCAGTTGCCACTTACCAGCAGAGCAGTGGTGTTTAAGTGCCAGAGAGAACTGGGTTTGAATACCAGTTCCCCTGCTTCCTAGCTGTGTGACTTTGGGCAAGTTACTTAACCTCTCTGGGCCTCTGTTTCCCCATCTGTAAGTCAAGGATAACTACTCAAAGAGGGTATTAAATAAGATGATACATGTAAAGCAATCAGCACAATACCTGACACATAAAATCAAAAAATCAAAATCATTGCTGTCGAGTCGATTCCGACTCATAGTGACCATATAGGATAGGGTTGAACTGCCATATGGGGTTTCCAAGGCTGTAATCTTTATGGAAGCAGATTGTCACATCTTTCTCCCATGGAGCGGCTGGTATGTTCAAATCACTGAACTTTCGGTGAGCAATCGAGTACTTTAATCATGCGCCACCAGGGCTCCTTATCTGACACATAAAATCAAACCAAACCTGTTGCCATGGAGTCTATTCTGACTCATAGTGACCCTACAGGACAGAGTAGAACTGCCCCATAGGGTTTCCAAGGATTGCCTGGAGGATTCGAACCACAGCCTTTTGGTTAGCAGCCGTTGCTCTTAACCACTATGCCACCAGGGTTTCCTGTCTGAGGCATAGTAGGTATTTAAGTCATGAGCTATTTTTATCCTCTCACAGCCTTAGTTTTTCCATCCGTGAAATGGGGGAGGATATGACTGTCCCAGGAGGGATTTTAGTTAAGTGCTCAGAAGTTTCTTAGAAACTTCTTAGGCGTGAGTCAATTGTGTTTTGAGGTCAGCTTGATCTGTCCCCGCTTGCTAATAATCCCAGCAGCAGCCCACACTCAGTGAGCACCCGCAGGGTCCGGCGGGAGAATTTGAAGACACAGAAAACTTCATCAGCGGTTCCTGCCATGAAGGGACTTAGAGACCTATCAGGGACAGCTGGATATCTGGATAAAACAATACATAAGAATGTAAATAATGGGATTCAGACAGTAAATGCAACAGTTGAAAAGAGGGTGAGGTCAGCGACAGTCAGAGAGGTGGGGAGGGCATTGGGCAGAGGGTCCGGCTCTGGGGGCTGCAGTGGCTAGGACCTGGACTTACATGGAGAGGCAGATGCAGGGGCGCAGAGGGCGGCAGCGATGACGAGGACAGCGAGGGCGGCTGCAGACACCTTCATGGTGCCTGATGGCAGAGGCTGTGAAGGCGGCACTTGCTGTCTCAGGATCCTCTGCAAGTCCGCTCCGGGCCAGCCCTTTATAGGGAGTCATGGCCAGTCTAGGGGGCGCCGTAGGGGAGTTTCCAAAGCAGCAGCCAAGCATTGGCTATATAAGTGAAATTGCACAAAACAGAAAAGTGAAATAGCCCCCGGAAATTCGCGTCTCTCTCTCCCCTCACCACCCTCCTTCCAGGGTGAGCTCACCAGTTCCTTTTGCCCCAAGATGAGCCAATCTAAGCACCGAAGCTAGAAAACGACTTCCTTTGCTGCATCCTGGACTTCACCTTCCAGGCCAGGGTGCTCCCCAAAGAACAGGAAGCTGCCTCCCTCGGACAAGAGGAGGGGCAGGTAAGGCATGATCAGAAGACACTGACTGTCTTTACTTGGTAACTTCCAAAGCTCTTTCTCACGCCTTACACCTCTGCATCTCTCCTCTCTCATCCACCGAAAGATGTTTTATTGAGAATGGGAAGTGCTTGCAATATAGCCCTCAAAGGAGGTGGATCCCAGCTGGGCATTGAGGAAGGAGCTAATGACTTAAATACCTACCAAGTGTCAGATAAGGACCAGATAAGAGTTGGAGTGATTTCTCTTGAGATAGTTTCTTGCTTTTATCCTGGCCACAGGGTCACTCTCATTTACTTGCTGACTGAACTTTGGTAACATTGCTTAACGTCTTTGAGCTTCTATTTCCTTGTGTATAAAGTGGGATAACTGGTTATAGTCTAGTGGAGCAGAGAGAATGTGTGTACATAATAACTACCATTATTAGCAAACATTTACTGAGGGCTTTCCCTGTTCTAGGGGCTTTCCCTGTGTCAATTCATTTAAACCTCAAAACAACCGTGAGGAAGGTACTATTATTATTCACATTCTATGGATGAAGAAACTCAGTAAATGCTAGGATCCCCATCCCAGGCCTCCTTGAGCACAAAAATTACAGAATATGCAAGCTGCCAACAATTTCAGGGATCACTTATCCCATGTTCTTCAGTTGCAGAGGAGGAAACCAAGCCCAGAGAGCAGAAGCGACTTGCCTAAGAATACACAGCAAGTGAGTGACAGAGCTGGGATCAGAACCCGGTTCCCTGGCTCCCACTCCAGGGTTCTGTCCACCAAGTACTGCTCACCATTAAAGGGTTCATGGTTGGGGACATCCATGGGATGGTCTTGATTGGAGTCAGGGTCCTTACTCCATTCCAAAGAATTGGATACAGTAACACTTCATTAATTCCTATTTGGATAATTCAGAATTAGTGACAATTTGGCCTGGGCTAGGCTGAAGTTGACTTCTGTATTAGCTTAGAGAAAAGAGTTTATTGACAATTAAAACAAAAAATTTAAAAAGGTAACCTATTCTGAGGACCTAACCAGTATAGGTTTTTCTTTTCTTTTTTTGGTTTATTGTAGTAGTTTAAATGACATTTACATTTCAAGTTAGTCTCCCATACAAAAATTTATACATTGTTATGTGACCGCAATTGCTCTCCCCATACTGTGACAGCACACTCCTCCTTTCCATCCCTGATTCCCCATGTCCATTCAACCAGCTCCTAACCCTCTCTGCCTTCCCATCTCACCTCCGAACAGAAGCTGCCCGTTTAGTCTCTTGTATCTACTTGAGCTAAGAGGCACACTTCTCATGAGTATCACTTTACGTCCCACAGTCCAGTCCGATCCCCGTCTGAAGAGTTGGCCTCGGAAATTGTTTAAGTTCTGGGCTGATAGAGAATCCCAGGGCCATGCTTTCCAGGGTTCCTCCAGTCTCAGACCATTAAGTCTGGTCTTTTTACTAGAATTTGAGTTCTGCACCCTACCTTTCTCCTGCTCCATCAGGGACTCTCTGTTGTGTTCCCTGTCAGGGCGGTCATTGGTGGTAGCCAGGCACCATCTAGCTCTTCTGGTCTAAGGCTGATGAAGACTCTGGTTTATGTGGCCCTTCCTGTCTCTTGGGCTAATATTTTCCTTGTGTCTTTAGTGTTCTTCATTCTCCTTTACTCCAGGTGGTTGGGACCGTTGATGCATCTTAGATGGCCACTTGCAAGCTTTTAAGACCCCAGATGCCACTCACCAAAGTAGGATGCAGAACGTTTTCTTAAAAAGCTTTGTTATGCCGATTGACCCAGACGTCCCCTGAAATCATGGTCCCCAGACCCCTACCTCTGCTACTCTGTCCCTCAAAGTGTTTGATTGTATTCAGGAAACTTCTTAGCTTTGGTTTAGTCCAGTTGTGCTGACTTCCCTGGTACTGTGTGCTGTCCTTCCCTTCCCCTAAGATAATTCTTATCTACTATCTAGTTAGTAAATAACCCTCGCCCTCCCTCCCCACTCTTATAACCATCAAAGAATGTTTTCTTCTGTGTTTAAACCTTTTCTTGAGTTCTTATAATAGTGGTCTTATACAATATTTGTCCTT